>NC_062278.1:152734007-153037038 GCF_902655055.1 Lutra lutra
GCAATCATTACTGAATCAGTTCAAGTCAACTGGACTCCTTATGAAGACCAGACTGTCTGAAAAGTGATTTAAGGTTGAGACAGTCCTTGAAGACATACTGATTCTCTGCAAGTGCACTGCATTCTTACCATTAACAAATATCAGAGTGTCAGGCATAGTAGAGGTCAACTAGCTCATGTGGATCAAATGTCACTGAGCCACCTGCCATGCCGGTCCCATATTGCATTGGGCTATCTTCTCCAAGACACAGCTTACACAATGATTGATTAATGCTATTAACTGTGTTGCTTGACAGCATAGACTGTGCTAATTGGCAGGTGCCTTTATAGGTGTGGATGGGTGGAAAGTAATGAAACTTGTCTCAGCAATTCAGTTTATTCATAAGTTGTAGAAACTAATCTTCTGAAAATGACTTGTAAGAGAAAACGCTGTATTACTATAGAAGGTAATTTTTTGTGATACTCATCCAGGCATTACTCATCCAATAATACTGCCAGGTAGTTTAGAATAGATCCTAACATTTAGCATGACTGGTCAAAAAATTTCAATGAGAAATCCATATAGTATTCTGCAAAACGTGTGCAAGGGAAGAATGGAAGTATTTCTTGATATAAATTTATCTTGATAACAATTGATATATATTTAACCATCTTCCTAGAGAAAGGATGTAGTTCTTGTTAAAACAGTAGTCTCAAGTAAATATTTAGAGTTAACAAAATTTGTCAGTGTATATGAGGACTGTATTGCACAAACCAAAACTTTCAGAAAAACTCAGACCCTTAAAAAAGGTCATTCAGAGGCTGGGTCAACTGGGACAGAGGGAAGCAGATGGTTGCTCAATCCTACAAGCTCTCCTTTGAAAAATAACCTTTTGTTTTCCCTTAATTATAAGTTTCTTTGCTTATAAAAATCTGGGTGTGATTTCATCCTTTTATGTCATCCAGGCTGGATACAGAGCAGGGTGAAAGTGGTGAGTACCCACTTGTAAAAATTTAGACAGGCTTGGGGTGGGACACAGGGATACTTCAGAAACATAAGCTTGTAGGAAACAGAGAGATTCAGGGATGCATGAGAAGAATGAGGGCTGAAGTAAAGGACAGGACTCTAGGGTAGAGGCTTCCCAGGTGACCAGATTTTGGCAGATGTTATTAGGAGAGTCCTAAACAGCAGAAGCAGAAGGTGGTCCTCTCAGTAGTGCTGAGCCCACATCTCCACTAATCAGATTAATGAACCCTGCTGAACCTGCATTGGGCCATCTCATTCCCCTCTGGAATGAGGATATGGTGGGCCTTCAGCAGCTTCAGGCCTCAGGTTAAGAAGACTGAAGATTAGCACCAGGCTTGTAGACAAGAGAAGGTGGGAAGGGGCCCAACACCATGGGTATGAGAGCAAGGTTGATTCAGGGAGCACTTTGGTGGCCTGAGGACTCATCATAGAAAGTACTAAACTTGTGGCTCTGCAGGATTCATTCCAACCCCACATATTGGGGCTGGGCTGCTGAGATGGAATTTGCTAAAAGGTATGTCACTGACTTGGTCTTGCATCTTGAATGATTCAGCCTTTACATAAGAAGCCCAATTATGGCCCAGATGCACATAGGGATGTCTGGTGAAGCAAGGACAGCACAACATGCTAGCCCTCAGACTTCTCCCAGCCCTGCCCTGCTCCCATGTGCAACCTCAGACACACCCACCTCTTTGTTTTTCCTTTACAAGTTCAACAACTTCCCGCTTCAGGGCCTTTCTACTTGCAATCCCCTCTGCTTGGACTGCTTTTCTTCCACACATCCTCTTGGCTCACTCATCTACTCTATTCTGGTTTCAGCTCAAATGAACTTAAGGAAGGTCTTTTTAGACCATTTTTACTAAAATTGCATGTTTCCTTTATCTAGACTTTTACCCTGGATTTATTTTTTATACCACTTATAATTCCTTGATACTATATCATCAATTTATGATATACTGTCTCCCCACTGTAATAAAAACATTATGGAGATAGTACTAACTGTGCCATCATATCTCTAATGTGTATAAATGGCTTCTGTACAGAGGAACTCAAGAGATATTTGATGAAGGAATGAATGAATGAATAAATGAGCTGTACTTGTGTCTACCATACGGAATGACTGTCAATAGTGCTCACCACCAGCCCACATGTAGCATGGTTAACACAGTTAATGAAGTGAGACTGCCTAAAGTTGTTGGTGGTCCTAAGAAAGGACTGCATGGCTCCAGAAAACTTGGTTGCTGAAGTGTTGTGAAGAGAGGCTTTCAGCTCACAGTGAATCTTCCCACTGCTTGGTTCTCTCCCCAGTGGGTTCTCCCCATCTCTTGTGGACAGTGGCAGCCCTGACTGACACCAACACCTCCACAGGAGATGGAGACTGCCAGCTTCCGGGCAAGTCACAACCTTGGAAGCAGCCTGGGAACAGGAAACAAATCCCTCTAATTTGTATTCTCAGCAAGATTCAAGATTACACGGCACTGATGAAAAGGGAGAAATTTGAAATCAGATAGATTACTTTCTGATGAAAACATGAATTCCCTAATTTAGAAAACCATCCTGGACAGCATGAATAACATAGTGGATAAGGCAGAAAAGAGACTCATTGATTTTGAAGGATGGTTTGATAAATTATCTGATTTGTCAGAAATGTAAAAAGATTTCCTATAAGTATAAAAAGATTGAGATCATGAGCAAAAGATAAGAGTCATAAAAAATTGATTCAGGAGGTGTTATAAAAGCCATTTTCCAGAGCTGAAAAGACTAAAATCTTTAAATAAAAATTGGCTTACCAAGTATTGGAGAAATTAATAGAAAGAAAGAATACACACTTAGGAATCCCTTGGAAAAATTTTGTTTTAATTTAAGAATAAGGGGGAAAAATCTTACAAGCAACCATGGAGCTAAAACGAAACAAAATGATGGAATTCACAGCTCACCTTTTTCCTGAGACTCTAAAGATCAGAAGGAAATGGGGCAATATTATAGATGGCCATTGAACACATTTGAGGCAAGAAAAGTAGAGAAGACCCAGACAAAGTTTCAGGGGGAATACAACAGTTCACGCCTCTTCATCTTTCTGCTTTCCCCCAAAATAGCCCAGTGATCTTAGAAACAAATCACAACAGAGAACCCCAGTATGAGGAAAACACAGTATGAAAGAAATGGGGTGAGCAGTAATAGAGTTTAAAGTGAAATTATTCTCTAAATAATTAATTTAAACTACAAAAATGACTTTGAATATAAATTGTTAAATTTTTAATTTTATAAGGAAACAATGCTAATGTAAAAATAATCATGAAAAGAAAGATATTGACAGGGGCACCTGGGTGGCTCAGTGGGTTAAGCCTCTGCCTTTGGCTCAGGTCATGATCTCAGGGTGGGATTGAGTCCCACATCAGGCTCCCTACTCAGCGGGGAGCCTGCTTTCCCCTCTCTCTCTGCCTTCCCCTCTGTCTACTTGTGATCTCTCTCTCTGTCAAATAAATAAAATCTTAAAAAGAAAAAGAAAGAGATTGATGGTTAAACTATTATTAACTTGGGTTTAAAAACCAAGATTATACCAAAAAACCAAAAACCTTGGGAAGTTGGAGGTGGACGTGGGTGGGGAAAAAAAGGAAGTGTATTAGGTCACCCATTGTCTGTGCAAAGGGCCAGTAGGTTCTTTCTCATTCTTGACATTGATAAAAGAATACAGGATCAACTATTTTTTGAAATGTAAGGGTAACCATTAACCTAGGAAAAATAGAATTCATAATGTTCAAATCACTTGGGTAAAAAAGAACAAATAAACAAGCCACTTGGCAAAAGATGGGAAATAAAGAAGCAAAATGCATTAAAATTCCAAACAGTTTGCAGAAACTACAATGAAAGCAGTAAGACCGCCTATGTCTATCGTCGAAACAAATAAAAGCAAAGATCCCCAGATTGGATCTAAATGTGGATTATTCCTAAGAAACATATCTAAGACAATGACAGAGAAACTAAAATGAGTTAGTAAGTAAATAAATAAATAGACAAATAAATGAAGATGCAAGAATGCACCAGGGTATGACATACAAATAAAATCATCTGGTTAAATCACAAGGTAGGGGGATGCCTCGGTGGCTCAGTTAGTTAAGCATCTGCCTTCAGCTCATGTCATGATTTCAGGGTCCTGGGATCGAGTTCCACATTGGGCTCCTTGCTCAGCCAGTAGCCTGCTTCTCCCTTTGCCTGCTGCTCCCCCTGCTTGCTCTCTCTCTCTCTCTCTCATTTTCTGACAAATAAAATCTCTAAAAAGATTTTAAAGGGAAGAAGACTTGTTCCTTTTATTTTTCCTAACGATTTTATCTATCTATCTATTTATTTATTTATTTTTATTTATTTTAGAGGAAAAGGGAAAGAGCACACAATGGCAAGCAGGGGGAGGGGCACAGAGGGAGAGAGTCCTCAAGCAGACTCTGCACTGTGCTTGGAGCCCAACATGGGACTCAGTCTCAGGACCCTGAGATTATGACCTGAGCCAAAACCAAGAGTTGGCCACTTAACTGACTAAGCCATGCAGGCACCTCACCCCATTAGTTCCTTTTACCCAAATCATCACATTTATGTGGAAGAAATGTATTGATGAGCCACTGTGGTGGTGTTGGGAGCCCAAGGGCAAGTTTAGGTCTCAGAAGGTGCTCACTAAACTCTTGTGTAGAACCCTGTAGAGGACTTACCTGTGATCCTCAGACACAGGTAGAGAGAGAAGGCAAGGAACCAGCAGGCTGCCAGTGAGCTGTGCTCTGCTCTGCTACCCTCTTCCTGTGCTCCAAGCAAGGTCAGTCCAGGTAGCCAAAAGTCCTGCTGAAAGCTGGGCGCCCATGGGTTCTTTCTAAAAATGGGTAAAGGAGCTTATTTTTGTGTCTGAGTGGATGAATGGTGAGATACTTAAAGCAAACTCCAGCTGTGAGGGGGACTATTAGCAGGCCCCCAGCATTTGCAGCAACACTGAGGAGGTCTTTGTGGTTCTTCCTGGGGCACAGGTGTAGGGGTCTGACTCAGATTTTCTGACAGCAGGCTTACACCAGTGAATGCACTACCGTGGAGATTTGGGGAACCCAAACATCAGACCACAGCAGAAGTTGAGGACAAGAATGTAACAAACACAGGTACAAAGCTCAATCATGGCATTCATTCCCAGGGATGGCAGAGTAAAGAGCCACAGATGAGGAGTTTGGGTCCCTGGTAGCTGGGCTGCATACGGAGATCCCCATAAATGAGTGGTGCTCAGGTTGGGCCTGTGCCCTCAGTTAAAGTAAGTGTGCAGCACCGTGTCAGCGCTTGGCCCAGATCCCTTCAAATTCCTTTCTACCCCTTCTGGGTGCTCCTACCACTTCTGTGTCTTCCCTGTGATTCCACTGCCTATAGCGAGAGCCTGCAGTGATTTCCTGAAGTTCCCTTCAGACTGGTGGAGCCCACCCAGTGCACTGGGAAGAAAGGCTAGGAGTTCCAGGGAACTTACTTCTCCATCATGGCCCATAGCCAATGGCTAATGGGTGCAAGAAGATTCAAGTCCATTCTCTTTTGGAGGTGTAACTGTACCTCAGAGCAAAACTTATACTCCAGAATTCCCCTCAGGGTCAGGCTGAAAGTGTCTTTCGTGGGACCTTGCCTGAAATCTCCCTCTGTTTGTCTCCTGACCTTCTGGGTCTTGCATTGCCCCAACTCTCTTGTCAGATTCTCATCTCAGCAACTACTTCTGGGGAATCCAACTAAAACAGGTGTATCTGCCTCATGCAGATCTGGCTATTCCTACCAACCAACTTCCTCCCTTTGTTTTGGCTTCCTGCCAGAAAGCAACCTCATGACTAGTAGACCCTTTTACAGGGAATGAAAGAGTTGGCCCATGAACACCAGCATTAGGATGCCTGTCACCTTAGTACTTTGCTCTCGGAGGACCTGTTAAAGACTGTCCTCATCTGTCTTTTCGAAAACCTATAAAGCTACTATTGAAATTTTTAGCTCTTGGAGTCCCTCTTCATTGACACCAGGTCTCTCTTCTTTGAGACAGGCAATTCTTTGTTTTGGGGGACTGTGCTATGCATTATAGGATGTTTAGTAGTATCCCTGGTCCTCTACCCACTAGATGCCAATAGCATGCCCCTCTCCCCTCAAGCTATAATAACAAAAAATGTCTCAGACATCACCAAATATTCCCTGGGAGAAAAACTGCCCCTGGATGAGAACTACCCATCTGCACTGGCCCCTGGGGCTGTGGCTGGTGCTACCATCACACTCTCTGGAATAAGAACCCACTTTCCCCTCTTCTTTTGAGGCCAAGTTTATTAATGGTGTGAGGTAGGGGGTTTTGCTTTGAAAACACAAGAGACTTCAAAGGCCTAGTCTCTGAGAGAGCACACTAGGCTGGCATTTTTGGACTTCTCTATCTCTGACTTCAGTAGCTCTCTCATATATCCTAGACAAGGTTCAAAACCTTGTAACTGCTGCAGAAGGAGTACGCTCTGAATAGAGTCTCCACCATCATTTTCCATTTCTTTGGTAATAGGAAGAGTGATTTACCCTAGGTATTCCATATTGTTGAGGGCCTCCCATTAGGCTGGTGAAAATGGGCTTCTAAGTCTGTAGATGGATCCCCAGATGCACCCATTAGTTTTCTCCCTCAAGGAATGTGACTCCTCCTTGCTGAAGAACCAGAATTAAGAACAGGATAGAACCTCTTTAATGAGCAAGATTTATAACATGACTGATAGAAAAGGTGATCCAAGTCAATGTAGCTATTTGTCATTTCCATTCCACATGAATATGTTCAGAATGTTCTGTGTAGGGGTGCCTGGGTGGCTCAGTAGGTTAAGCCTCTGCCTTCAGCTCAGGTCATGATCTCAGGGTCCTGGGATTGAGCCCCATGTCGGGTTCTCCACTCCATGGAGAGCCTGCTTCCCCCCAGCTCTGCCTGCCTCTCTGCCTACTTGTGATCTCTCTCTCTCTCTCCTTCTGCCAAATAAATAAATAAAATCTTAAAAAAAAAAAAAGAATGTTCTGTGTAATTCTCCTTGGCCATGAGGGGAATGTAAAAAGCACATGGAGTTTGCTGTTAATGGACTTATTATAGCTGTGTGACTTTGGAGAAGTTTCTTAACCTCTCTGAATCTCATTTTCTTTACCTAAAAATGAGTACCTATTCATGAGTAGGTTGGTGTTTTACTTTTTAATAAAATGAGATGAAATATGCAAGATCACCTGGTAAAATACATATCACGGAACTGTCAATCAACAGATGGCAATTACTCTGTCTTTTATGATGCTGGCCAAGTTCCTTCATTGATCTGAGTTTTGATTTTTTTCGTTTATAAAGTGAGAATGATAATACAAATTTCACTGGGGTCCTACGGAGATGAAGTAATAATTTAGATGAAAATCTTTTTAGAACTGTAGAGTTCTATAAAATATGATTATATCTATTACATGACCACTATGGATAACACTGGAGCTTATAATATGATGAGCACTGGCAGCTTGCCTGTAAGTTCTGGTGCCAGCAAAAGGTAGTTGTGCTCTTTGACCACCTCGGAGCACCTGCTCTTCTCACCTTAATACTAATGCAGGTATTTTCGAGTAAGTGCTGGGCCTGAGTGAAGTTTCCAAAGTACCCCACCCTAAATCAAGGGGCCATCCTCTGGTTCAGAATCCTGAAGGGCTTAACTCTTCTGATGGGGAGAAAAGTCCTATAGTGTAAAATATCTTCCTTTGATGCTCTGTAAGAGCTAACATTTTTAGAGTATTCACTCTGTGTCAGTCATTGTGTTGCACTAAAGATATTGTGTGAATTATCTTATGTGATCTTCACATGATCCCCTAAAGTGAGCAATACTATTATCCTTAATTTATAGTTGAGTTAATTGAGGCTCAGCATAGTAGCGTAGTAGCTTAAGTGTAGGAGCTGGAATTCTAATCTAATAGTCTAACTCATACAACTGGCAGCCCTCTAATTTCAAATACTGGGAACACTGTCACTCTAGAGCTTAGATTAAGACTTCGTTGGTGGTGGGGTGGATACAGGGAGGAAGACCTCTTTCCTCAAAATAAAAAATAATATTTTATCAACCAGAGTTATCCCAAGTGAAACATGGCAACTTTAAGTATGAGGGCCCCCTACTATTACAGATATTCAAGAATAGTCTGAACAAATAGCCATCAGAGATATAGAAGGGAGAATTCTATTTGGCTAGTGTTATGATTATACAAGAATGTAAATGTGCCAGAAACATCAGGTTTGGGATTCTTGCAAAACACAAAACGTATGTAGCATATAGTCTGTATGGGAGTGGTATCATAAGTAGGAAGTCAGGTTCTCTTTCAAAAAGAAAACGGGGGGGCACCTGGGTGGCTCAGTGGGTTAAGCCTCTGCCTTCGGCTCAGGTCATGATCTCAGAGTTCTGGGATCGAGCCCCGCATCGGGCTCTCTGCTCAGCAGTGAGCCTGCTTCCTCCTCTCTCTGCCTGCCTCTCTGCCTACTTGTGATCTCTCTCTCTCTCTCTCTGTCAAATAAAAAAAAAAAAAAGAATATGTAAAAAAAAAAAGAAAGAAAGAAAATGGGATTGAATATAAGGGATCATGGGTACAATCAAATCTAATACAAAAGATCCAAGATAGCTAAGTAAATGGATGGATTAAAGTAGGAAAAACGGGAGCTAAAGTGAGCACCCAGAAATTAAAAAGAGCTAGATAAGTCTGAGCAGGCAAGGAGCATTGCCAACCCCAGAGATCAATTTAGATATGTAGGTCTACATTTACTCTCCAAGGGTGAGCAGGAGTCAGATCCTACTCTGTATGTTAGGCCATGAAATCCAAGCTTCATCTTGCAGGCAAAAAGGAGCCACAGAAGGGCTGTAGTTAGGTGGTTTCATGTTGATAAAGTTGGAGGGTGATCAGGGAAGGTCTGATCCTCTGGTCAGACAGTGATGCTTAAGATATTGGTCACAGGACTTCTACCTGACCTCTCATTGGCCAGTCTGGTCTTGTCATCCAACATGCCACTGATCTGCTTCTGTCAAGTTCACCAATAGGTTTCATCCTGAAAAACTATAGGTAATTTTCTATTTTCAAACTACTTTACTTCTCAGCAGCATTGTACACAGTAGCACTCTCCTAGCTTGGTTTCCATGATAGCACACTCTCCAGGATACTTTATTTTTATACTACAATATTTAAAACCTACAAAAAGCATAGAAAGTTTACACACCCATACACCTACTACCAAATTAAATAGATGTTTACATACTGCAATTATTAATTCCAACTCTATTGCTTCTTGTATCTATATTTTTTTTCCTTCTGGATTCAATTTTCTTCATCCTAAAGTACATACTTCTTTCTGGTAGAATCCTCTCGATTTTGGTCTAAATATGTTATTTTTGGTCCTTATTCTTGAATGACATTTAGCTGACTGTAGATTTTAAATTAAGAGTGAATTTTCCCTTAATTATTTCTTTATATAATACCAATCCTCTATTACTGTGAAAGGTCTATTGTAGTAGTAAACCCTCCTCATGGACACTGTTTTAGAAAACAAGCAGCAAGATGACAGACCTAAAACTAATAACAACTAGTTATAAAATAAATTAAATGTAAATGGCTTAAACCCTCCCATTAAAGGCAGTGATTTTCAGTTTGGATAAAAAGATGAAGATACAACTAAATTCAGCTTAAAATAAGTGCATTTTAAATGTAAAGATACAAACAGGTTAAAAATAAAAGAAAGGAAAAATTTATATCATGTTAACACTACCTCCCTATCTCCCCTCAGAAAGATTGGAATGGCTATATTAAATGTTAGACAAAATCAATTTCAGAACAAGACTACTTCATAATGATAAAGGAGTCATTCATAAAGGTTATTCACAAACCTAAATGTTTATGAACCTTACAACAGAGCCTCAAATACATGAAGTAAAAATTGATAGAATTTCAAGGATAAAAAAGATACAATTCACAATAATAGTTGGAGATCTTAATAGCTAAATAATTGATAGAACAAACAAATAGAAAATTAGTAGGACATAGGAGACTTGAACAACACTACCAATCAGCTTTACCTAATTGACACACTTATAGAACATTCCACTCAACAATGGAATACACTTTTTCAAGTACACACAGAAAATTTACAAGATGGACAATATTCTGGGGGCGCCCGGGTGGCTCAGTGGGTTAAGCCTCTGCCTTCGGCTCAGGTCATGATCTCAGGGTCCTGGGATCAAGCCCTGCATTGGGCTCTCTGCTCAGTGGGGAGCCTGCTTTCCCCCACCTCTCTGCCTGCCTTTTGCCTACTTGTGATTTCTCTCTCTCTCTGGCAAATAAGTAAAATCTTTAAAAAAAAAAAGATGGACAATTTTCTGGACCATAAAAGAAGTTTCATTAAATTTTAAGAGATTCAAAGCAGACACAATATTTTCTGATCACAATAAAATTAAATTAGAAATCAATAACAGAAAGATATCTGGAAGATATCTTGGAAGATATCTTTGGAAACTAAGTAACACACATCTAAATAACCCATGGGTCAAAGGAGAAGCCAAAAGGGAAATTAGAAAGCATTTTAATTTAATGAAAATGAAAACAGTAGCATACCAAAATTTGTGCAAGCCATTAAAGCCATACTTAGAAATTTATACACTAAGTGCCTATGTTTGAAAAGAAGAAAGGTTTTAAATTATTGTTCTTAGCTTCCACATTAAGAAACTAGAAAAATGAGAGCAACTTAAGACCCAAAGTAGGCAGAAGAAAAGATGGAGTGAAAACTCTATGAAGTAGAAAACACAAAAAAATGAAGAAGATCAATTAAACGATAATTAGTTTGAATTACCAATAGTAAGAATGAGGGAGCTGCCATCACTTCATATTCTACAGGTGTTAAAACATAATAAATAAATATTATAATTCACTTTATGTTGAAAAGTTTGACAACTTAGATGAGATGAAAGGAACAAAGGATAAAACAACCAAAGCTTGCTCAGGAAGAAATACATATTTACAGCCCTAAATATATTTAAAAAATTAAGTTTATACTTGAAAACGTTTCCCCAAAGGAAATTCCTAACCCAGAAGAATTCACTGGGAATTCCATCCCACAGATAAGGATGGAATATTACCAATTCTATACAAACTCTTTCAGAAAATTGCAGAGAATCGAATACTTTGCAACTGACTCTACAAAGCCAGCCTTACTCTAAAGCCAAAATGAGACAAAAACTTTCATGAAAATTACAGACCAATATCCCTCATGAACATAGTAGCAAAAACCCTCAAAAGAATACTAACAAGATGAATCTAGCAACATATAAAAAAGATCATCCATCACAAACAAAAGATGTTTCTCCCACTTGTTTTTGTCACTCAACACTGTTATTCAACATTTGAAAACCTTAAGGCTACCCCACACCATACGTGCCCTTGAACTTTATTTGTGAAAACCCACCAGGTCTTTCTATGACTTATTACAACCTTTCCTCTTCTTTCTTTGCAGTACTGTTGGGTTATTAGACTTGGACCCTTGGTGTTTGCTGAAGAATCTATCTTGTGTACACCCTTTGGTTTTTTCCAATCCTGGATATCTAAATTCAGAGCTCAAGACCAGTCCCAAATTCAGCCAACAAGAGTATCATCCATGTCCAGCCTATTTACAGACAAGAATAAGACCACCTTAATTTACAAACGCAGGGCTTTGATAAACAAGATATATAAAACACCTACCACATGGAAGACACCCAAGGACCACCACTTTCCTTTTTCTCTTCTAGGGGAAAGGTCTGGATGAAATCTGAGTGAGGCAAGCTGCATATTATGTTAGGCTTCCAGCTCTATGTTGCAAATCTAGATGTGGGAAGCCCATTGCTCTTCTTAAACATCCGCCTTGCTGGATAAAGTTGCAAAGTGCTGTTGGGGTTGTGCTGGAAGATGAGGACTATTTTTGGTGGAGAGTAATTTAATCTCATTACCACCAGCAGTCCATTTAGGGCTGATAGTTCTGCCATAGATTTCAGACCCTATCAACAAGATAAGGTGCATCATTTCCGGGAGATGTATGATTGCCACTGCAAAATTATTTTTAGGAAGCTGCCTTTTTTTTTTTTTGTCCAGAACATTCACCTGAAAATAGCTCTGAACTTTGTGGAGGCTGCACCTTGCAGAGTACTGAACTAAAAGTTCAAGCCTAAAGATTTATGGAGAAGATTTTACCTCTAATTCCAGATTTTGTAATGATACAAAACGTGTTGATAATAAATAGCAGCCATAAGAGGCTTGAGAATATGGTACAAATTCAATCCACTCCCTGCCTTTTATCCAGAAAGAATCTAAGTATCCTGTTCCTTGAGGCAGCGTTTATTTCTTCCCCTCTCTGCTAATAGTGGACTTTCAATTGTATTCCACTCACAGGTTGCTTTCCTTTTCTTCCTTGCTGACAGAATCCTAATTTTGTTCAGGCAGCAAATCATGAAAGCCAGTCTTGGCAATCCCAGTCATTTTTGCCAGTCCAAGGGAGCCAGGAACCCAGCATGGGAGCCAGGGTTGGCAAAGGAGATGGAAGGAGATGCTTCTAGAGACTTCTGCAGGAATACAAAAGAAGAGCACTACATGAAGAAAACGCTCCCCTGCCACTTCCTCAGTCTTAATTTTGGAGCAGGATGGGGATTTGATGTTTGAGGGTGCAGCAGCTATCTTGACACCAGAAGACCACAGCCTGGGAAAATGAGAGGCAGAGGGGAAGCATGGCTAGTAGGCTTGGACTACCTTCCTTTGGATTTTTGATGGTTAAAGAATAAAACTCCTGGTGGCCTAAATCACTGAAGCCTGGGCTTTTACTATTTGTAGCTAAAACAATTCTGAGATGAACACCCACTGGTTTTCCAATATGTGTTCTCTCCATCTTCCTTAGTATGTAAAACAACGCCCCTCCCCCACCACTACCACCATTTTCTTCTGGGGATATGGTCACCTGGATTAATGTTCCATTTTCCAGTCTCCATTTCAACTAAGTATGCCCATGTGACCAATAAAATATTAGCAGATTGTGTCATATGAGAGCCATTGGAAATCATCCTTAAAAAGAATTGGTTCAGGGGCACCTGGGTGGCTCAGTGGGTTAAAGCCTCTAACTTCAGCTCAGGTCATGGACCCAGGGTCCTGGGATCGAGCCCCACATGGGGCTCCATGCTCATCGGGGAGCCTGCTTCTTCCTCTCTCTCTCTCTGCCTGCCTCTTTGCCTACTTGTAATCTGTCTGTCAAACAAATAAATAAAATAAAAAAAAAAAAGAATTGGTTCATATAATTTGCTCCTTTTGCTTCATCCCCTTCTTCATGTAGGCACTTGGAATGAGAATGTGATGGTTGGAGCTTTAGCCAGCATCTTGATCTGTGAAGATGAAAGCCTTATCCTAGGGACAAAAGTGGCAAGGTGAAAGAACCTGTGTCTCTGAGGGATTTGCAGGCAAGAAGAGCCCTAGATTTGCCCACCTCCAGACTTCTGTGCAAGAGACAAGTCAGTCTCTATCATGTTTAAGCCATTTTTATTTTAGTTCTCTGTTCATGCAGCTGAATTTAATCCCAGGTGATATACTAAATGGGCAGCTGCTGGGAGTACCCCAGAGCCATTGTACTTCATACCCCAGAGTCTACAGCAGCCCTCTAGTTTCTAGAAGAGAAAGAAGGAATTAACAGTGAATGGCAATTACTCAACTCTTGTATTGTAGCACAAAAGTAGCCATAGATAATATGTTAAACAACTGGGTATGGCTGTGTCTCAATAAAACTTTATTTATAGAAACAGTTAAACAGTTAGATTGGCCTGTGGCCAGTATTTTAGATGCCAACCATTGTGTTAGATACTCATTTGTTAAGCATCTACAATGTGCCTGACATTTGTCCAGATGTTTCAGAACACTGCCCATCATTTTTTGGATCAGATTCTGAAAGTCTCATACATGGGGACACTGACCACTGGAGACAGTAGCCACATAGCCACACTCACAGTCAGTAACAGTGCTGGGATGTGGACCCAGACCTGGTTTCTAAAATTCATGCCCACTTGAATATATTACTCTCATATTCTTTTCCATGAATGAAATTTCTCTTCTAGTAACTGTGTGCATTGTACCTGTGAGACTGCTAGTGGGCACACCTGACCACATTTCAGATGCTCCCCAAGGACCAGAACAGTGGGACACACCAGCAAAGCTCGTGGAAGGAGGCGCAAACATAAACATTGTCTCATTTAACACATTTCCTGCAGACAGAACAGTCAGCTTCAAATTATGGGTGGGAGAGGAAGGGACAGACAATAGAAGGAAAAAAGAGAGGTACGAGGCTCTGAGGAATTCCACAGCAGAATAGACTAATTATAGTGCCTCCTCCTGAGAACCCAGTAGGCAGGAAGTTGGAAATTCTAAACCTACCAACAGGGACCTACCATGTGCTGACCCCTATATTAAGGGCTTTCCTTCTGTGGTCTTGTTGAATCCTCACAAAAAGCCCCATGAAGTTGATACCTGGACCCCCTTAATGATACCAGAGGCTCAAAGAGTTCTTGGTAGTACCAGAGGCTTAGAGAATTGAGTACATGGCACCAGGCCTCCCAGCTTGTGAGCAAAGCTATGAATTAAATGGGCATCGGTCTCAGTCCGAAGCCCATCCTGTCCCCAGCCCTATGGCTTTCCAGAACCACTCTTGCAATGGAAGAGCAATAGGGTCTGCTCTGGGAGTGTCTTGTCCCTCTGGCCACACCCCTCTGATCAGAGTGTGGGCAAGTCAAGTCCCCTGTTCTTTCTGCTCCTTTTTCTTTGGGCAGAGCAGCGAAATATGCAGAAATGGAGAGAGGAGTGGCTTCAGTGGGAAGAAGCATAAGGTTTAATACCTTGGGAGGCCCCAGCCTCTAATCAACACACCATCCTTAGGCTGTCCTTCTTGTACTGACTGACTGCAAATTTTGATAGAGTCTGGCTGCCTGCAGACCCCAGAATACCTTCATGATGCCTCTGCAACTGCCTACCACAGTAGGATGGACCTGGGAGCAAACCCAACCACCCCTGTTCCACAGAAGTCTTGGTGAGCAGGGGCAGTCCAACATGGCCAGCACCAGAGCCCTGAAGTAGGACAACTTTCTTCTTAGAAGGGCCACAAGGGGGGCGCCTGGGTGGCTCAGTGGGTTAATGCCTCTGCCTTCGGCTCAGGTCATGATCTCAGGGTCCTGGGATCGAGCCCCACATCGGGCTCTCTGCTCAGCAGGGAGCCTGCTTCCCCCCCACTCTCTCTCTCTGCCTGCCTCTCTGCCTCCTTGTGATTTGTCTGTCAAATAAATAAATAAAATATTTTTAAAAAAAAGAAGGGCCACAAGGGATGGAGCATTGTCCATGAGAACTAAGGGCTGGAAAGGCAAGGGCAGAATTGGGTGAATGTAAAGGAGGTGTGCCCAGTGTGGCACACATGGATCTTGGTGCCATTTCGGCCCCATCCCCACCCCTCTCTTCTCCATCCTTGACCTTACCTCCTGTAGCCTCCTAACTCTGCAAGAACTCTCATCTCCTTGATTTTCTTTTCCAAGTTACAGCCTTGCATGTTCAAATGCCCTTGAGCACTGTTCAACTCCCTCAAAGTTTCTAACTTTATCTAAACATTCACCTTAAATGTTCGCTCTCTTTCTTCCAGATGTTAAACAGAGCTATCAGAACCAGGATGTCTTTGGGGAGGCAGCAGCTGTTTCTCCAAGTTGCACATTATTTGTGATGGTCACTCATGTGCTGGGACTGTGGGGTAAACATCTTTGGTCAGGAGACAGAGGTAGGACCGGGGAGGTTGGAAGTAACCAAGCTGGTGGGAGTTTGCCACAGTGTCTTAGAAACAATTTGGTTTAAGCCCAGACAACCTGAGTTCAGTGCTGGGATCTGACTGCTTTGAAGTAGGGCATGTCACTCAACCTTGGTGTGCCTCAGTTTCTGCATCTGTAAAGAGTGATAATAATTTCAGGATTGTCCTTAGATTATAGAGAATATGGGGAAGGTGCTTTGCACACTGTAAATAGAATTACAAATGTAGTATGTGATTTCCTGTGCACAACACTTAGCAATTTGGGTAATTAGAGTCCTACGTTTCTATAGCAGGCAATGCTTTTGATGACGAACAGACTAAGGACTAGATTAGACAAGCCCAGGCAGCTGCTAGAGGTGTGAGGGGCACAGGGTTGTAGCAGCTTCTGTTCAAAGATGTCTCATTTCTCTGGGCTTTTGTGTTTTCAAGGAGAAGAGATCAACTTTTTTTTTCTTTAAATTTCTCTCGATTCACATAGTGATGCTAATTGGTGTATATTCTGTGTAATGGGCAAATATTAGGATTGTCAAGATAGCAGTAGGGAGAGAGGATGCAGAGAAAAAAGAAGAGGGGGGAAACTCACAGTTTGTGGAAGTATGAATACCCACGTCTTGGGTTGTTTTTGGGTTTTAAACCTAACGAATAAATAAGAAAAGAGCCCACTTGACGTGGTCCTCACCCCAGGATCTTTACGACCTGCTCTTGACTCAAACTGAAGAGTTTCAAGCTGAAGTGATTTCAGCTGCATGTATTTGTGACTGTCTGGGAGTCCGTGTGCCCTTTGACCTGAAAGGGTTGCAGAAGCCTCCGGAAGCCTCCTCCACGTCTGTGTTGACTATGTTTCTCTGTTTTTTTTTTTTGTTGTTGTTTTTTTGTTTTTTTGTTTTTTTGTTTTTCCAGCCTGTTTCCTTTTCACCTCTGTCCTCAGCGGTCTGGTAGGCCTGGCTCATAAGAAACCACAGCCAAGTCACCTGATGGTCTGAGTCACTGGCTCTTGGAGCATCTCTTTCTTAAAAAAAAATAATACAGGCAGGGGTGCCTGGGTGGCTCAGTGGGTTAAGCCTCTGCCTTCGGCTCAGGTTCATGATCCCAGGGTCCTGGGATCGAGCCCTGCATCGGGCTCTCCGCTCTGCAGAGAGCCTGCTTCCTCCTCTCTCTCTGCCTGCCTCTCTGCCTACTTGTGATCTCTCTGTCCAATAAATAAATAAAATCTTTAAAAAAAATAATACAGGCAAAAGTAAGTGCCTAAGTAACTACTGCATTTTGCAGGACATTTTATCTAAGTAGTGCTTTCAATGGTTAGCTCTGGGAATTCCCCACATGTGTCAGATGGCTTCTCATTGGCAACTGTGATATAACCAAATCATTTTGTCTCCCAGCAACAGACTTCCCTCCTCCCTCCCTTTTCCTTCTGCAAGTAGGTTTGGGTGGAGAAATGAGGACATGGTGTGCTGCTCTCCAAGTTCCTGGTGCACACAGAAGACAGACCAGTAGACCCAGGAAGGTAGATGGAACAATTTCACGGGTAAAAGGAAACACAGGGCATAGAACTCAGACTGGAGATGGTCCTGGGCACAGGTGTGAACAGGCCAGGTTAGCTGCTGAGGGGAGACTTCCTAGGCAGGATCAGATGATTCTTTGCCTCCCTCTTTCATGGTCAAGTGACATGCTCCCTTAAGCAGCAGCTTTCCTCCACCCCTGGGACCCACAGAGGCTGCACGGCTCCTCACAGACCCATAAAAGTGCCTTGCAGGAGGGAGTACAGACAAAGGTATGGGCTGGAGATGGAGGAAAGCCATACTTTTCTTAGGGCCTGTACACCCATAGGGGGCACTAATAACAGTGCCCTTCCGTGCCAGTGTCATTGGGGCTCGACTAATTAGTGTTCTTTTGGATGATCCCTTGGTGGGAGAGCAACCCCGTGGGCACAGTGGGGACCAGAAGATGCAGAAGGGAGACAATATGCTTACAGATAATGGTTTTTGCACTTTGTGACATATCCCCTCAGCCCACCTACAAATTCAACTGTAGTTTTGGTGGTAAGTTCAAGTGTGGGCTCACTTGAAAATGTCCACCTCAAACATGAGGTGAGCCTTCCTGTTTTTCTGCCTCAGAGCCATCTATCTCTAAAGCTGGAGACCACTCACCCCTCACACAAGCACAGCATGGAAATGTGGGGAGGTAACACCCCAGGAGCCACCACCAAATAGTGGAGAAGGAGAGCCAGTAGACAAATGCCCAGCCTCTCATCCTTTGGTTGGAACATTCTGGAAGGAATTCTGTACACTTGCCAGATGTCCTAAGAATTGAGACCCTGTTGCCCACAAGCAACCTTGATAATACACATAGAGCAGCTTTTCCTCAATCCTGGGCTTGCTCACCCCCTTTCCCTACACCCCTACTTCCTGGAATCTCCTCCCAAATAAACCAGTCCCGTCTCAGGCTCTGCTTCCGGGGGAGTCCAAACTAAGACAGAAATGGCATTAACATCTGAGGATTTGAAATGAAAGGTACTTAAAAGTCTAGTATCAGCTTCTTGGGAATGCAATCTCTTACATTTTGATATTGCCATTTATACCTAAACCAGAGAGGAGGAGAGTTCCAAAACTGGCTTTGAAATCCCTCTGCCCCACAGGAAATTGCTGTTGTCAAGTCAGGCTGTGAAAAAGACTTAGTGACACAGAAAGCTCAGAGGACCTGGTCAGGGGGATCGATGGGGTGACTCAATTTATCATGTGACAAGAAATTCTAGTTTTCCTCAGGGGAAAGCTGCTGGATATTATTATTTTTTCCTCAGTCATATGGTTCCATTTTTTTAAAAAAATCCCACAGTTCTGGTGAATGGTGAATGGCTGAGAAAAGACTGGGGAGAGTAAAGTTGTAATGTGAACCTAAAAACGTTTATAAAAACTTTACATTCATAAAAGCACATTAAATTAAGAAAATAACAGTGGAATTTAAACCTTGAAAATTGAAAATAAAAGTTAATAGTCAATTAATTTTTCATGTCTTTAATTTCAAGATAATGTACTGAGATAATGATGGGCTGATGTACAAAAGAGAAAGATTATTTGGGGAAGAGACATTCTTAAGATTCCTTTTATCTTCTGAATCACTTTTGATCTTCATATACCCTATTGAAATTCTTTCTATTGCGGAAAGTAAATACATTGCAGATGGAGAGAGACTCATGTATTTGGTAAGGTGTGGTAACTCCCACCCAAATATCTTTTTTCATTTTACTCTGCTCATTAAAGGGCCAGCTAACATGTTAAGTGTGTTTGTGTGTTAGAGACAGTATTCACATGTTTTGTGAGACATTTACAACACAACAGCTCTGAATATACGTGATAATTGTCCAGTTCTTTAGACAAGAAAGCTGTTAGGCATGCACTATGATCTGATTCGGTTTTAAAACTTTGAAAGGTTGGGGCACCTGGGTGGCTCAGTGGGTTAAAGCCTTTGCCTTCAGCTTAGGTCATGATCCCAGGGTTCTGGGATTGAGCCCCGCATTGGGCTCTCTGCTCGGCAGGGAGCCTGCTTCCCTTCCTCTCTCTCTGCCTACTTGTGATCTCTGTCTGTCAAATAAATAAATAAAATCTTTAAAAAAAATAAAAATAAAAATAAAAAAATAGGAGGAGTCAAGATGGCGGAGAAGTAGCAGGCTGAGACTACTTCAGGTAGCGGGAGATCAGCTCAATAGCTTATCTAAAGATTGCAAACACCTACAAATCCAATGGGAGATTGAAGAGAAGAAGAACAGCAATTCTAGAAACAGAAAATCAACCACTATCTGAAAGGTAGGACTGGCGGAGAAGTGAATCCAAAGCGACTGGAAAATAGACCGCGGGGGGAGGGGCTGGCTCCCGGTGAGCGGTGGAGCAATGGAGCAACGGAGCACAAAATCAGGACTTTTAAAAGTCTGTTTCGCTGAGGGACATCACTCCAGAGGCTTAACTGGGGTGAAGCCCAGGCGGGGTCAGCGCAGCCTCAGGTCCCGCAGGGTCACAGAACGATCGGGGGTGTCTGAGTGTCGCAGAGCTCACAGGTATTAGAATGGGGAAGCCGGCTACAGAGACAGAGCCGAGGAGTGAGCTCTAAACTCGGGGTTACCTTGAACCGGTCGAAGGCTCGGTCAGCTCGGAGCGCGGCCGGAGGCCAGAGTGACGGGAATCATTGGGCGCTGTTCTCTGAGGGCGCACTGAGGAGTGGGGCCCCGGGCTCTCGGCTGCTCCGGGCCGGAGACCGGGAGGCCGCCATCTTCATTCCCATCTTCCAGAACTCTACGGAAAGCGCTCAGGAAACAAAAGCTCCCGAAAGCAAACCCAGCAAACCCGAGCGGATTACTCAGTCCGGCCCCGGGTAAGGGCAGTGCAACTCCGCCTGGGGCAAAGACGCTTGAGAATCACTACAACAGGCCCCTCCCCCAGAAGATCAACGAGAAACCCAGCCAGGACCAAGTTCACCAACCAAGGAGTGCAGTTTCTATACCAAGGAGAGCGGCAGAATTCCAGAGGAGAAGAAAGCAAAGCATGGAACTCATGGCTTTCTCCCATGATTCTTTAGCTTTGCAGTTAATTTAATTTTTTTTTTCTTTTTCAATTTTTTTTTCTCTTCTTCTGCTAAATTTTTTTAACTTTTACCGTTTTCTTTTTTTAACGTTTTTTAAATAGTTTATCTAATATATATATATATTTTTTTCCTTTTTATATTTTTTATCGGCTTTCTTTTTTTAATAGTTTCTCTTTTTTTTTTTCTTTCTGAACCCCTTTTTATCCCCTTTCTCCCCCCTCACGATTTGGGATCTCTTCTGATTTGGCTAAAGCATATTTACCTGGGGTTGTTGCCACACTTTTAGTATTTTACTTGCTCCTTCATATACTCTTATCTGGACAAAATGACAAGGCGGAAAAATTCACAACAAAAAAAAAGAACAAGAAGCAGTACCAAAGGCTAGGGACCTAATCAATACAGACATTGGTAATATGTCAGATATAGAGTTCAGAATGATAATTCTCAAGGTTCTAGCCGGGCTGGAAAAAGGCATGGAAGATATTAAAGCAACCCTCTCGGGAGATATAAAAGCCCTTTCTGGAGAAATAAAAGAACTAAAATCTAACCAAGTTGAAATCAAAAAAGCTATTAATGAGGTGCAATCAAAAATGGAGGCTTTCACTGCTAGGATAAATGAGGCAGAAGAAAGAATTAGCGATATAGAAGACCAAATGACAGAGAATAAAGAAGCTGAGCAAAAGAGGGACAAACAGCTACTGGACCATGAGGGGAGAATTCGAGAGATAAGTGACACCATAAGACGAAACAACATTAGAATAATTGGGATTCCAGAAGAAGAGGAAACAGAGAGGGGAGCAGAAGGTATATTGGAGAGAATTATTGGAGAGAATTTCCCCAATATGGCAAAGGGAACAAGCATCAAAATTCAGGAGGTTCAGAGAACCCCCCTCAAAATCAATAAGAATAGGTCCACACCCCGTCACCTAATAGTAAAATTGACAAGTCTTAGTGACAAAGAAAAGATCCTGAAAGCAGCCCGGGAAAAGAAGTCTGTAACGTACAATGGTAAAAATATTCGATTGGCAGCAGACTTATCCACAGAGACCTGGCAGGCCAGAAAGAGCTGGCATGATATATTCAGAGTACTAAATGAGAAAAACATGCAGCCAAGAATACTATATCCAGCTAGGCTATCATTGAAAATAGACGGAGAGATTAAAAGCTTCCAGGACAAACAAAAACTGAAAGAATTTGCAAATACCAAACCAGCTCTACAGGAAATATTGAAAGGGGTCCTCTAAGCAAAGAGAGACCCTCAAAGTAGTAGATCAGAAAGAAACAGAGACAATATACAATAACAGTCACCTTACAGGCAATACAATGGCACTAAATTCATATCTCTCAATACTTACCCTGAATGTTAATGGGCTAAATGCCCCAATCAAAAGACACAGGGTATCAGAATGGATAAAAAAACAAAAACCATCTATATGTTGCCTACAAGAAACTCATCTTACACCCGAAGACACCTCCAGGTTTAAAGTGAGGGGGTGGAAAAGAATTTACCATGCTAATGGACATCAGAAGAAAGCAGGAGTGGCAATCCTTATGTCAGATCAATTAGATTTTAAGCCAAAGATTATAATAAGAGATGAGGAAGGACACTATATCATACTCAAAGGAACTGTCCAACAAGAAGATCTAACAATTTTAAATATCTATGCCCCTAACGTGGGAGCAGCCAACTATATAAACCAATTAATAACAAAATCAAAGAAACACATCGACAAGAATACAATAATAGTAGGGGATTTTAACACTCCCCTCACTGAAATGGACAGATCATCCAAGCAAAAGATCAACAAGGAAATCAAGGCCTTAAATGACACACTGGACCAGATGGACATCACAGATATATTCAGAACATTTCATCCCAAAGCCACAGAATACACATTCTTCTCTAGTGCACATGGAACATTCTCCAGAATAGATCACATTCTTGGTCCTAAATCAAGTCTCAACCGGTATCAAAAGATTGGGATCATTCCCTGCATATTTTCAGACCACAATGCTCTAAAGCTAGAACTCAATAACAAGAGGAAATTTGGAAAGAACCCAAATACATGGAGACTAAACAGCATCCTTCTAAAGAATGAATGGGTCAACCAGGAAATCAAAGAAGAATTGAAAAAATTTATGGAAACAAATGATAATGAAAACACAACAGTTCAAAATCTATGGGACACAACAAAGGCAGTCCTGAGAGGAAAATATATAGCGGTACAAGCCTTTCTCAAGAAACAAGAAAGGTCTCAGGTAGACAACCTAACCCTACACCTAAAGGAGCTGGAGAAAGAACAAGAAAGAGACCCTAAACCCAGCAGGAGAAGAGAAATCATAAAGATCAGAGCAGAAATCAATGAAATAGAAACCAAAAAAACAATAGAACAAATCAACGAAACGAGGAGCTGGTTCTTTGAAAGAATTAATAAGATTGATAAACCCCTGGCCAGACTTATCAAAAAGAAAAGAGAGAGGACCCAAATAAATAAAATCATGAATGAAAGAGGAGAGATCACAACGAACACCAAAGAAATACAGACAATTATAAGAACATACTATGAGCAACTCTACGCCAACAAATTTGACAATCTGGAAGAAATGGATGCATTCCTAGAGACATATAAACTACCACAACTGAACCAGGAAGAAATAGAAAGCCTGAACAGACCCATAACCAGTAAGGAGATTGAAACAGTCATCAAAAATCTCCAAACAAACAAAAGCCCAGGGCCAGACGGCTTCCCGGGGGAATTCTACCAAACATTTAAAGAAGAACTAATTCCTATTCTCCTGAAACTGTTCCAAAAAATAGCAATAGAAGGAAAACTTCCAAACTCATTTTATGAGACCAGCATCACCTTGATCCCCAAACCAGACAAGGATCCCATCAAAAAAGAGAACTACAGACCAATATCCTTGATGAACACAGATGCAAAAATTCTCACCAAAATACTAGCCAATAGGATTCAACAGTACATTAAAAGGATTATTCACCACGACCAAGTGGGATTTATTCCAGGGCTGCAAGGTTGGTTCAACATCTGCAAATCAATCAATGTGATACAACACATTAATAAAAGAAAGAACAAGAATCATATGATACTCTCCATAGATGCTGAAAAAGCATTTGACAAAGTACAGCATCCCTTCCTGATCAAAACTCTTCAAAGTGTAGGGATAGAGGGCACATACCTCAATATTATCAAAGCCATCTATGAAAAACCCACCGCAAATATCATTCTCAATGGAGAAAAACGGAAAGCTTTTCCGCTAAGGTCAGGAACACGGCAGGGATGTCCGTTATCACCACTGCTATTCAACATAGTACTAGAAGTCCTAGCCTCAGCAATCAGACAACAAAAGGAAATGAAAGGCATCCAAATCGGCAAAGAAGAAGTCAAACTATCACTCTTTGCAGATGATATGATACTCTATGTGGAAAACCCAAAAGACTCCACTCCAAAACTGCTAGAACTTGTACAGGAATTCAGTAAAGTGTCAGGATATAAAATCAATGCACAGAAATCAGTTGCATTTCTCTACGCCAACAACAAGACAGAAGAAAGAGAAATTAAGGAGTCCATCCCATTTACAATTGCACCCAAAACTATAAGATACCTCGGAATAAACCTAACCAAAGAGACTAAGAATCTATACTCAGAAAACTATAAAGTACTCATGAAAGAAATTGAGGAAGACACAAAGAAATGGAAAAATGTTCCATGCTCCTGGATTGGAAGAATAAATATTGTGAAAATGTCTATGCTACCTAAAGCAATCTACACATTTAATGCAATTCCTATCAAAGTACCATCCATTTTTTTCAAAGAAATGGAACAAATCATCCTAAAATTTATATGGAACCAGAAAAGACCTCGAATAGCCAAAGGAATATTGAAAAAGAAAGCCAAAGTTGGTGGCATCCCAATTCCGGACTTTAAGCTCTATTACAAAGCTGTCATCATCAAGACAGCGTGGTACTGGCACAAAAACAGACACATAGATCAATGGAACAGAATAGAGAGCCCAGAAATAGACCCTCAACTCTATGGTCAACTCATCTTCGACAAAGCAGGAAAGAATGTCCAATGGAAAAAAGAAAGCCTCTTCAATAAGTGGTGTTGGGAAAATTGGACAGCCACATGCAGAAAAATGAAATTGGATCATTTCCTTACACCACACACGAAAATAGACTCAAAATGGATGAAGGATCTCAATGTGAGAAAGGAATCCATCAAAATCCTCGAGGAGAACACAGGCAGCAACCTCTTCGACGTCAGCCGCAGCAACATCTTCCTAGGAACATCGCCAAAGGCAAGGGAAGCAAGGGCAAAAATGAACTATTGGGATTTTATCAAGATCAAAAGCTTTTGCACAGCAAAGGAAACAGTGAACAAAACCAAAAGACAACTGACAGAATGGGAGAAGATATTTGCAAATGACATATCAGATAAAGGGCTAGTGTCCAAAATCTATAAAGAACTTAGCAAACTCAACACCCAAAGAACAAATAATCCAATCAAGAAATGGGCAGAGGACATGAACAGACATTCCTGCAAAGAAGACATCCAGATGGCCAACAGACACATGAAAAAGCGCTCCATATCACTCGGCATCAGGTAAATACAAATCAAAACCACCATGAGATATCACCTCACACCAGTCAGAATGGCTAAAATTAACAAGTCAGGAAATGACAGATGCTGGCGAGGATGCGGCGAAAGGGGAACCCTCCTACACTGTTGGTGGGAATGCAAGCTGGTGCAACCACTCTGGAAAACAGCATGGAGGTTCCTCAAAATGTTGAAAATAGAACTACCCTATGACCCTGCAATTGCACTGCTGGGTATTTACCCTAAAGATACAAACGTAGTGATCCGAAGGGGCACGTGCACCCGAATGTTTATAGCAGCAATGTCTACAATAGCCAAACTATGGAAAGAACCTAGATGTCCATCAACAGACGAATGGATAAAGAAGATGTGGTATATATACACAATGGAATACTATGCAGCCATCAAAAGAAATGAAATCTTGCCATTTGCGAGGACGTGGATGGAACTAGAGGGTATCATGCTTAGCGAAATAAGTCAATCGGAGAAAGACAACTATCATATGATCTCCCTGATATGAGGGAGAGGAGATGCAACATGGGGGGTTAAGGGGGTAGGAGAAGAGTAAATGAAACAAGATGGGATTGGGAGGGAGACAAACCATAAGTGACTCTTAATCTCACAAAACAAACTGAGGGTTGATGGGGGGAGGGGGGTTGGGAGAGGGGGGGTGGGGTTATGGATATTGGGGAGGGTACGTGCTATGGTGAGTGCTGTGAACTGTGTAAACCTGGTGATTCTCAGACCTGTACACCTGGGGATAAAAATATATGTTTATAAAAAATAAAATTTAAAAAATAAAAAAATAAAACTTTGAAAGGTTCTTCATATGGATCTATTCCTATGTTTCAGTAAAAACTTGTCAGACCATATGAATTGCCTTTTGGTTAAAATCATGTTCATTTTTAAGCATTAGTATAAATGTTGTTAAAAAACCAATTTCAATCAATTTTGTGTTTGAGAAGGTGGTATTTATTCTCAGGGAGAAAATAATTCTTTTCTTTAAGGAAATCCTTTAATGGCTCTTTGGTTATAAATAAGCTCCCTGGCTCTTGTCACAACAAAAAGAGGGAAGTTACTTTGCTTAAATTGCTTAATATTAAGAGACTTTAAATTTTTCCCTGGTGAGTTCAAGTCAGAATTTAGAGTGCCAGCAGTAAGATACGCCCAAGGCAGGGATGGTCAGTTTTAAGTTGTTTTTTGTCTTGTGCAATAATTCCTCTTTGTTATTCTCAAACCTTCAGTGAATCCCATTACCCACAGAGCACTGTATTAGCAGTGTCTTGGGAAATGAGGGGGGAGAAAGCCACGTCAGCGTCTGGGCAAAGTAATGCCGAGTGCACAATAGCCAGTAGAAGCAGAAAGTAGACGGTCAGAAGTCAGTTAAGACAAAGCTGGAAGCAGTTTAGAGTGAGAAGATGCATCTGTAATTCTCCACCTCTAGAAATATTCAGGAGGCGGCTGAATTTCTTACAGAGTGAGTCTGGATGCGGTTTCAGTTTTCCTTGTTTGTTTGCTTTTTCCTGGAGATAACAAGAAACAGAGACTTAGTGGGGTGATGAGGGTTACCAAGGGAACATGTGCCAGCTGATTCATTCCCCCCAAAAGGTAAAGAAATAGAGATTTTGTGGGGACTTACTGAGCTCACTCATCTTCTGCATCACCTGAGAGGCCATTAATTTGGGGCCATTTTTATATTCAAGTTTATTAGATAAATGGAATTGAAACTTGATTTAACTTCTTTTCTTATTCATCAACTTTTGTTAAACAACTGTACAACTGTGGTGACTTCTAATGGTTAACCTAGCCTAAATTTTTTTTTATTTTATTTTTTATAAACATATAATATAGTTTTATCCCCAGGGGTACAGGTCTGTGAATCGCCAGGTTTACACACTTCACAGCACTCACCATAGCACATACCCTCCCCAGTGTCCATAATCCCACTCCCCCTCCCTACCCCCCTCCCCCCATCAACCCTCAGTTTGTTTTGTGAGATTAAGAGTCACTTATGGTTTGTCTCCCTCCCAATCCCATCTTGTTTCATTTACTCTTCTCCTACCCCCTTAACCCCCCATGTTGCATCTCCTCTCCCTCATATCAGGGAGATCATATGATAGTTGTCTTTCTCCGATTGACTTATTTCGCTAAGCATGATACCCTCTAGTTCCATCCACGTCCTCGCAAATGGCAAGATTTCATTTCTTTTGATGGCTGCATAGTATTCCATTGTGTATATATACCACATCTTCTTTATCCATTCGTCTGTTGATGGACATCTAGGTTCTTTCCATAGTTTGGCTATTGTAGACATTGCTGCTATAAACATTCGGGTGCACGTGCCCCTTCGGATCACTACGTTTGTATCTTTAGGGTAAATACCCAGCAGTGCAATTGCAGGGTCATAGGGTAGTTCTATTTTCAACATTTTGAGGAACCTCCATGCTGTTTTCCAGAGTGGTTGCACCAGCTTGCATTCCCACCAACAGTGTAGGAGGGTTCCCCTTTCGCCGCATCCTCGCCAGCATCTGTCATTTCCTGACTTGTTAATTTTAGCCATTCTGACTGGTGTGAGGTGATATCTCATGGTGGTTTTGATTTGTATTTACCTGATGCCGAGTGATATGGAGCGCTTTTTCATGTGTCTGTTGGCCATCTGGATGTCTTCTTTGCAGGAATGTCTGTTCATGCCCTCTGCCCATTTCTTGATTGGATTCTTTGTTCTTTGGGTGTTGAGTTTGCTAAGTTCTTTATAGATTTTGGACACTAGCCCTTTATCTGATATGTCATTTGCAAATATCTTCTCCCATTCTGTCAGTTGTCTTTTGGTTTTGTTCACTGTTTCCTTTGCTGTGCAAAAGCTTTTGATCTTGATAAAATCCCAATAGTTCATTTTTGCCCTTGCTTCCCTTGCCTTTGGCGATGTTCCTAGGAAGATGTTGCTGCGGCAGCCTAAATTTTTAGTAAATGTGTTCTAATTTTTCAGTCTCCCTCAGACAATTTATTAAATTACTGGAAGTATGCGACAGGATGTAAATGGAGTTCTTGGAGCTTGTTCACAGTGTTCCATTAAAACTGAGACCCTCGGAGTCCCTGTCCCAAGGCATTGATCATGCTGTGAATATACCAGCACCCCAAAGCAGCTTAAATGGGGGTTCCAGGAGCACTAGCTATGCCAGTTTTTAAAATCCAAGGGGGAGGTGTTTCTGGGAACATTGGAAAGATGGAGCTTTCTGTGTAATCCTCCTGCTAAGTCTAGCTAAAATCTCTGGCATGACATATAAAAGAAACATAAGGAGACTCTGAAAGGTGGACCCTGGCTGGGGAACCTCAAGACCCCAGAAAAGACAAGGCGATGTTTCCCTGGGTGTCCTTTGGCCTCAAAGATCCGAGACTGGGGACAAAAGAAGCCAGCAACTCAGAAATGTCAATGGTCGCAGACAAAAAGAAGCCCTAAGAAAAGTGTGCTCTCTCCAGCCAAAGAAGTAGGAAAGGGGCAGGCTTAAAGACAGAAAACTTTTAGGCAAGAACTGTCCTCTTCCAGTCAAACATCACAGAAAGCACTGTAGCATCACCCCACCTCTTCTAGCAAAGGCCAAGTGGAGAGTCTAGATTTCCTCACCAGGCTGTCACAAGGCACTTCAACCCTCCTGACAGAGTGGTGCCACAGAAGTTAGGGAGTTGGGACTTTCATCTCTGAGGTAAAGACACTGCCAGCCCCCACCCTCTGTCAGTGGAGATCATTCGAGAAGCCTAGACTTACACTTCCACTGGTCGATAATGAGGTGCCCCTCCCGTTCCTCACTGGGGAGTGTCAGAAAAAACCTGGTGGAGAGTCAAGACTTCTGCCCCTGCTCAGCAGTAATGAGTTCACCCCTGCACATTGGGAGATGATGGGGGACAGTAACAAAGTGCCACCCCCATCCCCTCACTCAGGATAATAACAGCAGAAGCCCAGTGGTGAGACTGAACTCCTACTCCTGCCCAGAAGCAAAAAAGAGATTCTTCCCTCCTCCTGTTTTGACTTCCACCCCCACCAGCAGTAATGAAGTGATGTTCCCCCTTTCCCCATGAGAGCAGAGTGAGAAGAATCTTTCTAAAATACAAAATTTAAATGAGATCTAGAGTCTTATTGCAGTACACCAAATGTTCAGGTTTCAACTGAAAATCGACTCTCATACCAGGAACAGGAAGATCTCAACTTGGATAACTATTATACCAAATACTGAATACAAATATCAACACAAGATATCAATACAAATACCAAATGCAATACCAACACCGACACCAAGATGACACGTTAGAATTATCTGACCCAAATTTAAGAACAGCCAATATAAACATGTGTGAGAAATTATGAATGTACTTGAACACATTAAAAATTAGAAAATTAAAAATTAGAAAATCTAAAAAAAAAAACTTAGAAAATCTTAGCTAACAAAAAGAAGACATAAAAAAGAGCCAAACGAAAATTTGGGAACTAAAATATACAATAACCAGAATAAAAACTCAGTGGGTAAGTTCAACAGGAGAATGGAGAGGATAGAGAAAAGGATCAATAAACTGAAAGGTAAAACAATAGAAATTAAGAATCTGATAAAGGACAAAATTCACATGATCATCTCAGTAGATGCAGAAAAAGCAGCTGAAGGAATTCAATACCCCTTCATGATAAAAACACTCAAAAAAGAATAGAAGGAAACTTTCTTAACATGGTAAAGGACATCTATGAAAAACCCATATTTAATGGTGAAGGATTGAATGCTTTCCTCCTAAAATCAAGAACAAAACAAGTGATTCTTACCATTGTTACTCAACATTGTACTGCAAGTTCTACTCAGGACAATGAGATATGGACAAAAAAGTAAAAGGCATCCATATTGAAAGAAAAGAAGTAAAACCATTTTATTTACAAATGACATGATCTTTCATACAGAAAACCCAGGGAATCTAGTAAAAAATGAATAGAGCCTCAGGGACATGTGGTACTATGATGAAAAAAGCTAGTTCTTGCAGGGTTAGAGCCCAAAAAGAGAGGAGAAAAAGAGTGGAGCTGAAAAAGTGTTCGAAAAAATAAACAACTGAAAATTTCTCAACTTTACCAAAAGACAGAAACCTATATAATCAAGAAACTGAGCAAATCTTTAATAGGATAAACCCAAAGAAATCTGTGCCAAGATTTCTGAAAGCTAAAGACTAAGGAATCTTGAAAGCAGCCAGAGAGAAATGAGGTGTTACCTGGAGGGAAACAATTCAAACGACAGTGGCTTTCTCATCAGAAACCATGGAGGTCAGAAGAAAGTGGCACAATAGTTTTCAAGTGCTGAAAGAAAAGAACTGCTACCACTGAACTTTATATTCAGAGAAAATAGCCTTTAGGAATGAAGGGGAAATCAAGACCTTCTCAGATGAGAGAAAACGAAGAGAATTTGTCACCTGTGGACCTACTCTAACAAAATGGCTAAATGTAGTTCGATAAAAAGGAGGAAAACCATAAAAGAAGAAATCTTGGAATATCAGGAGGAAAGGAATAACATAATAAGAAAAAAATATTGGTAAAGAGGCTTCTTTTCTCTTCTTATGCTTTCTAAATTATGTTTGATGGTTGAAGCAAAAATTATAGCATCATCTAATGTAGTTCTCAAAATATACAGATGAAATATTGGAGGAAATTATAATACAAATGGGAGAGAGTAATATGACATGAAGTGAGGAGTACGTTTTATATACTTCACTTGAACCGGCAAAATGTCAACATCAGCAGACTGTGAGTTACGGATATATAATGTAATACCTAGAGCAATCGCCCAAAAAGGTATGCAGAGAGATACACTCAAAAACACTATAGAAAAGTCAAAATGGAATGCTAAATAAATGCTCAATTATCCCTCAGGATGGCAAGAAAAATAAACCAGAGCAACAGAAAAACAGAATAAACAGAAAAAAATAAAATGGTAGACTTAAGTTCTAACATATTAATAGCTACTTTAATGTAAATGAATAGGGATGCCTGGGGGCTCAGTCAGTTAAGCTTCTGATTCTTGATTTCATCTCAGGGCATGATCTCAGGGTCATGACATCAAGCCCTGCATCAGGCTGTGGAGTCTGCTTGAAATTCTTTCCCCCTCCCTTTCCTTCCCCCTCTGCTACTTCTCTTCTCTCTCTCTCTCTCTTCCTCTCTCTCTCTAAAGTAAATAAATAAATAAAAATAAAATCTTTTAAAATTTTAAATGAACATATACAACAATTAAAAAAAGAATTTGGTAGAGTAGATCTTTTTAAAAAATGTTGAATTAATATATACTGTCTAAACTATCATACGATCTCCCTGATATGAGGAGGTGGAGATGAAACGTGGGGGTTTGGGGGGTAGGAAAATAATAAATGAAACAAGATGGGATCAGGAGGGAGACAAACCATAAGAGACTCTTAATCTCACAAAACAAACTGAGGGTTGCCGGGGGGGAGGGGGGTAGGGAGAGGGTGGTGGGATTATAGACTTTGGGGAGGGTATGTGCTATGTGAGTGCTGTGAAGTGTGTAAACCTGTACCCCTGGGGCTAATAATACATTATATGTTTGTAAAAAAATTTAAAAAAATATATATATGTATATACTGTCTATAAGAAACTGACTTCAAATATGATAGTATAGATATGTTGAAAAGATGGAAAAAGATATGCCATCCAAACACTAATCAAAAGAAAGCAGGGGGGTGCCTGGGTGGCTCATCTGTTACACGTCTGCCTGAACTCAGGTCATGATCTCAGTGTCCTGGGATTGAGCCCCATGTCTGGCTCCCTGCTCAGTAGGGAGTCTGCTTCTCCCTCTGCCCCTGGCCCTGCTTGTGTTCTTTAGCTCTCTCTCTCTCTCTCTTTTCTTCTTTCTCAAATAAACAAATAAAATCTTTCAAAATAAAAAAGAAATCAGGAATTGTTATATAAATTTACCAGAAAAAGTAGACTTCAAAACAAAGATAATTATTATAGATAGAGAAGAACATTACATAATGATAAGCCAAGCTATCAAGAATAGAGACCAATTCTAAACGTACATGCATCAAACACCTGGGCAACCAAATATGCAAAGCAAAAACCAATAGAGCTGAAAAGGGAAATAGACAAATCCGTAGTTTTAGTCAGAGACTTCAGCATCCCTTCAAAACCACACATCAAATCAGCAAGAATATAGAAGAACTCAACAGCACCATCATCCAACTGGATTTAATTGACGCACATAAAACACTTCACCCAACAATGGCAGAATGCACATTTTATGCTCAGAGAAAACATACCAAAAGAGATCATACTGTGATCCATAAAAAAAAATATAAACCCAAGATAATCCCATTTGGAACAGCGTGGATAGACCTAGAGGAGATTATGCTAAGTGAAATAACAAATCAGATAAAGAAAGACAAATACCACATGATTTAATGTGTATGTGGAATCTAAAAAACAAAACAAAACAAACAAATAAACAAACAATCCAGAAACAAACTCATAAATACAAAGAGCAAACTGGTGGTTGCCAGAAAGGAGGGTGGTAGAGGGAAGAGTGAACTAAGAGAAGGGGTTTAAGAGGTACAAACCTTCAGTTATAAAATAAATAAGTCACAGGAATGAAAAATAAACCTCAACAAATTCCTAAAAATAGATATAATACAGAGTATATTTTCTGGCCTCAAGGGACCATACCTCAATTTGGGGTCAAAAAGTAAATATTAAGAAAAATGTTAAAATACATTGAACTGAATGAAAATGAAAATACAACACATTAAAATTTTCAGCTAAAGCTGCACTGAGAGGGAAATTTACAGCAGTAAATGCTCACATTAAATAAGAGAAATCTCAAAACAGTAATTTACATCCCCATGAGAAATGAAAAAGAGCAAATAAACCCAAAGGTAGCAGAAAGAAGGAAAAAGAAAGTTAAAAGCAGAAATCAATGAAATCAAAAGCAGAAAAACAATAGAGAAAATCAATAAAACAGGAACCTGATTCTTTGAATAGATCGATAAAATTGACAAACCTCTAGCAAGAATATCAAAGAAAAAAAAAGAGGGAAGACGCAAATTACTAATAAAAGGAATGAAATACAGGACTATCATTGTAGAACCTGGAGATATAAAAGAATGACAAGAGAACACTATGAACACATCTACACACATGAATTTGACAATTTGATGAAAAAAACAATTTCCTTGAAAAGTACAGTCTCATCCCATACGAAGTATATTATTTGAGTAGCCCATAACAGTTATAACAATTATGAAAATTAAGTTCATGATTTTAAAATGCCCAACAAAGGGGCACGTGGGTGACTAAGATCGGTTGGGCATCTGCCTTTGGATCATGTCACAGTCTCGGGGTTTTGGGATCCAGCCCCACCTGGGGCTCCCTGCTCAGTGGGGAGCCTGCTTCTCCCTCTCCCTCTGCCCTGCTTGTGATTGGGGATCTGACTCCTGGTTTCAGCTCACGTCATGATCTCCTGGGTCATGAGTTCAAGTCTTGTGGAGGGATGCACGTTCAGTGGAGAGTCTGCTTAAAGATTCCCTTCCTTCTGCCCCTCCCCTGACTCACGAGCACACTATCTTTTGCTCTCTACAATAAATAAAGAAAGAAATTTGGGGATGCCTGGGTGGCTCAGTCAGTTAAGCGTCTGCCTTCGGCTCAGGTCATGCTCCCAGCTGTGGTCCTGGGATAGAATCCCACATCAACCTCCTTGCTCAGTGGGGAGCCTGCTTCTCCCTAGGCCTACTACTCCCCTGCTTGTGCTCTCTCTTCCTCTCTGGCAAATAAATAAAATCTTTTAAAAAATTAAATTAAAAACATAAATCTCTAAAAACCTTTTTAAAAAATCAAGTGCATTTCTATATGCTAGTAAGAAACACATAGAAACTGAAATTAAAAACAATACCATTTAAGTTAAAAAAAAAGAGAAAATACTCAGTTGTCCATCTAACAAAACATACACAGGACTTGTTTACAGAAAAATACCAAACACCAGAAAGAAATTCAAGAAGATCTAAGTAAATGAAAAGTCATAGTGTGTTCATTAATTGAGAGGTTCAGCAGAATAAAGATGCCAATGTTCCTAAATTGGTATGCAGGCTTAACTACCAAATCCAAGTGAGTCTTTTTTCTAGACATTGACAAAATTATTCTAAGCTTTATATACAAAGGTGAAGGAACCAGACAGCTAAACCATTTTTTTAATGTGTTCTGACAAAGTCTTTAAAAATTTTTTTTGTATTCAAATTCAACTAAATTAACATATAGTGTATTATTAGCTTCAAGGGTAGAATTTAGTGATTCATCCGTTGCATATAATACCCAGTGTTCTTTCATCAAGCGCCCTCTTTAATGCCCATCACCCAATTACCCCATCCCTTCACCCCCCCCGCCCTCCAGCAACCCTCTGGTTTAAAAAGGAAGAAAAAAGTGGGATGAATCACCCCATCCAGTTTTAAGGCTTATCATATAGGTATAGTTAGGTGCTCAAGACTGTGTGACATTGGTTAAATGATAGATAAATGAATGGAATGAGTTAGAGAGGCCAGAAATAACCCCACACAAGTAGAAGAAACAGATTTTGCACAAAGGGGCAAAAACAATTCAATGAACAAAAGACAGTCTTTCCAATAAATGGAGCTGTAACAATTGGGTATCCATAGACAAATAACCAAACCAAAGCAACAACAAAAATAAACCTTGACTTAAACATTTCACTTTATGTAAAAATTAACTGAAAATCAATTATATATTTAAATGTAAATAAAATGTAAAGCCATAAACGTTTAGAAGGTAATATAAGAAAAAGTCTTTAGGACCCAGGTCTTGGTGAAGAGTTCTCAGACATGACACCAACTAGTGCTCCATAAAAGAAAAAAAAAATCAACAAATTAGGCTTTATCAAAATTAAAAATATTATAAAATATCCCATTAAGAAGAAGAAAAGACAAGCGACCAAATGGGAGAAAATATTTGCAACCACATAGCTGACATAAGACTCATAGCTAGAATATATGAAGAATCCTCTCATGTCAACAGTAAAAAAAAAAAAAAACCTAATTAAAATGGACAGAAGCAAGATACCTCTATGGCTCAGTCGATTAAGTGTCTGCCTTCGGCTCGGGTCATGATCCCAGGGTCCTGGGATCAAGTTCTGCCCGCATCAAACTCCTTGTTCAGCAGGGACCCTGCTCTCCCTCTGCCTGCTATTCCCCCTGTTTTTGTTCTCTCTTTCTCTCTCTCTCTCTCTCTGGCAAATAAATAAAATAAATCTTAAAAAAATAAAATGGGCAAAAGACACAAGGCATTTCATCAAAGAGGATATGCAGAGGCAAATCAACACAAGAAAAGTGTTCAACATCACTAACTGTTAGGGAAATGCATTTTAAGAGCGTGATGATTTATCACTACACAGAAATTGAGCTAGGTAAACCAAAAAATGGTGACAATACCAGATGTCAGCAAAGATGTGGAGACACTGGATCTCATACATAGCCCCTGGAAATGGAAAATGATACTGTCACTTGGGAAAACAGTTTGAAAGTGTCTTAAAAAACTAAACATGCACTTAGCAGAAATTGCACTTCCAGAGAAATGATAGCTTATGTCTACACAAAATCCTCTACACGATAGCTCATAACATAGCTATTTGTTTGTAATAGGTAAAAATGAGAAACAACCAAAATGCCCCTCAATGAGGGAGCGGTTAACTCTGGTAAACAACCACCACAGACCCATCATCAATAAAAAGGGATAAAATATTAATACACACAGCAAGCAGGGCAAATCTCGAGAGCATTATGCAAATGAAAAAGGCCAACCTCAAAATATTACATATTGTATGACTCCATTTATGTATTATTCCCTAATGACAAAATTAGAGAGATGGAAAACAGATTAGTGGTTTCCAGGGGTAAGGATGGTGGAAGGTAGGGTGGGGGTGACTATACAGGGCAGTAAGATGGTGATCTTTGCAGGGATGGAACATTTCTGTATCTTGATTGTGGCTGTGCTTACAGAAATTTACATGGGTGATGAAATGACATAAGACTATACATATAAACTGTACCAATGTCAGTTTCCTGGTTTGGACATTGTACTACAATTATTAAGATGTAGCCCTTGGGGAAAATGGGTGAAGGGTACGCAGCATCTCTCCATACTACCTCTGCAACTCCCTGTAAAACCATAATTATTTCATAAAAAAAAGTTTAAAAACCATCATTCAAACTTAAATCAACTTTACAAGAAATCCAAAAGGTTTGGTATTCTTAGCCTCCGTGCTATGTTTGCAACATCTCTTCTTCATTGAGGATTGGAGTGTGGCGCCTTGTGAAAGTGTCAGGGACTCAAGATTAAATGAATGCTTTGTTTGTATTCCTAAGGCTCCAAGCAGCTTTGAAGTGTTTGGTCCCCACTGGGGTCCGAAGTTCAGCATACACAATGCCACACCTGTCTGGACACCCAGGGGCAGACTGGATGACCTCTTGGGGACCCTCCTGTTGAGGAAATTCCTCATGTAGGAGAAGAACAATTTCCAGTAGATCAAGAAACGAAAAAAGTGAAGGCGTGACTGCAGCTTCTTTGAACAATGTCTCCCAGTGGAAATAAGCGCTGCTTTCCAGCCTCTGGCTGCATTCCACCTTCTGTAACTCACAGAATTCTCTCGTAGGTGCACCTGGTTCAGATAAGCTGCCCAGAGTTTCTCCAAGCCACACCTTGGTCTGTCACACCCTGTAAACTTGGGAGTTTTGTGGGGCTTTAGGTGAGTAAGTCATCTGTTGGCTGAACCATGCTGGCTACAGGGCACACTATACTTTAAACCCTTTAACTGAAAGGGAGAATAAATTAAGAATTGTGTACTTGGTGCTCTCGCTGTCCACACTCAGTCCCGATGCTGGCAGGCCACGTGCTAGGCAGTGGGATGCAGAAGTGGATAAAGCACTTGCTGCTGTCCTGCCTTCATGGAACTGGGTAGGGAAAATAGTAAGCAATAATCACAGAGAAATATGTAGTACCCCATGCCTTCCGGAAGTTACTGTCAAGAGAGCGGTAGCAGAAAAATAAACCATGCAAGTTCCAAGGAGACTGGGAGAAGCTCCTCTGGAGGTGCCCCTTCAGTGGAGAGACCCGTGATGGACGCAGAAGAATGGAGCTGTGCTCCAGGTGGAGAGCCAATGTGTGCCAGACAAAGGGCAAGGAGGAGTTTGAAGCTCTGAAGAACTGGAAGTGGGCTGGTTTGGTTGGAGAAGGGGTGCCTGTGGGTTATGGTGAGACATGTTCATTGCAATGAACAGTGAAGACAGCCTGCTGCTCTGAGGGTCAGTCTGGTAGCAAGCATCTGCTGAGACCTCATGGGCTGAGCTACACTTCTGGTAGGGTGCAGAATAAGGTTTGGGTCTGCCCTTAAGGAATTTCCAAGCCCCACAGGAGAAGGAAAATGGGCTTCAAGGAGATGAGTTGTTTTCAATTTACAAAAGGGTGAGCTGGTGTTGGCAGACTGAAAATATCACCAAAAGGTCTGACCAGCCTCTATAGCTGTTATACATTACTGGGGTACAAAGGTCTGGCCTTGAATGTCTTTTTTTTTCTCTCCCAATATTCTTGCTTTCAAATGGGGGGGACCCCAAAACAACCAAAACAAGAAAAAAAAAAAAACACTTTAAAAACAGTCTTATTTACTTTATCCAAGATAAAAGAGCTTGGGGGCACCTGGGTGGCTCAGTGGGTTAAAGCCTCTGCCTTCGGCTCAGGTCATGATCTCAGGGTCTTGGGATTGATCCCCACATCCAGTTCTCTGCTCAGCAGGGAGCCTGCTTCCCCCTCTCTCTCTGCCTGCCTCTCTGCCTACTTGTGATCTCTGTCTGTCAAATAAATAAATAAAATTTAAAAAAAAAGATTAAAGAGCTTGAACCGACTTGGACAGTCTAAATGGATTTTTAAGTGCTTTATGTCCAAGTACTCCTAACTGCTAAAATGCTAGACTGTGCGTCCATGACTCTGTGCAGGGCTTGTGTTGTCCAGGTTTGCTTATTTACTCTCCTTGTCAGAGGTCAAAAGCTAAATCTCAGATTAGAAGATTCTAATTTCTGAAGCTGAGGATTGAAGCGAATTCTCCAGAAATGTGTCATACTTAAATTTTCTTCCTCTGGTCAGCTAGTCCAAGGCCTAACATCTCTAAATCAACATTCAACCCACAAGAAACCAGTATGGTAGTGAAGGGCGGGAGAGGGAAAGATCATGGTCTCTGTGCTTTGGAAGCGTGGAACCACCACAGAGAAGTATAGGGATGGGGCAAATTAGAAACTATAGCCTCTGCTTCGGCTTCCTTTCACCCATCTTGGAAGCAGCCTGGCATGGTGGAGACCCAGACTGTGAATGCCAGTCTTCATGTGGTGGGACTATGTGACTCTGGGTGGGATGCTTTACCTCTGTGAGTCTCAGGTGTCTTACTTGCCTCAATGCTCAGTTACCAACTCTAAATCACAGCCCTGAATGCTCAAGCACTTCACAAGTTCTCAGGGTCAACAGAGTTCTTGTGAGAGTCCCTTCCCAAGAGATATGGGTCCCAGATGGCTGGCTCTGTTGGAGGCTAGAATCACCCACCAGATGAGGCAGCCATTCACTCCGACTGTCCAGGCAGTGAGTGATTCCTGAGCGATTTCACTGACAGATGATCCAGTGTTCTTTGTTCTCTGGAGAATAGAGCCAAGGCCTGTTCTAGGAAACTGTAGGGGACACAAAGGGACCAAAATTCAAACTAATAAGCAAGGATGATTTTGTCAGGTAGGTGCAAGGGGTGTGTGTAGTGGGTGGGCAGTCCTTTTGGCCCTTCAGAGGGGATCACAGTCCAGCAAGGAAGCAGACGGCGACTCTAATCAGAATGTGGGGTGTGGTGGGGGAGCAAGGCAAGTAGGAGACTCATTCCAATAACTGGAATGGACAGGAGCTGACTGAGGATATAGTCTGAGCCAGGCCTTGAAGGATGAGTGAACCCAAGAGGATTTCAGAAGAGGGATGGGGGAGGGGACCTTAAGCTGAAGCAGCTGCATTTCCAGGTGTACAAGGTATGCATACAGATGTTGTATCTGGGGCAGTAAGTTCCATCTGAACAAACTGCTGAGCATTGTGGGTACCACCCGGAATGAAGTGGGGATTGAACAGCCTGCATTTAGTGTATAGGTGTTTGTTGGACGCTTTTTCATCATCAAGGTAACTCAGCAAAACTGACAGAACATATATTGGTATGGATCTCTTTTCATTTATTTTTTCATTTATTTAAAATGTGGCATGGGATGCTCTTTGAATCTTTGTGTTCAGATCAGCAGAAATCAGGAAAGCTGTCTTTACTTATGAGTTCAGTTTTTGCCTTGGTTTTCCACCCCAGGGAAATCAAGATTCTTACCATGGATTTTAGTTCTGTATCCTGGATTGCTACTGTTCCTCTTAGCATTTTCATCTTTTCTCTTAATTCTGTGTTTTGAAAGCATTTGCCAAACACATCTTCCACATTATGGATGTGATTTTCTGCATTGTTGGTTCCTAGGGCTGGATTGGGGATGGGGGCAAGGACCATGAAGGGACAGCAGAGCAGAAATTCTTTTTTTGTTTGTTTGTTTGGTAAGTAAGAATACTGAGATTTATACCAACTCCAACCTCAAAGGTCATTTCTGAACCTCACGAGACAACTTCTCAGGCTTGCTCTCCCCATAACTGATATTATATTCCACAGTGCTTGATTTTGTCTTTCTGTCCCATTCCTCTATTTCCTTAGAAGCTCCTCGAGTCTCCTCAGACCTGAAATCTGGCAGTGGGTTAATAATGACAACTCATAAATTAGTGGTTCTCAACCTTGACCACATGCTATGTTTACCTTCATCTACCTAGGAAGATTAAAACATGTTGATGTCCATCCCCAACCCAGACTTTGTTAGGGTGGGGCCTGGGCCAACACTATGGAGAGATAGCGTACATGAAACACAACCCCCTTCCATCCCAGTCACCATTCCCACCAGCAGCATTCCATGTGGGGACCATGCCTCCCTATTCACACCAGCACTCCTGTCTCTACTTTTCCACACAGCTCCTCTCAAGAAGTCTCCATCTCTCCAAGCAGAATATAATGAAGTAGGGACAACAGTTGTTTTAATGACTATGTAGTCTGAGGACTGCATTCCAGTTTCCTGAGCACTTGTGTGTGTGTTTTTTTTTTTTTAATTTCTTTTATTTATTTTAGAGAGAGAGAATGGCATGAGAATGGAGAAGTCAGAGGGAGAAGCAGACTTCCCACTGAGCAGGAAGCCCAATGGGGGACTCAATCCTGGGACTCCAGGATCATGACTTTAGCCAAAGACAGTTACTTAACCAACTGAGCCACCCAGGCGCCCAGCACTTGTGTGCTGTTTTGTTTTTTTTTGTTTTTTTTTTATCAGAATCTCAATATGAGAAACACAAATGTGTTTGTGATTGCATTTCTTGATGTCTTTTTGTACAGCATTCTGTATTCACAAATGCTCCTCTTTCCTTGCAGATTTACTTGGTCACAATTGAACAGTTCTGGGTGTGTCAGAGACTTCAAATCCATGCCAGAATCTAAGAGCAATCTAGAGAAGGTCATCATATTCATGTTCGACAATGACCACCACCCCTCACAGAATGCCCTAGCTGAAGATTCATGTGAGAAAGATGATTTTACACATAATGATTATGTCTAGTTTCCCAAAATCTTTAGGCTTATAAATGTTTGATCTTATGCACTTTTCTTACTTTTCAGCTATATGGTATTGCATTATTTTTGCTCCCTTTCTATTGACTTTTACTCACTCAGTTCAGAAAAAAGATTTGCTGGTCACTAAATCATGCAGGGTACTGTGGGATACCTAGTAGATCAACAGATCTGCAACAGATCAGCAGATCAACTACTAGTTGATACCTAGCAGTATAAATAATATCTCTGCTTCCAAGGGCTTCCAAATTTCTTTAAGAAGATACATACAGACACATAGAATAAGTTAAATACACAGGTACCACACTTACTCTACCAGCAGTATTTGGTATGCCTGTGCCCCGGGGAAGCCTGCCCCTCTCTGTGCCATGTCACAACTGTGAGTTTTGGCTATGTGAGTATGGGAGGCCTGCAGCTATTGTGGTTAGTTTTCTGGGGCTGTGGTCTCCCAGCCACAGTGCCATTCAGGTAGACACCTCAAGAGTAGGTTACAGGTAAGGGAGTTGCAGCAGGGCATGCATCTTCAACATTTCTAATGAGGAAATGCTAATGTTTCTTTTCTTCCCCCTTCTTACTAAGAATGTGTGTCTATATTCCAAAGGTTCAATGAAGTCTATGCTAGAAGTCATTGAGCAATCTATTTCTTTTCCTCTCAGTGGAGTGTTTGATGATAGAGCCCTCCCTGTCCTCTAGGAAGGGAGAAAATTATTTTTGTTTACTGATGATCTGAGATGTGGTCTTTTTTTTTTTAAGATTTTATTTATTTATTTGACAGAGAGAGATCACAAGTAGGCAGAGAGGCAGGCAGAGAGAGAGGAAGGGAAGCAGGCTCCCTGCTGAGCAGCGAGCCCGATGTGGGACTCGATCCCAGGACCCTGGGATCATGACCTGAGCCGAAGGCAGCGGCTTAACCCACTGAGCCACCCAGGCGCCCTGAGATGTGGTCTTAATAGCTCTTCCAGGTCCACTGTGGAAGTAACAGATGATGTTGCATATGTGGAGAATGGAGGGCAGAGGATGAACAAGGGAACAGAGCTTTAGACATGGGCCAGGATGGTGGACAGTTGTCCTTGAAGGAGGAGACCTTCTGTTAGGGAGTCCTTACCAGTCTCCTGCCAACACATCTATCAACTCTCTGAGTTGAGCAATTTCTCTGATGTCAGCTATAGGAACATTTTTCTAGATATGTCTCCTAGGCAAAGGAAACAAAAGCAAAGATGAACTATTGGGACTGCATCAAAATAAAAAGCTTCTGCACAGCAAGGAAAACAATCAACAAAGTTAAAATACAACCTACTGAATGGGAGAATATATTTGCAAATGACATATCTGATAAAGGGTTAGTATCCAAAATATATAAAGAACTTATACAACTCAACACCAAAAACCCACAAATAATCCAATTAAAAAATGGGCAGAAGACATGAACAGACATTTCTCCAAAAAAGACATCCAGATGGCCAACAGAAACATGAAAAGATGTTCAACATCACTGATCATTATGGAAATGCAAATCAAAACTGCAATGAGATATCACCTCAAACTTGTCAGAATGGCTAAAATCAAAACCACAAGGGTTAGAGTGGTTCTGGAGAAAAATGAACACTTGTGCACTTTTATTGGAAATATAAACTGGTGCAACCACGGGGGAGGACAGTATGAAGATTCCTCAAAAAACTAAAAAATGGACCTACTATATGATCCAGTAATGACACTACTGGGTATTTAACAAAAATGAAAACAAAATTCTTAACAAAAATGAAAAATCTCTAAGTGATATTTTCTGTGAATAAAGCCATTCTTGGACACCTGGGTGAGTAAGTCAGTTAAGCATCTGACTCTTGATTTCAGCTCAAGTCATGATCTCAGCGTCATGAGATTGAGCCCCAAGTCTGGCTCTACTTTCAGCACAGAGTCTGCTTGAGATTCTTTCTCTCTTTGTCCCTCTACCCCTCCCCTCTATGTGCCAGAGTGCTCTATCTCTCTCTCAAATAAATAAATAAATCTAAAAAAAAAAAGCCATTCTTGAGGACACTAGAAAACATAATCTTTATCAGATTTTGTCAGAATCGTCAAGTTATCCAACTGATCTACAGGGAAACTCTCTAGTTAACAATCTTGCACATGGATAATCAGACTTTTAGTGTTTTATTTCTAAATATAAAGTCAGCAAATGATCACTAGTCCTTGCCAGTTGCTACCACCCATTCTCCCTTCTTTGATAAGTAGGTTCTGTTTGGGTAGCCATGTACCTACACTTCCCTTCCCAGACTTCCTGTGGATAGAGTTGGCCACGTGGCACATGCTTAGTAAATGAGATATAACACCACATTTTCTTGCATGGGGCTTCTAAGAAAGATCTTTGAAAGTATACTAAACTACATCCACATTTTGCAGTTTAATCTTTCCTCTGTTCTATCTCTATCTGGAATGTGGATGTGATGCCCAGGGATGAAGGAGACGTCTTGCAGCCTAGTAGGGTAGGGCAAGCAGTTAGAAGGAGGCTAGATGCTTGATCATCTCATGGAGAAGTTGGAAGCCCTTAGACTGTCTTGTGAGAGAATAATCCTTATTTAATTAAATGACCACAGGTGGCTTTCTGTTGCTTTCAGTCAAGCCCAATTCTAACTAACTCAACTTGAAGAAAGATACCAAATGAAATCAACAAATAAACAGGAATCTGGAGATCAAAAATAGTGCCAGGAATGGACAAAAACTCCAAAATAATTCAAATAATTATATTACCCCCAGAGGTGCATTCATTTACCAATATCTATAGGGTGCCTTTTAAAAGCCTATTATGAAAAACTGGATAAGAGATAAAATAAAATGTTATAGCTACAAAACAAGAATAGAACACTGTGAAAAGAGATGATAAGAAAAAATAGAATAAAAGATGAGACCTAAAGGATCAGTTTAAGACATTCAGCATCAAAATGATGAGTTCCAGAAAGAGAAAAAAATCATTGAAGCTAAAATGTAAAAGAATACTTCAATGAAAATTCTCAAACATGTAAAGACCTGAGTTTCCTTATTTAAAGACTACATGAAGCAAAAGTGAAAAAAGAGCCTACCAAAAGCAAAACATGAAATTTCAGAGCTCTCAAACTCTTCTGGGAAACAAAGTCAGAGAGATTAAAAGTCAGACTGGCATGGGTCTTCTGAAGAGCAACATTGGGTTTGAGATGCGGGAGGATCACCTTCACAAATCTGAGAGAAAGTAACAAACGCCTAGGAGTCTATTGCCAGCCCAAGTCTTATTCAGGTATAAAGGAGAAAATAAAGACGTGGACTGAAAAACACCCTGCAAATCATACTTTCCTAGGAAACGACTAATGGATGAGCACCAGCATATTAAAGGAGTAAACCAAAGAAGAGGAAGGCGTAGCATAGGGTCTAAGAAATGTGCTCCAATCCAGAAGAATCTCTGGCAGAAGAATTTGTAGCAGGTCATGGGAGCTGGATTAGAGAACACGGGCTCCAAAAGAGAAAGCCAAACAAAGAGAATGAAGGGAACTGTTTGCAGGAAGTTTATCTGATACGAAGGAGCACTACAAAAGAAAACACTGCTTGCCTTTTGGTAGATCAGATGCTGTGTTTGGGTAAGATACAGGTCCATAAAAACCAGGCAACCACTAATTTCAGAAAAATGAAAAAAAAAATTGTGCAAGGAAAAAATAAAACCTTTTCCTTGCCACCCCAATGAACATTATTTTTATAGCCACAATATGTAAATATTGACTGCTACCCAACAATACAAAAAATAATTCTATAAACGTATTTGGAAGGATGAGAGCTGGGAAGTGGGTTTTGGGGACATCACAATGAAATTTTGGCTCATTTTAACAGGATATTAATAGATAAGTTCTAAAAACTGGGGAATTAGAACATAGGGATATGAAAATATTTAGAAACCTCCAGGCTAATATTGGGAGAAAGCAGTTAAGGTATCGGGAGCAGGCTTGAGGAAGGGTTGGGATTGTGGGGGGCTATTCTTCTAAATCTTTTGTTACAATGTAATTGTGAGATGATTTGCAGGTGCTACACTTCCTTTTTTTTTAATTATTTTCATTAACATATAATGTATTATTTGCTTCTGAGGTACAGGTCTGTGAATCATCAGTCTTACACAATTCACAGCACTCACCATAGCACATACCCTCCCCAATGTCCATAACCCAGCCATCCCATCCTTCTCCCCTAACCCCCCAGCAACCTTCTGTTTTGTGAGATTAAGAGTCTCTTACAGTTTGTCTCCCTCCTCCACCGCTTCAGATGATCCCATCCTCACCTGTTACTGGAATCTTGACTGCAGCTCCGGGTCTTACACAGGATCTGGCCAGCTTCCTGCAGGTGCTGCCTGAAAGTAGCTGGCCTAGGGCCCATGCGTATCTTCTTACTTCCCCCTTGGGCTTCTCTGCGAAGCCCCAGGAAAGAGCCACCTCCCTTCTGATGGATGTTCAACCTGGAAATAGAATGGAATTAACACCCCCTGAGTCACATCTTTGACCAGCTGCTGGTGGGGGGACGGATTCCGAGCTGCTGGAAGCATCCTTCCCTCTTTCTTCCCATGGGTGGACAGAGCAGAGACATATTCCTGCACCCGTCCAGCTTACCCTCCTGATAGAAAAACTGGTCACCTGCTGTCATGGCCGAGCAATAGTGGATCTTTGAACTGCTCTCCTGCCTTCCTTGCCTCACCTCCTGTCACTTATCCCATCCCTGGGGTCAAATCCCCAGTTTGCCTTGGTCTCAGGCTTTCCTTTCCTGCAAACAGCGGTGAGGACAACACTGATTAAAAGCTCTTAAATAAAGGCCAAAAGAAATGAAAATGAATCAAATAGTCAATTTTTAAAAATATATCTATACAGAACATGATAATGTAATAAGGAAATGCAAAGTGTTAATTTGGGTTTTTGAAACCGAAGGTAAATACTTGAAAGGGAAAGCTGATGGTTTGGAATTTATAATTATGGGCAGTCTCAGCAAAATTCAAAGTTGAAGGGGGAAGGAAATAACAAGTAAAGAAATATTCTAAAGTTTCCTTCATCGTGGGAGCTGAGCTGGTAAAATGTCTTGTGGAGACAGAGTGGCCATTACTTAATTTCATGTAGCACTGGAAGATAGAGGATTAAATATGGTGATATTTACCCACCATCAGAATGGAACACAGTAACAGCTGAAGGTGAATGGTGGAAAGGGAGATAATATAGGAAAAAAAAACAAAATTTGGCCAGGCCATATGCAAGGAAAAAAGTAGATATACCAGGATCAACAATTAATGAGTTAAAAAATATTTTAAAAAAAGAAAAGAACTAAAAATAAATATGTCCCATAAGCCAGTAATCATAAATGGTCTGAATTCTTCCTTTAAAAAAGTAGACCCTCGGGTTAAAAAAACAAAATGAAATTTTCATCTACATGCAGTTTCTAAGAAACATGTCTAAAAATAAATACTAATGAGGAAATGTTTATTTTATTTTATTTTATTTTTTTAAAGATTTTATTTATTTATTTGTCAGAGAGAGAGAGGGAGAGCGAGCACAGGCAGACAGAATGGCAGGCAGAGGCAGAGGGAGAAGCAGGCTCCCCGCCGAGCAAGGAGCCCGATGCGGGACTCGATCCTAGGACGCTGGGATCATGACCTGAGCCAAAGGCAGCTGCTTAACCAACTGAGCCACCCAGGCATCCCGGAAATGTTTATTTTAAAACTCAATGCTATACCAGCAAAATGTGAAACGTTGAAAAACAAGAAAGGTGATATTTCAATGTAAAAATAATTCAAGACCTGAACAATTAAGTGAAGAAAAGAATTAATTATTTTTCTTATTAAAGATACAATCCTTGAGGAAGACAAAAACAGCAATGACTACAAGAATTTTTTTTTTCTGCCCTAGAAAGCATGTTTAAAAATCAACACTTATTTGACTTCAAAGAGAACAGACTCTCTCCAATAAGGGACTTCACTGGTCTCATTTTGGAACCACATTCCTACACCCTCATAGACAGAAGTCATTTTTGTCCCTTCCCATCTGGTCCTGGGAGGGTGCATGGATCAAGCCTCAGGATGGTAGTGAGCAAGGGCAGAGTTGGGGGTGGAGCAAAGGGAACTGGTGTTATCCAGTGTCTACCATGTGCTGACATGCCTGTGGGCCCCCAACCTTTTCTCTATTTTCTCCTTCAGTTCTGAACACAGCCCTATAGGGCCATTGCCAGACATTTTGGGAGTGATTGCTGATTATTCTCACCGTTCCTAATTCTCACCATTCCCTGTTTGGACTCAGATCTCCATCAACAGGAGCAAGCAACATCCCTGCTCTTTGTTGGAAGGATTTACTGTACCCTCTGCCTCAGATTCAAGGTCCCCTTCCCATCTCTGGGTGGCTCTTTTTCACCCCCATTGTAAAATAGGAACTGCCACACTGACCCACTTCCCAGAAGGGCTGTGAGATGTAAGGACTAATTACAAAGGCTAATAAAATATTTACAGAGCCTATGGCACACTTTGGATGTGCAAGGGCTTACTTAATAAAAACATTGACAGTGCTGGATAAATACTGCATGGAGCCTAGTGCCACTCTGGAGAAGAGTAAACAACTTGCCAGGGTAATTTCAAGCTCTATTAGATGCTTGCAGCAAATATCACTGTTATCCAAGAGGAGAGAAAATCTGCCACGCAGGAAATCTTGACTGAAGGCCACAGCCCAGCCATGCAGAGCAATGTGGTTTGATTAAAATGAGCAGTGACCTTTTGTGCAAGCACTGGTATCTCTGGGCTTTTTCAGAATTCGAGAAGGTAGAACTGAGTCAGTGGCAAACAACCTCGAGTTCAAGATCCAGGGTCTGGCCTACTTGGTAAAGAAACCCCACTCCAGGAATCTGAAGCAGAGGCTGCTCTGGCCTGACCAGGCCCCAGAAAGGGAGGACGTCTTTGTGAAAAGTGTAGCTGCATTTTGGATCTTCGCAGAGGATGGTAGAAAGAGCAAATAGCGTGGCCCATTTATGTAACAAAAAGAAAGCCATTGTATCAGGGGTGCAGACCAGAAGACAGAGCCCATGCCAGGAAGTTGGTGCAGGGGAATAGAGGTAAGAGAAAAAGCTGAAATGATACCTGGGGGACAGTGGGGTCACCCTGAGATTGGCAACAGTGGGCAGTTGCTATCACCTAGGGCCGGGGGACAAAGGTGGTGGTGTTGCCGGAGCGCAGATGTAAGCTGGACCCATAAATAAGATGCAGCCACCACCAGAGACAGGACTTAAAGCAGAGAAGGGAGGGCAGAAATCCTGGTATGTGGAGTAGGCATGGTGGGCACCCTGGCACAGAGTAGAGCAGGGGATGGCTCTGTAAGCCAAGGTCAGGTGCCCAGCACAGAACAGGGCAATGGAAGGTGGGACCAAGCAAGGTCAGCTAAGCCAGATAGAATGCTAGACTCCCACTGAAGAACAATGGGAAACATTCCGTGGTCTTTAAGCCAGGAGTGACTTTCCCCATCGGGCACACTAGATAAATAGCAGATCAGGAACAGACCTCTGGCCTCCCAACTGCCTGCCTAGCTCACGAGTTGTCACCTGGTGAGCCCCATGCCTGCAGCACCCACTCCTTATGAGAACAAGTCTGTGGGTCAAGGGATAGGAGTCTGATCACTTAACACAAGTTGTAAACTCTCAAGGCTGGTGGCCTCTGGGAGCAGGTTGAGTGCTCTTTCTCTCTTTCTTTCTCTCTCTCTCTCTCTCTCTGAATTTGAGTACTAGCTTTTTACTCCTTCAAAGACCTGGTGCCAGAGGCAATCTAGTTCTAACTGGTTAACCACATTCTCATACCATGTAGGCATAGGAATTCCAGCTCCTAAAAGTCACCTTCACTTCCACCACAAATTACTCAGCTGACAATAGGGTCAGTGAATGGGGCAATGTGTTAAAAACATCAGAGTATGTGGATCAGTTGGGTGACCCCAGGAAGCAATCTAGAAAGTTCCAGACAAACTATCCTTTCATTTTTCCTCAGTAAGAACAGTGTTTGAAATTGTAAACTGCCTTATGAATCAAATAAGAAGAGGTAAGTTCATGGGGTGTTAATTTAATGGCTCACTTGGGCTTCGACTAATTTTGTTCGGTGACAGCATGATAATTTTAGAAACTTCAAACTGGGAAGTAAAAAGTAATTCATTCCCATTCACTCTGTGTCAACAGAAATGAACTGCTGGGAACTGAGTGTTCCTTTAGGTGGGCAGGGAGATGGGGGTTCAGAAACTCTCAGAGCATCAGGGAGATAATTTACAGAAGGTTGTCTGATTTATTGGTGACAGGACTGGAGCCCTGAATCCAGGATTGGGCCAGAGTTGTGCCTGGGACTTGGGGAGACCTAGCTGTTAATAGTGTCCTCCCCTCACCCTCAAATTCTGTTCTGAAGCTCCTTTTCCTTCCAAATAGCTTCACAAGGATATTTTTTTCTGCTTCCCCATCCCTCCTTGGACACAACACTGGTATTTTTGTGGTGCTCCAAGAGTTTTGAGATCTGATTCTTCATCAGGAGAAGCTCATGTGACTCAACCATTTTATCTGAAGGTAAAATGAGGGAATGCATTTTCCGGTGCCTAGCACAGTGCCTGGTGCACAGGAAGAGATCAACGATGCCCCCTTCTTTCATGGTGGTGTTGTTCATCAGCCGTTATGCTGGACAGTCTCTATTTGCTCTTCCCAGCAGGCAGATCCTAATGCCAGGGATCCCTGGCATCCCTGTTTTCTGTTTAGCTATGGGAGGCACTGGCTGATGTGGTGGCATGTGTGGGAGCACTGGGCTCCTCCTGCAAAGGCTAAAGCTCTTGTGCAGATGATCGCTTTCTCCCTTTGCCACCTCAGGATTCCATAGTTTCTAGACACAAGTACTTGACCTGCCCCCTTGGCTTCCCACCCTCTCCATATTCTCAGAAATAACCCTTTCTTACATTCTTGTTAACTACCCCCATTTGAGTGTACCTTCCTTTTTTTTTTTTTTTGGACTGTTTAACCTAGTAATTGATTAAACTATATTTCATAGTAAAAATCCAGTTTGCAAACTCCCAGGGACTGTGGTGGCTTCTTTGCCTGGCTGTGGTCTGCTCACATCTGTGTCTTTGTTATTTCATCTTTTCAAATTCCTCATCGGACAGGTTATAGAAGAGGAAGTTGGGAGAGTTTACATCAAGGAGTGTGATCAGACATCTGACTTATGGCCTATGATACAGATTTTCTGGAACATGGCCAACAAAGGATATTCTATCCCACTGTGGCCACAAGTACGGCTCATATACAAATGCTGAGCTCAAGAGTCCCATACACCTCTCCTGTAGCCAGAGAGTATGAAGGCAAGTGATAGAACCAGACCATTCACTATGATTTCTGGGAAACTGAGCATCAGATACGAGCATCCAGAGACATGTCGGGCACATCATTGACACTTGACACCTGTTTGTAAACTAAGAAATGAATTCTGACATATATCCACATTCCCTTGGGGGGCATGTGGGGCATATAGTTTCTGATGAAACCATCAGCTTCTTAAGTGTAAAATGTGCCCCGTGTGTGTCCAATCCTATGTGTCCAGCCATTTTCTGTAGAACGCAATCCTTAGACCTTCGGTGGACATTGATAGGAGCATCCAGCTGGGTCTCTTGTCTTCAGCTGTCCTTTCTAAGGGAATATACCATGCATTCTTGGGGTTGGCATTCCACTGCAAACCTCAATTCCAGCTTCTGAATTGACTAAAAGACAAAAGGGATGAGAGGACTCAAAATCTGCAGCTACTTCTAGAGCTCTTTCCTGAAGAATGTTGACCAGGAGTTGTCCCCAGGATGACTCTTAGTGCAATAAGAGCCTTTCCCTTGGAGGATGTTTTTCGTAATGCTATTTGAGTGTGAGGAAATTACTGAGGAAAGAAGATTTGCTTTAGGTGAAGGATCTTTGGTAATGATGAACTAGCATATTTTCTGGAGCCAACACTCTGCAGGAAACTGCTCAGGAAGTGCCTTTGTGCCCTACACTAATGGAGTTGCTGGTAGAGAAAGAAGAAGGTCCCGGGCCTTTGAGCAAAAGTGGATGTGATCTTTTGCCCTGTGACAATTTTCAGGCAAACACTTATAACTACTACAAATTATCCTCATGATCACAATTCCTGCAGATAAATGGGACTTTACCAATGAGTACCTGAAATCTCGCCTGGACTGCCCACCTCATTCAATTGAAGCAGCCATTTCTATGGGTGCTTAGGAACAGGTCTACAAATTTCGGCAGAACAAACTGATAAACCAGGGGCCCTAGAAAGCTGAATTTACCCTTGGCCATTTTCCTCTGCTTGCTAGAGTCAGCACCAGGACCTTCTAGTCAGGTTGGCACACTTCACTCTGACCAGCTTGATGGGTCTAGAGTCCTATTGTGATGTTCTAGACTTTCTTTTCAGAAGAATGTTGCATTAGTTAGGGTTCTCCAAAGAAACAGAACCAACAGAATATACATGTGGGGTGGGAGGGAAGGAGAGAGGAAAGGTTTATTTTAAGGAATTGTCTCACACGATTATGGGGGCTAGCAAATCCAAAGTTTGTAGGATACACTGGCAGGCTGCAAATTCAGGCAAGAGTTAATGTTGCAGTCTTGAATCCAAAGGCTGGGAACAGGCAACATTTCTATATTGTGCAGTCTTAAGCGGAATGCCTTCTTTCTCAGGGAAACTCAGTCTTCCCTCGTAAGGTCTACAAATAACTGGATCAGCCCACCTACATTATGGAGGGTAGTGTACTTTACTCCAAGTCTACTGATTTAGGGGGTCCTAAGTGGCTCAGTTGGTTAAGTTAATGACTCTTGACTTTGGCTCAGGTTGTGATCTCAAGGTTGTGAGATTGAGCCCTGCATCAAACTCTATGCTTGAGATTCTCTTCCTATGCCCCTCACCGCCACTCTCTCTCTTTAAAAATAAATAAATCTTTTTAAAAAGATCTACTGATTTAAGTGTCACTCTTTATTCAAAAATCAAACGATTATTAATGTTAATCACATCTTAAAAAATACCTTCACAGCAACATCTAGACTGGTGTTTTACCACACAACTGAGCACCATAGCCCAGTCAAGCTGTCACATAATATGAACCATATTATCTGACACAAATCTCCCCAAATAGGTGTACGTTCCGACAGATATGTGCCCTTTACAGAGAACAGTCATTCTGAAGAGAGGTGGCAGAAGGAGATAGACATGAGCGAATAAGGAGAAATGTGTATGTTCCAGCATGATCTGGATCTTAGTGCCCCATTTTTTCTATTAAAGTCACAGCTCATTGGAACTGTTAAGTGGGTGAGTTTCTTGCATGCTAAAATTGGCACTGCCCCCTGAAACTCTAGTATCCCTTCTCATTTTGTCCTTGCTCTGCACCCCTCTCCCCTATCCCAGAGAGGAACAGCATAGCAGCTGGGCTGTGTTCCCTAACAGTTGAGGTCACTGTGTGTTAAATCTGGGGCTCACATATATTATTTTATTTTATTTTTAATTTTTTGGTCCTTCAATCAATGCTCTCTAATAAAATGTAATCATATTCTTATTTAACAGATTCATATTAGGTTTTCAATTAAATTAAAAGCGGCCTTTCTTCTCTTCCATCCATGACAAAGAGCAGAGACCCTCTTCCCATGCATATATACACCATAATGTTAAATAAATCACGTTTTCTTTCCTGGGTTATCTTTAACTTTTCTATTTAGAACCAACATATGCAAAATAATTCAGGTTGGCTCACTGTATTCATCTAGGATCTAAATAAATGAACACTGCTTTTTCTGACATTTTTAATAAAGCAGCAAGGCTCTAAATAAAGTTCCATCACATAGGGCAACCGAGAGCATCCAGGTGCCTTAAATCTGGGGCTCACATATATTATTTTATTTTTTATTTTTTGGTCCTTCAATCAATGCTATTTTATAAAATATAATTCATATTATTATATTACAGATTCATATTCACTTTTCAATTAAAATGAAGGCCTTGATTCAAAAATGTTAACAAAAGCAGATAGTAGATATTTATACATTGACTAATTTGAATAGATTATAGTAGTTTTTGCTTTATAAGATAATATCACAATGTATAATATTAAAATTTAAAGTATTCAATTATGTTATTGTCAAATGCCATCATTTTTTCAATGACAAGCTTCCCTGCATTTTCTTACATTATCTAATTATATGTAAACAGATAACCTACGTTCAAGTTAAAATTTTTAACTCTTTGCTGATCACTAACCTACGAAGTGATGGCAGTTGCTCTTTGTGAAGCAGCAACAATAATCTCTTCAAACCAGGAATTGTGTTGTTTTTAAACAAAATTTATATTAAAAGGTAACAAAAGTACAGAGAATTTCACAGAGCCTGTATGTAACTTGATGAATGTTGGTTTTTATTTTAATATTTAATTTTAAGTGATTTCGGGTTGGCAAATTATTCTAGTGCATATTTCTGAAACACCAGTAGAGTTAGACTATATTTTTCTTATTCAAAAATATAGGATGAGGCGTCTCGAAAATTTCTTTATCTTATGTTATCTGTGCGCCTTAACTTTTAGTGGCTGGGAATTAGAAAATCCTAAAGGACACCCATTGGCTGCCTAAGATCACTCATCCTGGACTGTTATGCATCTAAGAAGTGACCTTTTATTGTTTCTCAATTGTTACATGTTTTTTTTTTTTTCCCATTTGTATAGCGGCTAGCATTAGTCTAATGTGTAGGTCAAGCCACGGAGTTCTGATTTTACTCTCAAAATTTTATTTTGAATTCTGTTTTGCTCTAAGTGTAGTAGAAAGTCGCTGAAGGATTTTTAAGCAAGGAGATGATATGACCTGATTTTCACCATGATTACTCTGCCTGAACAAATGAGGAGGTCTAAAATTCTATACTAAAGAAGGCAAGAAATGATGATGACTAAGATTAGCGGTTGCAGTCAAGAGAGAGAAATTTGGGTGTGTGGGATCACCAGGACTCAATGATGGTGGGTGGGAGAGAGAAGGAGAGAGAGATGTTGAACGTCTGTTCTGACTGGAGCATGTGGGTGCTCTGCTGGTGAACTCTGGGAAGAGTCCTGACTGGGATGGGGACAGAGAAGGTCAGAGTGTGTAGAGCAGAAGCAGGGACACTTCCGTGGCACACCATCTTTGACCATGTTAGTCTTTACTGTGGAGCTAATCTTCATGGGATCCTGTAGTGACATTAGCAGATCGAGTCTTTGGTCTGCATGGCATAGGGCATCTTTCCATTCTAAGTAGCAAACGCATCACACCCTTCATTCACTTGTTCATTTAGTCACTCAACTGGGCACTGGGCTGGGGACAAGTCCTGCTCTTGAGGAACTCAGAGTCTTCACATTCTCTGTCTTCAATGATTTATGTAAATCTATCACATGGAATCAGTAGCCAGAAAGAGGTGGCCAAAGAACCTGACAATGATGAAAAAAATTGTTTCTGATACAGAGAGGGTGGTGTGAGGGACAAAACTTGAAAGAGCGGATCTGAGAGCAGAGAGGGGAAGAAAGGCTGGTTTCCCTTAGAAATTTACAGGGTTTCCACTTATGCAACTTTATGCTATGCTTAAAGTATAGGAGGGAGAAATCAAAGCCCAGATGAACAGGGAACCTCCTTCCCAACACACACAGAAATATTGAAACAAGAACAGCCTTTGACTCAAGGTCCATTCACTCTTCCCTGCACTCCACCATGATGATTCCTTAGAGTGGGAAAAGTGCTGTTTACAAACTAGGTCAGAGAAAAACAGTAGAATGTGGGGATTGGAAGAGGCTACAGCTGCAGAGGGACAGAGGGACACCTCTTCACCTGAACAGGTGTTCAAGGCTGCCTGACTGTCTAAGATCCTACTGGGTAAGATCCCAGTGGCTGGAAGTGATTTGGTTGAGTTTCCAGGACTGAGCCAGAAGGTCACAGCAGGCTGTGTCCTATGGAGCCTGATGGCCAAATTCTGTCTCCAAGTCAGAGAGGAGGGTGTTGGGCTGGAAACAAGGACATGCTGACAAGGTCAAAAGACAGGCAGTAGACGAGTGGTGTATGGAAGACACATCTGGTTCCCAGATCTCAGGGCCTATGTGGATGTATTATGGGACCTGTTTAGATATAGTCAGAAGCAATGTCAGAGCCCAGGAGAGATTAGAAAGCTAATTCTGGCATATCTGTGGTCATGTGTGTGCACGTGTGTGTTTGTGTATGTGTGTGTGCCCATGAGCATGTGTACATGTTAACACACACACACATACATGCTCAGGGTGTGTTCAATGCTAGGGTGGGATCGAGGATGGGTAGAATGAAAACAGGGGACTATTGGAAGCAGAAAGCAGATATACCACTAAGACAGCTCGCCTGGGAAAGCACTTGTTTCTGCCCCAGCTGGCTCTCTTTTCTTCACTAGGTCTTTCTGTTTTGTTCCCAAGATTCATCACATGCAGTTCTTTCCTGCACTAGTCTTACAACTAAGGAGGTATACGGAAGACTTGGGGCTGCTTCCAGCTTTCCCCAAGATAGAAAGAGCCCCTTAAGTCTTTGCTAGAAAGAATCAGTGGCAAAAACAGATACTGTGCTAATATCAAACACTTGGATTCTCTTTGTGAAAGGTGGTCTGTTAAATACAAATATGCTTTAATGTTTCCACCTTCTGTAAGACTTTTCATGAATTTATGCTTATAAATCAGAAAAGTTCTGCTTATATATTCAGTGCCTTGATTTTCAGATTGGAAAAGGGGATGTCTCAGCCCATAATGGATTCCTTAAGGATTATATGCAATTTAACCCAAAGTGCTATGATGTGCCAACCACTTAAAAAATATTCTTTTAATCCTCTTACAACCCCACCAAGTAGGAACTATTATCATCAGATGAGGCCACTGAGGCTCAGTGAGGTCAAATAACTTGCCCAAGGTCACACAACAAGGTGTGGCTCAGGCAGGATCTGAATCCAGGCCGCTGGGCTCTAGCGACCTTGCTCCTAACTGTGCATCTTCTTCCAAGAGCAGGAAGGGCCTCTGCTCTACCTCCTTGTGCTGAATGGTTACCAGGCTGTCTCCTGCATTAACTGGGGAGCTCATTCGAAGGCCGAAGCTGTTTCTCATTTCTCCTCATTCCTCCAGCTGGAGGGCACAGGGCTGGATGGCACATGAAGAAAGTCCACTGAGGCTTATTATCTGCTTGTCATTGGACCTGGGAAGGCCTGCCAAGGTGACCTGACCCATTCCCTTGCTCCTGGCATCATTGTCTTGGATTCTACACATAGCAACCTTACCCATTCCTCCTCATCCCCATGATGGCTTTTTCTCCATAGTCTAGTCACTTCTACACAAGCTCCCCTGGCAGACCGAGTTCTGGAACATGACCATGGGCATCTGTCACTTCTGTGCAGGGCCAACAGGAAATGTGCCACATCACTGAACAGTAAATAATTCTGAACTTCAGCCACGTTTTATCTGGGCCAGGCACCAAAGCAGGCTGTGGTCTCTTGTCACCTCCACAACAAAATTCCCTCTAGTTCCAACAATGATTTATCAAGTGAGCCTGTTGCTGGGTCCACTGCGTTCCTTTTCTTTTGGGGGCTCAATGGGTAAAATCCATTGGTGAGGCAGAATGGTAGATTGGACTTACAGTTTCGGACATAGACACTTCCCTGAAAGAAGCATTCCATGTTGCTTGGGTTTTCTCCAGAATATAGCCCTGAGGCCTAATCTGAATAAGAAAAATAGATCATCTTTTTCCATTTCATTAATAAACTTGGAGGAGAAGAGAATTTCATGGTAAGGTCCTAACCACATTTTCAAAATGGCGGACCTTAACCAGCTGAACAGCTGACAGAAAGGGGGAAGAGAGTGAGTGACATTTTTTGACCTCATACTTTGTGCAGACTTTTGCATATGTTCCTTTAAAAGTCATAATAATTTTACAAAGTGATTGTTGCAAGGCACAGTCAGGGAGGAGACTGAGATTTGGAGGTTATATGACCTGCCCAAGGTCACATGGCTCATCGGTCACAGAACTTGAATTTGAGCCCAGGTGTGTGTGACCCCAAAATTCATGGTGCTCATACCACACAGAGCTACCACAGACCTTTACTGAGCCACCTACAAAGAATGATTTTTCTAGATCGCTGCAATAGATGTCTCTAACCTTTAAAAACAGCACAAGCTTATAAAGAAGATTCTCCTATTCTGAACACTTCACATCTGTTCCAAGATTTATATGGTAAACAGCATAGTGCTATATTTTTGAAATATTATATTTTTGAGAAGCTATCCTGACCTGACTTAACAAAAATAAACTGTACAGAGTAAAGGTGAAGAAAGGTAAATGTTCAAACAGTTCCATCCCATGTTTCAGAATTTTTCTTTCTGATCAAAGCTAACAAGCAATGTAGTCAAACAAAGAGACAAAGTTAACTATTAACTTTGGGGTGAAAAGTCAATGTACATTCTTTGTACTACCCTGCCCACACTCCAGCAAATATTAACATGGGCAAGAACACCTTACTGTGACTATACAAGTGTGTTGTATACACTTGAGAAAAACCTGCAGTGAAGGCGTTGTTCAGGGCTAGGCCCTTCTGTTACAGAGGCCTGAAAAAATGACTTGCTTAAGGTCACTTGGCCACTTACAACTAGGAGCACAGAGGAGAGTGGACCCTGGCATTCCCACCCTTGTCTGATGGTTGGATAATTCCATCTTGGTTGCACAGAATGCAGTACACAAAATGACTGCTTCCACTTTTAAAAGAATGATGAGTTCATCATCCTCCTAGATCTAACATCTAGGAGGTTATTTCATTTTTCATAAATGAAAACCAAATTTTCACAGACCCCTCTGATCTTTCACCTCCAGTAGTATAATCTGGGGGCCAAATGGTAGATGACCATTGATGTCATTACCTTCTAGGCTTGAGTTTGCAGATGGGTTTTCTACAAGCAGCATGGTGTAGTAGAAAAAGCATGGGGGCACCTGGGTGGCTTAGTTGGTTAAGTGTCTATCTTCAGCTCATGTCATGATCTCAGGGTCCAGGGATCGAGCCCCACATTCGGATCCCTACTCAGTGGGGAGTATGCTTCTCTCTCTGAGCAAGGGGAGCTACACATGCTCTCTCATTCTTGCTCTCTCTCTCTAATAAATAAATAAAATCTTAAAAAGAAAAGAAAAAGCATGGATTTGTCATCAGACTGAGCTGAGCCTACAACTTAGCTCTGCCAGAGGGCAGATGAGCAACAGGGTATGTGGCCTCCCCTCCTGGATCTCAGCTTTCTTACTGATAAAATGGAAACAATATTATGTAATAATCCCCATGTGTTGAATACTGCCCCCTCCCTAATTCACTTCCATTCAAAACCTCAGAATGTGATCTTACTTAGAAATAGGGTCTATGAAAGGGCAATTAGTTAACAATCAGGACGAGATTATACTGCACTAAGGTGGACCTTAATATCAATGACTGATATTCTGATAAGAGGAGAGGGCACAGAGAGACAAAGGTGAAGCCCAGGAGGCAGAGGTTGGTGTTATGTTGTCACAAGCAAAGAAACTCCAGGAGCCACAAGAAACTCGAAGGGCCAAGGATGGATCATCCCCTAGAAACTGTGGAGGGATCACAGTCCTGTCAACCCCTTGGTTTTGGACTTCTGGCCTCCAGAACTATAAGAGAATAGAACTCTATTATTTGATACCACCAAGTTTGTGGTCCTTTGTTATGGCAGCCCAAGAAAGCTAATACACTATGCAGAGGGGACAACAGAGTGTTTATCACATAGAAAATAATTGATAAATGTCACCAACAGTTATTGCACACATCATAGTGTTCAACCAGCAATTTGAGTACTCTGCAGTAGGTGACAGAAGTGTCACAACCCCAAAGTCTAAATGAGCAAGACTAGAATCACTGCTTTGATTTTTTTAAAGATTATTTATTTATTTATTTGAGAGAGAGAGAGGGAGAGCACGAGTGGGGGTGGGGTAGGGCAGAGGGAGAGGGAGAAGCAGACTTCTCACTGAGCAGGGAGCCCGATGCAGAACCCGATCCCAGGACCCTGGGAACATGGCCTGAGCTGAAGGCAGAAGCTTAACTTTCTGAGCCACCCAGGCCCCCTTCAAATCACTGATTTGATTGAGAATCTTCGTTTTTCTGTTCTTTTTTTACCAAAACACTAAAAATAGAAATAATTTTATTCTTGAAACGAGTAAATTTAACCATGCAATCTAATACTAAATTTTGAAGGAACCCATGACAAAGCAAAATTCTAAAGAAATAGATATCTGGGTTCTGTAGCTTAAGCCACCTGGTTTTATTTCTGGTTTTAATTCAGATTTCCTTATAAAATGTCTTTCTTGCCCTGAGAAAAGACAGGATAGTGGATAATACAAGTCAGGGGACTGCCTTCATCAAATGGTTAGAGGAGGTAGAGTCAGGAAAAATCAGAAAAGCAACAAGTAGAAAGATCGTGTTTGAGAAGTTGAGGAGAGCATTTCTAGAAAAGGCCAATAAACAGGCTGCACAGTACAGGGAGGCTAAACACAACAAGAGCCATGAAATACAACCACCAAAGGTAGATCACAGCCCACCTGGCAGTGTGGGCTAGAAAAAGCTGGAATATGTTTCAGAGGCCTCAAAGCCTTAAAGCCTAGAATTTCCCCGGAGTCCACAGCTTACACTTTGTTTAAAAAAATCAATGCCATCAATATCAAGTAGGCTTGAGGGTCTGAGACTCTCAGGGTGATGATATTAGAACTGAGGACCCACCCAATATGAGTAAGATAATGGCTGCAGCAGACCTTCTGGGGGAGAGGGAGTTACCTAGTTCAATAACCCCACCTACTCCCCTGGTCACTTCCCTGACCCTACCTGTGGAAATGGACCATGTCTACCTGCACCTTCACTTTCTTCTGCCCTTAACTATTGTTCAGAGGTCCACATGTAGATGTTTTACCCAAGCTGAGCCAATCAGAGTCTCTGTCCTGGGAACTTGAAATCTGGAACAAACACAAATATGGACTGGCAGTCTTTCATGCAGAGTCACATTAATGGGAGACACTTAGAGAGATAGCTCTGAAACTCCAGACTTATGCTGCTATGTCCTCCACGCAGCTCTGATTCCAGTCTTCATGGAGCTAGGACTTTCCCTGGTTTCTTGGATTCCATGAGCCACCTTAGCATTTTTCCAGTAAGTTCTCTCTCTTTTTTTTTTTTTAAAGATTTTATTTATTTATTTGACAGACAGAGAGATCACAAGTAGGCAGAAAGGCAGGCAGAGAGGGGGAAGCAGGCTCCCTGCAGAGCAGAGAGCCCAATGTGGGGTTCGATCCCAGGACCCTGGGATCATGACCTGAGCCGAAGGCAGAGGCTTTAACCCACTGAGCCACCCAGGCGCCCTTCTTCCAGTAAGTTCTTATAATTAATGACTTCATACCACAGGCTCATACCACAGCCTGCAGGTCACACCCAAGGTATGAGTTGTATGGATGGCCTCTCATCACCAGGCAAAGGTTGTACCGGGAGGAAGTGTTGGCAAATAAGCCAGTAAGGAAGTGGGGAGGGTGGGAGTATCTTAGCAGCTGGCCCAGAATTTCAGGTAACACATCAGTGAACATTAATAGTAAAATGAATAGGGTAACATTATCTTAGTAGCTGGTACCAACCTTCTCTTACTTAGAGAACTATCTTTGTTGTTAAAAAACAAAACAAAGTTTTCATAAGGACACAGGGAAAATTTAAAAGCCCCTCGATGTTCAGAGTCTCTGCTAGACAGGTTTGCTGAGGGCAGCGCAGCATAACAGAAGGAGAATATTTTTGAGTTCCCACACATTCTTAAAGTTATTTATGGTGGCAAACCATGGGAGGAGAAGACAGAAGGAAGCAATAAGGGGTTTGAATTCTGTGCGAAATGGGGTGAGACCCCCTTATTGAGATCTAGTCTCCCCAGTCTTTAGTGAAATTCACCAAATACACATAGGCTGGATGTGAACCATTGTTTGTTGTTGGAATGAAACTGAACTTGAGTTTCTCATTGGGATTGATGTGTTATAAAACATCCCACGAAGTTGGAGCCTGTGAGGCAGTGGACCTAGAAGCACAGAAACTCCCAAGAATTAGCAGAAGTCTGGGAGAGGGTTCTAGGCTCTTTGTGGAGGTAGAATTGGCCTGGAGGAGATAGGAAGACAGTTTCAAAGTGATTTCCTCAGCCCTCCATGTGTAAAGAGGATCTCGGATGCCAGCTAGGATTTAGGTAACAATGATGCCTCTGAGTGAGTGAGTGTTAATCTCATTCCCTGGAGCATGTGAGGCTATTCCTTTGGCTTCCCAGTACCTCATGTACCCTTTTCTGAGAAGAATGTGATGCAGAAATAAAAACCTTACCAAAACAGTGTGTGTGCCTCAAGGCAAAGGAAAGGTAAACCCCTACACGAATATTTCTCTCAGGAGAAAAAGCAAATGTGATTGAGTGGAATCAGGATGGGAATTTCCTGGCTCTTTCCTCAGCATTTGGTGATAAGCTGGTGAAATGGCTTCCTGTGAACTATAAGAACAAGGACTGAGATGAAAACCTTTGCCTCTGGATAGAGGAAAGTGGCTGTTGGAAACTCCTGCAGATGCCTCTAGTGGCCCAGGTCACAGCTGCCAACCACAGCTACAGAACACAGTGCTAGGCAGGCTCAGACTCACTTGAGCTGATAGCATCTTGCCACAGTATAGGCCCTTCCACTTTCTGCCCTAAGGCTTCTGCCAGGCCAGGCTCGCTCTCTCTCTGCTTGTGCTTGAGTGTACAGTGAGTCCTGCAGGGGCAACTTCCCCAATGAGGGGGAAGCTTGTGCCTAAAAGCCTGACTGGATAAATGTCGATCCTTTGGATGGATAGCTCCAGGAGATATTTTTTATGACTCCTTGGAGGTCCCAGTGGAACTGAGCCCAGTTGTGCACAGTGGTGCCTCATTTCTCAATGCCCCTTTCTTAGCTCTTCCCTTTCCCCAATCTCAGTTTCCCACTCTCTCCCTTCTGCCTCCTGGGGCCACCTCCCAAATAAATATTCTTTTTTTTTTTTAAAGATTTTATTTATTTATTTGTCAGAGAGAGAGAGGGAGAGAGAGCGAGCACAGGCAGACAGAATGGCAGGCAGAGGCAGAGGGAGAAGCAGGCTCCCTGCCGAGCAAGGAGCCCGATGTGGGACTCGATCCCAGGACGCTGGGATCATGACCTGAGCCGAAGGCAGCTGCTTAACCAACTGAGCCACCCAGGCGTCCCCAAATAAATATTCTTAAGTTCTTATCTTAGGCCCCACTTTCAGAGAAACTCCAGCTAAGATAAAAATATGAGGTCATTTTGATAAGATAGGAAGGAGGCAAGTGGATTTCGTTCTGATATCAGAAGAACAATGAAGGTGTCAAATGTTCTGATGTCATATGAGATTGCCAGTCAGATGTCCCAGAAACTCTAAAAATAGGAGGCCCCAACTTCAGAAGTCCACATTCATCAACAAAGAAAGCATACACTCTGAGCTCATGTCAACCCTCTCAGGCACCTGAATGGTTACTCTGTAATTGCTGCCCACCAATGGGTAGACTTGTTCCTTTGTTTTAGATGGCAAGTGGAACCCTCTCATTCCACTCATGGCCAACGTCTTGCCACATGAGAAATGCAGTGAGAAGTAAAGGTATAAGTAATTTTGAAGGGTTTTAAAATGATATAGAGCTCTTAGAATGCAAACTCAGGGAGAAGCCAGCTATCATGTAAGATCTCCAGCTATTCTGAGACTGCTATGGTGTGGAGAAGCCTAAGCTAGCCATATGGAAAGATGTTGAGCAGACCCCACTCTTCCAGTTGTCCTAGCTGAGTCTCTGAGCATGTGACTAACCCATTTTGGATGTAGGATGTAAGCCATGTTGGATGTAGGCCCAGTCAAGTCTTCAGATGACTTCAACTATAGCCACCATGTGACTACAACTGCATGAGAGAGCCCAAGTGAGCACTGCCCAGCTGGTACCAGCCAATCTGCCCAGTAATGAGAGGTAATGATAAATTATGGCTTCAAGCCACATAAAAAGTGAGTTAATGTTCTTGTTTTGGTTTCGGTTTTGGTCTCTGACTGCCATGAGAACATGCCTTGGCTAGCCTACTGGAGAATGAAAGATAGTTGGTACAAAAGCAAGTTGTACCAGCCAAGATCATTCTGATCGGCCAACAGCCAGTTATCTGTGCAAATGTGGAAGTTAGAAAAAGTATCAAATGGAATTTTGAACATGTCCAAAGCATCTCCAGTCAGAATGTTGAAAATGTCAGCTGGCTCTTAACTAGCTGTTTATGATAACCTACTGCAAGAAGAAATGGACTCTCTCAAAAGTTTGCAGGCCAACTTTGGAGGGAATATACCAATACTTGATTTGAAAAATAAAAATCTTTTTCATCTCTAGCCTCTTGAGCAAGGAAAAGATCAAATTAAGACATGGCACAAGGTAATATCAAATCATGGATGCAGTTATGAGATGCTGAAAGAATTAAGGTAGTTTCTGATAAGTCCATTCAACTAGACGTGAGGGCTTCCAGGAATTTTAAGGGCATTGGCTTACAGCAAATTACATACCCAACATAGCAATGATTAAATCTATAGAGACTCATCTTGAAAAAGATTATGGATATGACCTTGTTTATTCTGATTTCTTTGTAAACAAAATAGCACCTGGCACACAATATATATTTGTTCAGTGAATGAGTGAATTAATGAATGAACTTGAAGGGAAAAAATTCTAGTATAAAATATATCTGCTAAGAATCATTCATTCATTCATTTGTTCATTATGCAAATACATATTGTTTGCCTAATATGTACCAGACACCATTCAATTCGTTGGGGACACGGCAGGACACAAAGCTCCTGTCCTCTTGGCACTTACATTCTAAGTAGAAGAAAAGACATACATGTAACAGTGAAAAATGAGATTTCATAAAGTGGCAAGTGGTATGAAGAAAACAAAGAAAGTGGAAAGGGAGAATTGACCAGGTTAGGAAGGTGATGGTTTGTATTACATAGGCTGGTTAGGAAGACCTCTCTGAGGAGGTGACATTTGAGCAGAGCCCTGAATGATGACAGGAGGGAGCTAGGCTCTCAGAAAGGGGGGTCGGGAGGGTCATGGAGAATTTACAGATAGAGGCAATGGCAGGTTTAAATGCTGAGGTGGGTCCAAGGATGAGTCTTATAGTTTATCTGTTGCAGGGGCAAAGTCAATTCTGGATTATCTATTTTCCAGAAGCTGATGAGGACCGTCCTATTGTTTGAATACTTTGCAATACGTTTCAATACAGTCAGCTTTCTTTTGGTAAGTGATGGTGGCTTCTGGATGTAGAAGAGGAGGAGCCGGGAATAAAGGAGAAATTTATGGGGTAGGGGAACTGAGAAGGATGTTGTGTGCATTTAGGTTTATAATTCCCATATGAGTAGCTGGAGGGTTTTAGATTACACACTTGGTTTGGGATTACTCAAGTTTTAACCTCCTTCCACTAAAGCAAGCATTTAAGAGTGGCTGGTTCACATCTTCAGGGATCTGGTCTAAGAGAAGCACCCAGCAGGACTTGCTATGCTTCCCACTTTAAAGATGAGGAAACAAATGTTTCTTTTTAAAAAAAATTTTAATTTAAATTCAATTTACTTTTGGGGGTAGAATTTACAGTGATTCATTAGTTGCATATAACTATAACACCCAGTGCTCATTCCATCAAGTGTCCTCATTAATGCCCATCACCCAGTTACCACATCCCTCTACCCACCACCCCTCCAGCAACCCTGTTTTTTCCCTATAGTTAAGTCTCTCTTATGGTTTCTCTCCCTGTCTGTTTTCATCATATTGTATTTTTTCCTTCCCTTCCCCTATGTTCATCTGTTTTGTTTCTCATTCCACATTTGAGTGAAATCATATTTTTCTTTCTTTGACTTATTTCTCTTAGCACAATACACTCTAGTTCCATCTACATGGTTGCAAATGGCAAGATTCCACTCTTTTTGATGGCTGAGTAATATTCCATTGTATATACAACATCTTCATTACCCACTCATCTGTCGATGGACATCTAGGCTCCTTCCATAGTTCGACTATTGTAGGCATTGCAGCTATAATCACTGGGGAGCCTGTGCCTCTTCAAATCACTATGTTTGTATCCTTTGGATGAATTTCTAGAAATGCAATTTCTGGGTTGTAGGGTAATTCTATTTTTAACCTTTTGAGGAACCTCCATACTGTTTCCCAGGGTGACTGTGCCAGTTTGCATTCCCACCAACAGTGTGGTGTGTGTGTAGGGAAGGTGGGTAGTGGATGTTTCAATTAGCATCCTGAGAATAACAAGAGATGTTAGGAATAGAATTCAGCCATTGGAGAATCTACTCCGTATGACAGCCAACCTCCAGGATGGCCCCATTAATATTCACGCTCTCATGTGGCACCAGCTTACTGAATCAGGTCTGGCCTATATGACCAGGAGATTATGGGGAAAGTGACAGGGTGTGACTTTTGAAGATAGGTCACAAAAAGTATTGCAGCTTCTGCTTTGGGATCATTCACTCTTGGGGAAGCCAGACCCCATACTGTGAGGACTCTTATTCAATCCTGTAGGGAGGCCCTGATGTTAGGGTAGCCAGATTTAACAAATAAAAATATAATTTGGAAGGTGTCTGGGTGAGCCAGTTGGTTAAGCATCTGCCTTCAGTTCAGATCACAATCCTAGAATCCTGAGATCAAGCCCCACGTTGGGCTCTCTGATCAGCGGGGAGCCTGCTTCTCCCTCTCGCTCTGCCTGCCTCTCTCTCTGTCAAATAGATAAATAAAAATCTTAAATATATATTTAAGACATAGTTATATTATACTAAAATTTGTCTTTATTTATCTGAAATTCAAATTTAATGGAGTATCCTGTATTTACCTGGCACCCTACCTCATAGAAATGAATGAAGACTCTCTGGACATCAACGGCCGCCCTCCAACTGGCAGCCATGTGAGTGAATCATCTTAGAAGTGGATCCTCCAACCCCAGTCAAGCCTGTGGTTGTTGTAGTCAAGGCTGGAATACTGATGGCAAATTCTTGAGAGACCTCCGAGTCAGAACCACTCAGCTAAGCCACTCCCAAATTCCTGGTCCACAGAGACTTTGAGAGGAGGGGGACACAAACATTTAGTTGTGGCAGAGCCCTTCCTCAGTGCCAGGGTCAGTCTGTAAAGATGACTGAGGCCGAGTTTCTGGCCTTGAGTTGCTCAGAGTCAGGTGGGGAAGGCAAACACGGACAAGATTTGTTTATACTATACCATGATAAAGGTACAACAAACAGCCTGCAAGACAGGGTGACTCATTCTGTCAGGGTTATCAGGGAGGTTATCAAAAGACATGAGTGTTGAGGTCAATCTTTCAGGAAGTCCTAGTTCCCTAGGCAGATGGGAGAAGGGTGAGGAAGCCAGATGGTCCTTCTAGGCAGAGAAAACAGGGAACTATAGAAAGTTACTTTCAGGGAAATAGTGAGGGTATGAACAGGATCTCCGAAATTGAAGCTGCAACAGGAGGCAGCCCCAGACAGAGTCCAATACTGTTCCTGGAGGGAGAGCAGAGTGGGTGGTCTGTTAGGAGACTGTTGTCCCGGACCAATACAAGACAGTGGTGTTTTGGGCTTGTGAGGTAACCCTTGGATGGAGAGGAGACATGTAGAACTGACAGGGCTTGTTTGCCTGGTACCTGGTAATAGCAGCTGCTCAGCGGAGTTGTTTGTTGAGTGAGTAACTGATGGGTGTGTAGGGCTGACTCAAGCAGGACTGTCTGTGTCTTGCTTTGAAGGACTATGGCTGGTTATTCCTTAAAATAGGAATTAGAGGTGGATTTTTGCATCATGCATGTGGGACTATAAACCAAGAAGTTCAAGTAACTGTAATCCTGAGGTTGGAAACCTCTCTTCCATCCAGAAAGCATAATGTGTGACTCTGGCAGTGGCCCCAGATGTTTTCCATGGGAATCTGACTGGGATGGCGCATAGGAGCTCTGCAGAGCTGCACCTTCCAAGGGAGGGAAAAAAGATGCTTTTTTTTTTTTTTTCAGTTTAAATGCTGGGCAGAAAGCCTCCAGATGTCATTGGAGGGCTCAGGTACTTGGTGAGAGAAGGGACAGGGACACTGAGGTTGAATCCACAGTTCTTATCATAGTTGCTTCATTTCTCCTGAGTGTGATTGGTTGTGAGAAGTACATTTCCTTTTCAAAGGGCCAGGTGTGTGTGTGTGCATGTGTGAGCATGCAATTTTGCGTGGAGCAGGGTTTGACATAGAGCGTAACGGGATCTTTGCTTTAGAAGTCTGGTGATGGCTTATGTGCAGAGTGAACCAAGACACAACAGAGAATGAGACAGAGGTTTCATGGAGCTATCCTCCAAACAAAAGGAAACTAACACTTACTAGACATTTCCAAGGAGGGTGCCTGGCTGGCTCGTCAGAAGAGTATGCGACTCTTGATCTCTAGGTTGTCAATTTGAGCCCCACCTTGAGGGTAGAGAGTACTAAAAAAAAAAAAATAAATGTAAACAAACAAACAAATAAATAAATAAATAAAATGTGGGAATTGAAAAAAAAAACATGTCTTGGAGCTATCCATACATGATCTCATTTAATCTTCATAGTAATTTCCAAGTTAAGGGTGAATATCTCCATTTCTCAAGGTTACATAAGGTAGAAATGATCGAACCGAAATCTGCAAACCTGGGGTTCCAACTCCATGGTCTCAATGTTGTCATGATTTCCTCAATCTTTTTTTGCTTTTGAAGGATTTCGAAGTCCCTTCCCTCCTCTTCCATCTGCAGCTAGAGATCTTCCTGGTCTAGGAAGGCCATCTCTTTATGCCTCTGAGCCAACGTGGTTGGTCAGGCTGGATCACAAGGGAAGCCAGGTGGTTGGAGGGAGGCCCAAGCTGGAGAATTTTAATGCATAAGTCCCTTCCTTTCCCCTCATCAAGGGCTCAGGGCAACAGCCTCCTAGAGGTTAGCACCTGGATTCCCTTATGGAGACTCTCACGTGTTGAACAACATTGCCTCAGACCTCAAGAGTTACAATAACCAGCATTTATTGACCCATTACTATTTGCTACGTTTTGACAAATAAGATCATCATCCTGCTAATGCTTCAAGGTTGTTACCTTTGATCCCTCTATCTGACAAATCAGGCAACAAGGCTGAAAGAGGTGGAAGATGCTGTCTCAGAGCCTGCACTTGAATGTGCAGCAGACTGAACCCAGCGCCCCAGCTGTTAAGCACCGAGCTCAGCTGTGGCAGAGGGGAAGAGAAATGGGCCATTCTTTCTGGGGCAGAATGATCCCTCCTCGATTCTTTTCTTGGTTTTTCCCAGAAGAGAGCAGACCCAGTGCCCACAAGCAGTGGTGCCAAGTGCTTACAGAGAAACAGCTCCCTGTGAGCACCTGGCTGTGTAACCTCCTGTGGGCCTAGGCTCCTCCTTCTCTGAGCAGCATGGGTGCCTTGACCTCTGCTGGCTGGAAGCTTCTGCAGGGTAGAAGTGTGGCGGGGGGGGGGGGGGGGAGCAGGAGTCACCGTGCCTTCCTCCACCTACCCTTCATGCCAGCTGCCCTGCATCTTTGGGGTACCAGGGGGCTCCTTTGCACATTGGCAGTCATATGGTCCACTGCCATTCCCTTTTCTTCAGATGCATTCACTGAGTTTTGACAGGAGGTGAGAAATCTCAGGGGCCCGGAATGGTGACCAGCTTTCCTAAGGTCACAGAGCATGACCAACAGTAATGCCTGGGAGTTTTACACCTCCCTTTCCTGTTTCCAGGTGAACCAATAACCCTCTGTGTCTTTCTTCTATGGGAGACCATTCACTCCAAGCCCCACGGTGCCTTGTTCCCTAGAACAAAACCTCACCCCCTAAATAGCCTCCTTGTTACCCTGCCCTGTCCTCAAGCTGCTGCAGATTATAAGGCCTAGCAAGTGTTTCTGCTGGGAAATTTTCTAGCCCTTGCCACTGCTGTCCTGACCCTCCTGAAGTTAAGACTCTCTCCCTACCACTTGCACCTGGCCTGGAGTGCATGGTCGCCTCTGCTAGGAAAATGGCTATGGCTCAGGAGTCTGGGAGTCTGCTCGAGTTTCCCTCCAGGGACAGCAGCCTGGCTCCAGCCAAGGGCAGGAACAAAGGCCCAGGTCCACTCTCATTCCACACAAGCCTGAGCCTCAGTGTGAGGCATTAAAAGCCTGGGTCTTTGGTGGATTGAAACAGTTCCTCTGTAATCACAGTCTCTTGGCTCTATTTTTACAATCCTTGCTTCGGATCTCTTCGAGGCCAAGGCTCTCCTGGGAGCTTGCTGAGTCAGAGAGTCCCCAAGGGAATCCAGGGGGAGGCTTGCCAGACAAAGTCACCAGTGAGGCCCTTCCTAGTGGGCCCTGTGGTCAACCAGGCCTCCTCTACGTTTCCTGGAGATATGGGGGTTTGTGTGGGGGTAGACCTGGGACCTCCTGGGGTCACAGTCAAAGACCCTTCAGTGACCCTAGATTCAGCCAACTCTACATGTTGGGGCCTGGAGGGTCTCTTGAGGACACCAAGCAGCTGGTGTAAAGCCCGGCTTTGACAGGTGAAGGCACTGAGGCCGGGACGGAGCCCAGGTCTCCGCTGGCCAAAGAGACTCTTCCTGCCTCAGAGCACCCTGTGCAGGAGGCTCATGGTGGTTCCATACCATCTCCTTCCTCTTTCCCTCAGCTCCAATTTCCCTTGTTTTTTTTTTTTGTTTGTTTGTTTTGTTTTGTTTTGTTTTTGTTTTTTATGGTTTTTGTAGAGATTGATGTGGAGCCAAACTCTGTTGGCTACGTTTAATTTGTGTTTTATTCATGTGGAAAGCTGCCCAGGCTGTGTATTCTGGAGAAGAATTCTGGGCTTGGTCCTGGTAGCAGCTACGTTCTGGACTTCTGAAGGAGTAGGGCCTTGTCCCTCGCACACCAGCATGCAGTGGTGAGTAGGCCTCAGGGTGTTGGCGAATTTTCTGAGCCTCAAAGGTTCATGGGACTAAACCAGGGAGAAGGGATTTAGGATAGTCTCCGAGCAGGGGAGTCCCCAGGCTACGGGGCAGCCATTCCCTCCCATCCCAGAGGGCATCATCACTTCTGCCTCCTGTAAGGGGAAGGTTTAACAGAAGCAAGCCATCAGGTTGGCGTGAACAGCTCACAGATCACAACAGGAAGTACATTACATGGTTGGGAACAAATGCTGTGGAAATTTTCTTCACAGAAAAGGGAGGGAGAATGTTACATCCTGCCAGACATTTGTACCAAATGGTTAGATGTGGAAATAATTAGCTAATTTATTTTTCCTTCAAGTCTCAAGTTTTGTATTTGTTTCTTTTCCATTTATTTTAGTGTAATTCTCTTTAGTATAATGGCGTGGTATGTATATATAAATGTGTCTGCAAGCCTGCAGACTAGAAGGAGATCCTCCCCTCAGTGATTTTTCTTTTATTCTGCAACCAGCAGGCAGCGAGTGTCTGACTGAGCCTTGTGATTGTTTGGCCTTTCTCCAGAATCTCATCACAGCCCTCCCTGCCAAGGGAATATGATCCTCATGCTTGGTGGGGGGACCTTTGTCAGAAACTTTCTATGCCAGTTTCAGCCAAACATATTGAATTTGCACTATTTTTTGCACAATTGCTGTTTCAGTTAGCATCTTCCCAAATGGGGTGTGGGAAAAAAAAAGTTGTTAACTAATTTATTTGTTTATTTTAATTTAACTTACTTATTTCCCTTTTGGTTTGGGTTCTACTGAAAACAGAGCCTGACAAGGACCTGTGGAAGGGTGCCTGCAGTTTTTTGCAAGGTGATTGCAGGAAATAACATAAGGAAATGGGGGGAGTGAGATAAGAGGAAGAAGAAAAGCTAGTAAGTGGTGAGTTTTTTGTTTTTTTTTTTTAAGATTTTTTTTATTTATTTGAGAGGGAGAACAAGTGAAGGGAGGACTCAGAGGAAGAGAGAAGCAGGCTCCCTACTGAGCAGAGAGCCAGATTCGGGGCATGATCCTAGGACCCTGAGATCATGACTCGAGCCAAAGGCAGATGCTTAACTGACAGAGCCACCCAGGTACCCCAGTGGTGAGCTCTTAAAGAAAATAAAAGCTGGTTATTTCCGTGGGCACCTGAGCACAATTTGGGGGGAAGAGGGGAGGGGTCCCTAAGGAATAGTGTAAAATACACCTCAAAAAAGTCCTCTTAGCCAATGGGAAGCTGGGGCATTATTGTACTAATCCTCATCCTCCTTCGATAGAGGGTTTCTCCTGAGGATATCAATCCCCCAACCTTTTGGGTGGTGCTTGTGTGGACTGAGTAAGCCCGGGTGGCTCTGGAGAAGCTCCGAGGCAAAAAAAAACAAGTTCAGTGAGTAGGGTTGCTGTTGCACACAAGTATTAGTCCACCGTAGCTACAAGCTAAAGTTGAGTAGTGTGAACACAGCTGCTGCAATTCTTCACATTCAAAAGAAAAACAAAATAGATTTTTGGTGGTGTACAAAAATACCTATAATTCAAAGCATAAAAGATGTGAAGAATTTGGGCAATGATGGGAGGAGAAACAGAACACATTTTCCCTCAGGGGTTCTTAGCAGCCAATGTGAGGAAGGAAACTCATCAGTTATACAACTTACAATGTCCATGAGTCAAGAAAATCTCAAGCAAAGTGAGTCTTCCTCCATGGTCCTTAGAGGAAAGGCAGGGCACACAAAGGTGATGCTGACACCCCAGTGGTGAATGCAGTGGCCTATCTGCTCACTGTATAGTCTAATGGATGAAGAGTCTGCTCTCAAAACAACAAAGAGCATGATATTCTGGGGACATATTGTTTGGAAAGGATTCTTTCAATTAAGTGACAGGAGCCCAGCTTAAAATTAACCTTAACAGCTAGTGGCATGTCTTGACTTGTGAGCTTTGAAAGTCAGGAGTGGACTGACTTCAGGCAAAGCTGGATCCAGGTGTTCACATTTTCATCATAACTCAGTCTCTCTCTATCAGTTCTTTGGTCTCACTTTCCTCAGTATGGCTTCATTTTCCAGATATTCTCTTTCTGTGGATGGCAAGTTGGTCCTTGGCACTTCCAGGCTTACACGGCCCTTGAGAAGCTCACTCTCCCAGCTTCCATATATGAAATCTTGCTAAAGGATTCCAAATGACACTGCTTGAGGCCCAGGTGGGCCCTTTGAACATTTAATGGCCGTAATAGGACTATGATCAGCCTGGCCCTGGCCATGCGTCCATCTCTGCAGCTGGAAGACAGGTAGGTTTCTGTGATCCATAGACCCTTCCATCACAGTCATGCAGGATGGCAAAAATAAAACTGAGCAGGTCAATGCAGCAAATCTGTGGTACCCACTATAACTTCTCAGAGTCCAGGTTGACTACAATATTCTAGGGTAAAGAGTGACATGATATGGTTCTCACCATGCATCATGAGGAGAGATGATTTTTGAAATGGCCCAGGTGATAGAATAACAAACCTCCTGCTTGCTTATGAAAATGGATGAAATCCCTATATAGTAAGAAGAGGGGTGTAGCAGAGGCATTGGTGCCCCATGCATAGCCCCTTGATGTTACCATTCCCATCCTTGTTGACAGTCCCTGCAATTACTCTGAGGGCTGTCTCTCACCACAGGATTGTGTTTGATGTGTTCATGGGTGGTATAGGTAGTTAATGTCCCCAGGAACATAAATCAACAAATTGGTAGTTGAAAGATAAATGCCCCATCTCAACAACACCAAAACATGGTCTACACTGTCTCCCGGAGGACCCTAGTGGATAGAACCACAGTTGGTTATAGCTGTAATCAATGCTTCCTACATTGGCTTGCTTCCCTTCTCCCTCATCTGCTCACCCCAAACTGTGCTTCCTGGGATAACCTCCTACATAAACTATTTGTATTAAAATCCTTGTTTCCAGATCTGCTTCCAGAGGAACCCAACATCAGCATGGGTACTCTTATTTATTCCCCTCATTGCCAGGATCATTAAGAGGTCAAGATGATCCTTCTTAGATTTGGAAATGGCCAGCAGGAGCAGATTCCTGAAGGAGGGAAAGATGGATCACCTTTAGCAAACATACCTCCCATTACAGCTCGAGGTCTTTTTCTGCTCCATGTCCAATTATAGCAACAAGACTTATTGCTCAACTTTAAACTGCTATTGGTTATTTTAGAGACAGCACAGCCAAAGAAAGAGTGGAAGCCAGCCCTCAGCAAAGGTTTGCAACCTGGATTCCTAGCCGACAGACCACATTGGCACTCTGTTCCTGAAGGCACTGGGAACGGCGGGTTTGTAATAATTTCCAATGGAGTCCAGGCAGGTTACATTACGAGAATGAAGATAACTCCCTTACCTGAAATATATGGATTTATTTTGAGGCATATCTCTGTCTGGTTGAAGTAGGACCTTCATTTAAATGTAAATGTGGGTTTTCAATGTGCTCCTAGAGGAAGGAAAATACTGAAGCTGCTGACATCCGGCACCTGGGGGAAGGTGCTCTGGGTGGCTCCTGTGACTTCAGGGGGAGAAGGGGCACAACGGGCAAAAGGTGGAAAAGATCAATAAAATGGCTATGCAAAGGGAGCAGAGAAACTGAGGACTGGACAACAAGATGAGTTACTGTGGGACAGAGAGGTTGCAGGAGCCTAAGGGGGTTCCCAGGCAGACTAGAATAGCACTGTCTGTTGGAACGTCCTGTGGTGACAATGTTCTCCGTGTTGTTCTGCTCACAAGTGGCTGTGGAGTGCTTAAAATGTGTCACTGATGAACTGAAGTTTTCATGTTATTTAATTATAATTAATTTAAATTGGAATAGCTATAGATGCCTAGAGGCCATATTGCACAGCAGAGGACTAGAAGCTTATATAGTTCAGGGAGGGCTTGAAAACAGATTGTTATCCACTCAGATAATAGGCCTCGTGATTCTCCATGTAGATGGAGGGGGGGGGGCAGATCAAAATTACTTGGAAAGCGTTTTCAAACAACACACATGCACTGTTACTCTGATAAGTACCACATCTCACCATGGAAGGAAGGGCCCAGCACAATTCTGTGGTGAGCTACCGTTATCTAAGACAGTGTGTGTCCCTCAAGGTGTGAGAGCAGGAGAAAAAAAAAAAAAAGGTTGAGAACTCCTAGCCTACTGGGCCAGAAAAATAGACGTTTTCCTACCCGGAAAACTTGTTGTCCGGATAGGACAGTTGTCCCCCTGGGACCGGGAAGAAGTCATCTTATTTAGAACTGATCTTGGTCTGCAGGATTCTTAATGATCAATTTCAGTTTTCTGTAAGACAGATGTGAAGCTGTATGTATTCACCCCATTTACATTGAAGTCCTACTATGTGCTTAGCTCTGTGTTAGGCACATGGTTTATAATGGAAGGGGTGGCGAGGTAGGGAAGCTAGCTCTCTGGCTCTGGCCACACCTTCATGAAAGTCTTCAAAATGACACGATTGAATCTTATTTACAAATCAAGGAATTCTTCTGGGAATGCACCATCAACTTTGTTTTTATTTCCATGAGTTAACATAATCCGGTAAATATAAACACTGAGATTTTATCAAAATATTTGTGAACCTCAACTGGATATTTCTTCTTATCTTGGCCAGACTGGGGTGATCTTGGCTGGACTCACTCATATACCTGTGGTCAGCTGGTGGGTTGCCTGGGGCTGACTTTACTCATCTTGGCTGTTCCCCCTTATATATCTGGTACCTATGCTGGGACAGCTGGATTGACTCTACCCCATGTTGTCTTTCATCCTCCAATTGGCTAGTCTGTACTTGTTCCCATGGCAGAAGCCAAGGGCCCCAGGGAGCCAGCAGAAGCATACAAGGTCTCTTGAAGTCTAGGTTTGGAACTCCCACATATTATTTCTGCCATATTGTGTTAGTCAAAGAAAGTCATGTGGCCAGCTCAGCTTTTAGGAGTGGGGGAGTAATTCCACTTCTTGATTGGAAGAGCAGCTAAACCACACTGAAAAGGGGCGTGGATATGAAGAGGGGAATAATTGTAGACTTTCTATGCAAGAGTTTATATGTAAGTCTCAGTGGAGCTCATTGAAATGAGAGTTTAAGGTGATCTGGGGGAGTGGTAATATTTGAAGTTTTCGTAAGAAGTTTGCATTCAGAAGAGAGACACATACCTTTGTGCAGAAATGTACATCTTAGCTAGGAAGGAAAGCAAGCACATGTGACAAACACATTGTCATTGACCCTATCCTCATCAAGGGAGCACACATGGGAGGTTTTCTTGATAGAAGGGAGGGTTTAAGCTAATCCAGCTTTGCATATCTTCCTGTCTCCTTTTTGAGCACTGGTACAAATTTAGATTTTTGCAAGACAGCTGGCTATGGTTTAGATTTTCCTAGACAACTTTGGAATAGAAAAAAATTGATAATATATTTGGAAACTAAGTCTCCTGAGGTTCTAGAGACTTAGCTTTTGTTAATTTCCTCTTGTTTTAATGACTTCTTCATTGCTCCCATTTGCATCATCATATCTATGTGTTTTTGTTTTTTATTAAATTTTCAGCTCATCAGTGCTCCTTTTTTGTGTATTGATAGGATATACATAAATAAGTTAAAGTAATATTAAGAAAGTTGAGTAGGTATGGTAGAGTAATGGAATGGTGGCTACTAAGTTGGAAAGAAGGGCTTATGTTTAATTCAATTAGAAATAGAGAGCTAGGTGTACATAGTAGAAGTGACCCACAATCAGTGACTTTGATACTCAACACACTGTAGCCCACTGTGACCTCCAGTTGCCTTCTCCAGCTGTGGAGTGGTGACCTCTTACTCAGCTGGCTCACAGGCACTGTCTCTTCAATTTCTTACAGAGGAAAACGAGAAATTCTCCTTGGAGTGAGGCACCTTAAAGAAAGAGAAGGGAATGGCCCTAGCTGATCTCTGGGCTTTGAATGACATCAACTCTACCCAGATTACTGGGGAAATAGTGGAACCATTTCCTCAGCAAGTTTTAAGGGAATTTGTTTAGACAGATTCAGGAAATACAATTTGATAACAGGATTTATCTCATCCTCCACTGTCAAATTGGAATCTTTCCGAGAGCGAGAAACACAGTCAAGAACTGCAGTGTGAGTTGAAATGTATAACTGCACAGGAAGGAATCATGGTCTTCATTTCTCATTGGCTATCAAGGAGCAGTTGCTCTGAGACTGGAGAAAGAAGAAAACAGAGGGCAAAGGGACTCCTTCTCAGTCCCTCTCACATTGTGTTTGGGGTCTGAGCTTACACTGGGTGAGGGAGACTCTCTCTGATATATTCTACAAAAGCATTTTGTTTTTATATCATTGGGCCCTTACTTTTAGGTGGGACCCATGAACCAGCAATAGTAGCATTGCCTGGAAGCTTGTTAGAAGTGCAGACATTAGACCCCAGCTTATATCTGCTGAATCAGAATTTACCTTTTAATGAGATGCTCTGGTGATGAGCACACACGTTAAAGTCTGAGAAGCACTGGTCTAAAGAAATCTCTTTGATAATTAGAGACAGAGCCTATTCTAGAATGGGGTTGGTATTGACTCGGGTTTGAAGAATGGCATTGTCAATCACTAGCTCCATACCCTTGAATATCTTTCTTTGTTCTGGACACTGAAGCAGGCAGGATGCCTTAACAAGCAAAAAACTAACCCTTCTATTCGAGGAACTTATAATCATGAAGTAAATGGATCATTGGAAGTCATTACAATAAATTTCATGATAAGAGGAAAAATCAAATGTTATGGGAACACAGATAAAAGTTATGTGGACCAATCTTAAGGGCAGAGATTTAATTTTTCAGTTAAAGAGTATAATAGGGGGTGGCGAGGAGTCATGCCATTTAGCAGTGATTGAAACAGAAGCCATATTGACAGTTGAGGAACAAACGGGAGGTGAGGAACTGGAAAGCATTTGTAGTCAAGCCTTTTTAAATGTTTACTCTGAGGATTAGCTAGAGAGAACATGGGTTGTGGGAAGACTATTTTGTTTCACAGAGAAGAAATCTGATGAAAAAGAACCAGGTGGAATGGAGAAGAGATAAGTGAGGGAGGAGATCCCAGAGACTGGAAGAGGAGAGACCCAGAGCCAGAAGTTGGGACTGGTCTCAGGCAGGAGAAGAGTTCCTTCCTTCCAACCAGAAGGAGGGAGAAGAAGGTAAGAGTGGATGCAGGTATGTTTGTATTTCAATAGCAGGAAGTCAAAGGAGAGTCCTTCTCAGTTGCATTCCATCTTCTATAAGGAAGAGCAAGTAAGAATATTTGCCAAGAGGGAAGAGGTTTGAGGAGAATAGAAAGATATTGAAACAGACACTGTGAAAAAGAGACAAGGGCTGTTTCAGGGCATACCAAGGTCCCTCTGGGTCCCTCTGATGATGGAGAACTTGCTGTGCCACCAGTTTGAGTAGTGGAATGATTTTCTTTAAAAGAGATCGGCAGCGTAAGTATAGGCTAAGACATTATACTGGTATAAAGGTTTCTTTTTTTCCCCCTCAGGTTGTGAGGAAAAAACAATGATACAGGAGTTGAAGATTCTGGTGGGAAAATGATAGACCATGGCATGAGAGAAATCAGTTATTCTCTTCCCTCCCACATTCTTTCTGGTGGGCATATTGGACTTTATGGGCTGACTTGGCCTCCCAATTGAAATCTGAAGGCCTAACACTCAGTATGACTCAGAATGTGACTATATTTTGAGATAGGGGTCTTTAAAGAGGTAATTAAGTTAAAACGGGGTCACTAGGGTAGGCCCTAATTTAATATGGCAGGTATCCTTATAAGAGGATTAGGACAAACAAACAAACAAAAAGAAGATTAGGATGCAGACAGGGCCCCCTGGTGGCTCAGTCATTAAGCATCTGCCTTCAGCTCAGGTCATGATCCCAAGTCTTGGGATCGAGCCCCATGTCGGGCTTCCTGCTTGGTGGGGAGTCTGCTTCTCTCTCCCTTCTGCTGCTCCCCCAGCTTGTGCTCTCTCTCTCTCTTTCTCTCTGTCAAATAAATAAAAATCTTTAAAAAAAGAAGAAGATGATTAGGACACAGACAACACAGACCACGTTAGGACAAAGCAAGAAGGAAGCCATCTGCAAGCCAAGGAAAGAGGCCTCAGAAGAAACCAAACCTGCCAACACTTAGATCTCAGACTTCCAGCCTCCAGAACTGAAAAAATCAATTTCTGTTGTTTAAGCCACCCATTCTGAGGTACTTCATTGTGGCGGTCCAAGCAGACTGATTTCTAGTGAGTGTGTGTTGTGGGATGCCTTGGATCATGTAGACTTACCTCCCTGATTGAGCTGTTGGTGAGACAAAGGGGGGCATCTGACTCAACTGATACCTGGTCACAGGCCAACCATCAGGCCATGGCCTGCAAGCTGAGTAATCAGAACCTCTACTTTGGGGATTTTATCCAAAAGACATGGACACTGGGGATCCCAATAGACCTAGGGCTGGAATGGCTATTTGGGGGCCATGAACAAGTTGATGAGATGGTAAAAGAAGGTGATCTGCAGACAGAGGAGAAAACAGGTAGGTAGAAAGAAGAAGAAGTGAGAAAACAGTACCTAAGATATGGAGAGAACAGCTCCAGCTCCTAAATCCCCATGGGGCTAGCTTAGTTTCCCATCTTTGGATTCAACAGGACTTCTCCATAACTTTATAATAACCTTCCCTGGAGTGAGTATCCACTCCTTAGCTAGATGGAGAGGGAAGAGATGATTTACAGCAAGAAAGTGGAGAAATCAGGGACCTGAAGTTCCTGATGAGGTTGAGGAACAGGAGGAGTGGGGTAACTCAGTGACATGTTATTTCTATCAAACCTGTCAGCTCTGAGCATCTGTTAATGCACCTTGGCCCATTATTAATCCAATGTGCAATTCCTTACAAAGGTAGCATTTTTTTACAGGACAAATCTTGTATTCTAAAAGAGGCTAATCAGAGAGATATTTTGGAATAAAGAGGTCTCTGGCCTCAAAATCAGACCAAGACCACAATCCTTCCTTTTTTTTTTTGGGGGGGGGGGTATATGTAGTATTCATGTTATCTGAATTTCCTGGGACCAATAAGCCATTTTCTAGGGAATCTGTCTGGGTCCTCACAGTAACCGTAGATAGAGCGCAATCCTATTCAGGTGTTGCTTACATGGAAAGGGCCGCAGCATTACCAGGGGCAACCCAGCCGTACGGCTCCTGTTAAATGCATAGGGGGGCATGGTGGTTGGTTCATACCCTAAGGTTGGGTCCTCAGTGTGATGTGCCATCCCCAGACCCATGACACTGGTGCCTGTGTCAGTTTCTTTCATGTATTAATACCTTGTGCTTTATGTTTTATAGCTATTAAAGACAACCTTGCTGGGTAACCAGATTACAAGCACCTTGAAGACAAGACATCTCTCACTGTCCCTGTGGCTCCTTTGGTGAGATCATAGGACTTTGCTTGGAGCATGTGCTCCATAAATATTTGTTGGCATAAAATGAAATACCCCCATTCTCCACCATTGGCCAGAGAATATGGCTGTCTGACTCCTTACTGGGAACACGACACTTGTCAGGACATCATTCTCTTTTCCTTAGTTTGTTCCCTAACCTCTGTTTAATGCATTCCTCTCAGGTTTGGAAGTGATAGTGGCACCCGCAATTTGTTTATCTGCTCTGAAACATGAAGGTACTTTGTGGTTATGAGGCAGTAACTTTGCCATTGTTTTTCTCGGAAGTAGTGACAAGAAGTCAGTGATTAACTCTCACTGCTGCCCCAGTATTTCATGATCGATGGTGTGGCTGTTTTTCCTGTCACTATCAAATGTTGCTTGGCTTCTCGCTGCGGGAATTATGGGAGTAGGAGGGTGATGAGGGGCACGTCTGAGGCTACCTGGATCTATCAATCTGGTTTTCCAGTAGGAAAAGGTTCAGGTTTCATGTTCAGTGAGAGACTATTTCCCCCATGACCCCTGCCATGTTCAGGTGGCTTCTAAATGCCGGTATGGGATTGGGGGAAGGCAGAGTGAGCCACAAAGGCATACCATAATAGGATGTTGGCTGATTGGTGACACTGAATTTCTGCTTGGGAAAAAGATTAGCTATAGAAAATGCAATTACCTTTGGGTGCCCTAGTTCTGCAAATTTCTACAAAAACTGGACTGGTTTGTCTTCATGATAACTACGAAGGAAAGGTTTGCTAGCAAAACAAATAGATGAAACAAAATTGCAGGTGGCATGTCCAGACATCTTAGGGAATCATTTTTCAAGCTCTTTAGCAAAGACTATCTATAAATAAACAATCAGTTGGAATATTTACTTATGAAAGCTGTTGGTCATCGACTTTCCTTTTTTTTTTTTTTTTTAGACAGGGAAATTTGTTAAGTCTTAGATGAAGCAGAAGAAATGGGAGTTCTTTGAGGTGAAGGCAGGCCAGGGACCCTGCAAGCTCAGATGTCTTCTTCCATCCTATCCCTCTTTCATAGCCAGGGTTGGCCCCTCAAGCACCTCTGCAGAGACCTGGGATGCCAGGGAGGTAACTTTAAAAGCCAGCAATTCAAAGGTAAGACCTATACTTCGAACTGTTTGAGAAGCAGTTAGAGGTACTGTGCATACTTTTCAGAAACAAGATTGTGTCTGAACAAAGCATTCTCTAACCACAGCTTTTCTTTCACCAGAGACTTGTTCTTATTTAAATATCTTTTGCAATTAGCCTAAACAATCGTTTGGAGTTCTTCAAATAAAACAGGTACAGAGGAGGGGTGGGAAACAGAATAATATGCTGGGCTGCAGGTGATCGCGGGTTCTTGGAAAAGCAGCAAAGTGAGGGATGGTGTTGCCTGGGTCTGTCGTACATGACAGGAAAGGAGGCAGGAAGGGAACAGGGCACAGAGTTAAGAGAATGGGAGAATGGTTATTCCCAGGAGCCAATGTGAAGACTTATTCAAATGCACTTGGCCCACTGGGAGAATGGGGCAATGTCACCAGGAAAGGCAGCTTCCAGCATGCATATGCCATATGCCTCCTGGAGGCTGTCCAAATTATATGGTCCCAGGGCCAGTGACGGAAGTCCATCAAGAAAGTGCCTAGGGCCAAGGAGCTATATCTCAGCCAACCCCATGCTTGGATTAGCCACCTAAGCCCAAGTACTGGGCAGCAAAGCCCAGGGTCCTCGCTAACAAATTAGAAAGGCCACTGTGAGAGACATACTGACCAGCAGCATTACCAAGCATCTGTCTATGGTCAAAATCCCTAGACCCTCTGAAGATGGGTGACCCTTCCATCCTCACAATGCCATGTGGCCGCCATAATTTTCCACTGATCTATCCTGGAAGATTGGTGGTTTAAGTGGCCAAGGATGCTTTAGTGTTTATACTGTTCAACCAATTCTCTAATCCTCTCTGTGATGGTGTGTCCACTCATTAAGAGCAGGACATATGCTGTATTCTTTCTGTTTTTCCAGGAAATGTTATGCTGGATATTCAATATGTGTTTGAGGATGAATGGAAGAGAGTCTGATAAGTAGGTAGAAAGAACAACTTAATGATCTCAGTCTTTAGCCTATGATCAGCCTATGGGCCACCTTCAGTACGAACTTGCCCAGCTGCCACCTGTACTGACAACCCCCATCCACCTCAACATTTAAACTCACTATGCTGCTTTGAACTACCCCGCGCCCACCACAAAGTAAGGCAGCAGCAAGTTTTCAAGATTCTTTCTCTGGAAAGCTGCATCTCTCCGTCACTTTCTTTTCATTTATTTGGAAGCATATTCCAGAAATTTCTGATGTACAACAAAATCGAGAGAATAATATGCTGAAATCTCATGGACACATTACTCAGACATCAACACTTATCAGCATTTTGCTAATCTTGTTTCAACTATATCCAATTTTTTTTGCTAAGGTGGCTCAAAGCAATACACACACACAGGCACACAGATAAAAAACTTGTTTTTTAAAGTATCCTTAGTGTATTATCACCAACCCAGAGTATCTAATATCCTGTCTTCATTCAAATTCTCCAGAATCTCTCCAAAAACTTTTGCAATTGGTTTGATAAAATCAGGATCCAAAATGGACCCACACATTGTTTTTTTAAATATATTTCCTAAGTTTCCTTTAATCTATAAATCTTTTTTTTTTAAAGATTTTATTTATTTGACAGAGAGAGATCACAAGTAGGCAGAGAGGCAGGCAGAGAGAGAGGAGGAAGCAAGCTCCCTGCTGAGCAGAGAGCCCGATGCGGGGCTCTATCCCAGGACACTGAGATCATGACCTGAGCCGAAGGCAGAGGCTTTAACCCACCGAGCCACCCAGGTGCCCCAGTTTCCTTTAATCTATAATAGTTTTTTCCTCTCCAGTGTTTCGAAGTCATTTGTATATTCAAGGAATATATGCTTTGTCCCATAGAATTTCCCATTTTCCAGACTTCTCCCTCATAGTGTTGTTAGCATGTTCTTCTATCTCCTGAGTTTCCTGTATAGCAGTAGTTTTATCCAAATGCTTGATTAAAGCCATGTTTAACTCTTCCTGCCAAGAATCCTTCTTAGGGAGTATTTTATACTTCCAATTGCATCACATGAGGAAACACATAATGCTCATGGCAACTTCTTAGTGCACATCCTTATTAAATGCATGCTATTATTTGTTTTATAAAGATTTTATTTATTTTTTAGATTTTATTCATTTATTTGACAGAAAGAGCACAAGCAGAGGGTGTGGCAGGCAGAGGGAGAAGCAGGCTGAGCAGGGAGTCCAACCCCAGGACCCTAGGACTGTGACCTGAGCTGAAGGCAGACATTTAACCAACTGAACCACCCAGGCATGCCTAAAGATTTTATTTTTAAGTAATCTCTACACACCAAATGCGGGGCTCCAACCCACATCCTGGAGATCAAGAGGTGCATGCTTTACTGACTGAGCCAGCCAGGTGCCCCTCGTTTTTCTTAAACTTAGTATCCTTTTCTTGAATTACAGTTTGATCCCACTTTTAAGGTCTTACCACTGGCTTTAAATATTAGCCCGGATCATCAGGAACCACAGAGCACACTCAACAGGTGAACCCTGGAGATCAGCCGGTGTAACAGAGGAGACTATTCCTGAAGTTTCATTTATTGTCCACATTTATCATTATACCTTGCTGTTGATTTTTAACCCCTCAAATAATGATGAAGTTTTGGTTGGAACGGAATGGTGCATGACTTCGAACCAGGTGCTTGTGTTACACACTCACTCTCAGAGCCCCGGGGAGTCAGACATGGTCTTAATAACAAAGCAACCACGGTCACAGATGTAAGCTATTGATAGCAATAAATAATTTGTAACTTTACATGCATCAGTTAACAAAAAGTCCCACTAACATCTAAACAAGCTTGCATAAGTTAACAACAATTACTATCTGCGGTAATACTTTATTATTGTCCTGGAGCTCACAACTATAGTTTTAGGAACTAGATCCCAAAATGTCCTTCATCCTGCAAAGACTTTTGTTGGTGTTTCCAGAAATTCAGGCAGATATTTGAGGGCTATGTTATCTTAAAGCATAATGCTTCTGCAACCACAAACAACAAGGCAACTGTGAAATTAACCCAGGCTCTGCCTGTATTCTTTCTTTAGTACCTAGGAACCAGGGAGGTCATTTTCATTTGTTAGGGAAAGGCAACCAACCACTCAAATTAAATGGATGCAATTCTCACCATCGGGGCTTAGAATCCACACGTAGCCTCAAATAGTCTATTGTGCAGATATGGAGACATGATCTGTTTACAAGGAGATAGGTGAACTTTTGAGTTCTATGAAAATTTCCTTGGGAATCTGGGGCCACCAAAAGAAAGGGTCTGTCAGCACTGGAAGGAAATATTTGCCAATCACACCCAGATTAGATTATCTCTGCAGAAGAAACTGGTGGTATTTATTGTAGTTGTAGAGTCCTACCTAATTTGGACCCTGCCGGAACTTTGCTGTGGTTGAGTGCATTCTTAGGTCTGCATTGGGAGGTCAAATCCAGAGCAGAATTCTGGAGGAGAGCCACACTATCACAATCAGCAAATTAATCCCCAAGAGGGTTTTCAGGGCCCTTCTCCAGGTCTGTGACCAAGCTACCTTTGAGTCTCTGTTTTTCCACTATCACAGGGAAAACAGCAGCCAACTTTGGAGGGAAAAAAATGATTGGAAAAGCAAAGTGAGAGTATCTACTAACACATTACTCATAATTCTGTGAGCCTTGGGACTCTCGTCCATCATGGAGAAAAGTTTTATTTACCTTTCCATGATAGGAAAACACTCACCCCCGTGACTTCGCCAGCTCCCCACCTTCCATGCTGCATCGAACCGCCCTGGCAGGAAGTTGCGAGGGAAGGCAGCCGTGCACAGTGAACAAATGTCTTTGTGAGAGAGGAAGGCTGTCCTGGGTAGTGGCTAACGGGCCTGCTCAGTGGAATTTTTCTCCCTTTTTAACCAGACTGAGCCTTGCTCCTTTCTGGCAGGCAGTCAGGCCTACTCTTCCAAGTACGCAGGAAAGTTCTGTTTTGACAAGCACACACATTCTTTTTTCAGAAAACCACAGAGGCGAACGCCTTTGTTGCAGACAGACCAACTCCCTTCCAGTCCAGAAGGTGAAACCCTTTCATGAGCCACATAATGGGAGCAGCCGTGGCACGGGCCCACTCAGTCCCCGAAAAGTACATAACTTCCATTATGTGGCTTCCACATACGGAATGTACTTCCCTTCTCAAATCCAAATGCTGGCAGGGCTGTTTGTCCAGCACTGCGACTGGCAGGGAGCAGGGGTTGGCAGGAGTCATGAGGCATTTTTCTGTGGGCTTTGGTTTCCTGGCCAGTTGAACCTAGTCCAATTATTGTCCCAAGGTTCTGCCAGATAAAACAAGGGGTGAGCTTTTCTAGATGCCTGGTGACTAAAAGATGGAGGAGGGGAGGCACATGCTGAATGGGGGGTGGGGCTTTCAAGTTCCAGCAAGGGCCACGGCTCAGGAGACCCCTCCCCAGGCAAGGGCTCTGACTCTGCCCTGTGGAATGTGCGGTGGCCTCCAGAGACCTTGCCCTTCAGGCAAATGCCTGGCACTCCGGCCTTTCTCACCCTGGCATGGGGCTCCAATCTTAGCATCCTTTGAGACGCAAAGTCAAATTCCCTGGACCATGAGGTTAGCATTTTCAGCAAACTAATCCCTGATATTTAGTATTCTGAGCAGAGTGGGCCATGTCCACAAGTGTTCTAGAAAGTTGCTACCTTGAGATGGCATCACAAAGACTGTAAGATGGGCTCCTGGGTGGCTCAGTCAGTTGAGTGGCTGCCTTTGGCTCAGGTCATGCCCCTGCATTAGGCTCCCTACTCAGTGGGGAGTCTGCTTCTCCCTCTGTCCCTCCCCCCACTTATTCTCTCTCTCTCTCTCTCCCTCCCTCCCTCTAATAAATAAGTAAAAAATCTTTGAAAAAAAGTGCTGTAAGATACTGTCTGCTTCCAAAGTACCTCCCTGACCTGACCACCCACTGTGCTTGAACTTCCTACAGTTGGCAGCACTAACTGGGAGTCACTAAAGGATCACCTCCAGAAAGTTCTATTTAAAATGCACATATTTAAAAATAAAGTAAAATGTACATATTAAACTAATTGTGCCCTAATTAAAATGTAATTATAAAATATATGTAGGCTTACCTCTCCTGGGGTTCTAGTGGCTACTCCTCATCCCTCCTTCCTAAGGAATGCTGCAACCTTTTGAGAGGGGAGGCTAAGGATAAGTGTCTGCTCTGGGACCTCCTCTTCTCCTATTGTCCGGTTCCATGTTCATCTCATTTCCTTCAACAGTCCATGAAGAGCTTCCTTCCGGGGCGCCTGGGTGGCTCAGTGGGTTAAGCCGCTGCCTTCGGCTCGGGTCATGATCTCAGGGTCCTGGGATCGAATCCCACATCGGGCTCTCTGCTCAGCAAGAAGCCTGCTTCCCTCTCTCTCTCTCTCTGCCTGCCTCTCCGTCTACTTGTGATCTCTCTCTGTCAAATAAATAAATAAAATCTTTAAAAAAAAAAAAAAGAGAGAGCTTCCTTCCACATTGGTCTAAACAAACCCACATCGGATTGCCCATTTTCTAGTGTCTGAGCTGAGGTGCTAAATGCAGAAGTTGTTCAATATCTTGTATTCAAAGTATAGAGACCTTCTGTCTTGGTTACAATTCAGCAATTCTATTTCTGCTGCTCTGTTCTTTTGGCATCTCAGTGCAATTGCATAGATCTGTGAAATATTGAAAACTCAGGAGGAGCTCACGTCCCCTGAAATATAAGGACTCTGTCATATTGCATCTTGAAAAAGTATCTTTGAAGGTCTCTTATCAAGTGCCTGTGCTCAGCCCTGCAGAGGTGGGGTGGTATAAGAGGGTGAGACCTCCTTGATGATGGGTAGGACAAGCGATGTCATCCAGGCTGCTGGTTGTCAAACAGAGTCTGATGACCCAAGACCATTTCCCGTGTGGTCACTTTAGGTCTCCCGCTATCGAATGCCCCTCTGGCTCTGGCAATTGTCCTCTGACCACAAAATATAACTTTGCCAATGCTTGATGTTTAATTATTTCAATTTAATGAAGTCTAGGTCACTCATATTATCTTGCTTTCTCCAGTTTGTTCAAATCCAATCTGAAAAAGATTGGAGACCGGGGCTTCAGATCAATTCAGGGAGAAAAATTCAGGCTTCAAAGCTATTCTTACTGCTAGATAAATGTGAAATTAATTAATTAATTAGTAAAACAAAGATACTATATATTGGAAAGCTTTAGCGTTTCCGTTGATTTTTGCCCTTATTTTTTTTATAGATTTTTAAAAAAGATTTTATTTATTTATTTGAAAGACAGAGATCACAAGTAGGCAGAAAGGCAGGCAGAGAGAGAGAGGAAGAGAAGCAGGCTCCCCGCTGAGCAGAGAGCCCGATGTGGGGCTCCATCCCAGGACCCTGGGATCATGACCTGAGCCAAAGCAGAGGCATTAACCCACTGAGCCACCCAGGCGCGCCGCCCTTATTGTTTTAAATGAAGAATGGGTAGGGAAGGGAGAAAAATGGGGCAGAGGGGCAGAGGAAAGGGACAAGAAGGAAAACAGTGCCAGGTTAGGCCAGAGCTGCTGGAACTCAGGGTCTGGAGGAAGCAGAGTTGGGTGTCTCCTGCACTGGCCAGAGTATAGCCAACACTTCTGAGTCCTGGTGGACCACATTGGCAACTCCAGCCAGTTTCACCCCTGAGACCAGGCTGAAGATACTGTTGGGGAGTGATCAAGTTCAAGGCATGGTCACAAGTCCCAGACACAGAAACACAGACCAAGATGGCAGATAGAGAAAAGGAGTGGAAATAAGACAAGAAGGATCTTGGCAATGGAAATTCTGGAAAGTTTCTGGGAAGCCCCACTTCATCATTTGTTAGCTAGCATGTGGATGGTAAGATAGTGGAACAGACAGGTTAGAAGAAGAGAAAAAACAACCATATTCTCTTCGAGCTGTGCACAGACAAGAGTTTTGGGTAATGCTTAAAGAATGAATTAACATTTGTAAACTAATATTTTTAACTTTTTGCAGCTTTACATGTGTGTTTGTGCCACTGTCTTCTGTAGCCCTAACATGACTAAGTGGCCCAGACCCATCCCTGAGCCAGATAAAGATAGCAGCTGTGAATGTGACAGGAAATCACCCACCAGCCCACATGCTACATCTGAGGTGCCCATGCTGGGAGCCAAAGGGCTAGTCCCCAACCGGACTCTGTCTTGCTCCTAGAGGCATTTATTTCATTCACTCATTTAGTATTCATTCATTTATTCAGTAAATGATTATGAAACAATTACTCTACACCTTGTACCATGCTAGGCATGAGCTATACAGTCATGAACAAGACAGAATTGGTCTCTATCCTCATAGACCTTAGAGTCTGGCAGAGCTTTCAGATAGTAAGGAGGCAAACAAACATAATCTATACATACATATTCACATGTATTCATGGAAGACTACAATGGCACTGCTCTGTTTTTATTACAATCACTTGGTGGCATTCATCTGAAGCTGTATATGCTTGAATCCATGGATTCAAATTCAAAGATTCATGGAGAGACCCTCACTATCAGGCACTGATCACGGGGTGACACATCCCTGGATTGGTTCCACTCCAATCTCGCTCTCATCTCCCTGCACAGTATTATTCCTATAAAGAAACAAACAAATAAAAGGGCACTTTTAGAAAAGTATGCCCAAATCCCATAGTTTCCCACCTCCCCAAAGTTAACTCATTTCTTGGTTCAGATGCCTCTTTCTTATGGTTCATACCTTACTTTTGTATCGGTTACCATGGTCACCATAAGGTTGCATAACAGACAGTCTCAAAGTCCTAAATAATAAGCATCTATTTAGTTTATGGGTCCATTTGCTGATAATTTAGGCTGAACTGGCCAAGAAGGTCTGGTTTCAGAACTCACTTACGTATCTTGTAATTGTCTGACTATGGGCCATCTTGGCTGGAATGACTGATAATTCAGCTTTGCTCCCATGTTCATGTCCCATCTCCTACAGACTAGCTGGGGCATGTTGTCATTGTGGTGACAGAAGGCAAGAACAGAAATGCAAATGGAAACATGTATGTGCTCTTTCAAGGATCTGCTTGAGTGTCCTCTACTAACATCCCATTGGATAAAGCAAGTCATGTGGTGGATGCAGAGAGAGTAGGAGGTCATCAGAAGGGGTGCAGAACTAAGGTCATTGATGTGATCACTCTACCACACCTACCATCTTTTTTTTTTTTTGCTTTCTGGGTGAATAAAGACAGCTCATCAATCATTAAGAAGTTTGCTTGATTTAATATTAGAACATCACTGACAATTTTTGTCTTTACATTTTTAAAATGTAAAACAATAAAATTTACTTTTTTGGTGTATTTAGTTCTGTGATTTTTAATGATTGCAGTGATTTGTGTAATGGTAAATAAAGACAGAACAGTTCTATCACCTCCCAGTATTTCCTCAGGTCACTATTTTGAGAGCTCATGTCTGGATGCAACTTCTCAAACAAAACTGGTAGATTTGTATGAAGAAAATTAAAGCTTTAGCCACACCTCTTGGGTATTTTGTAGCCAAAACTTGAGGTGTCACTGAGGAAAATAAAGTAGTCAAAAGAGTCAGCCATCAGATGGAATGTTTGTGAAAACTTTGGTAATAAAATTTAAAAAGCTTCAAGCCAGAGCTATTTGAACTTGAAGATACCCCTACCTCACCATTATACAAAAATCTAAATTCCTGATAGATTTGAGTGAATTTTCAAAGTGGTGAGAGAGCAGAAAAAGAGAGAGAGAGAGAGAAAACAAGAACCCATACCTCTTGCTTAGTCTAGTGTTTTTTCTCTTGCTCAAAGCTTCTCTCGTTTGCCCCTCACCTCCGCTACAAGGTTTATCTTTACCCTTTGACTTCATTTTTCTACCATCTCTGGATCTGTGACAATGGACTGGTCTGTCAGTGCTCTGTTGTCTTAATTCTTCTTGTAGAAGCTGAAAGCTTTGTTTTTCCCCCAAGAAAGCCTGTTTGGTGCTAATGCATTTGAGATGCCTCCCCTAGGTTCACAGAGGGAGCAAGGTTTTAGTTCCTAGAAAATTTAATACACAGTTTGATCTTTGCTGCTCTACTGGACCCCTGAGTTCCCTTTCCTTATCTTATAGCTCTCCCAGCTGCCAGGGAATTTGATCTGGATTTGTCTTATCAGTCCTAGGGCAACAAGCAGGTGATGAATGAGGGGCTGGGGAGGCAGCTGTCTCTTCTTCGAGGCCACTGGCATTTTTGAAAGGGACTGTGTGAATGTGACAGTTGCTGGAAATAGAGGTAAAACTCACTCCCACACTTCTTAGTCTAAGGTCTGTAGTAATCTTTTGTCTCTTCATCCTCCAACTAATGTTGAGGTGACTCTTTCTTCTTAAGGGTTCTTGGCATTCATGGGGCTTTGAAGTGGCCTGGTCATTGCGGCTCTCATTCCAGAGACAGAATTTCCCTGGCATGACCTATATTGATCTTGTAACATTAGCTCACACTTACAGATTGTGTCTCGAACTCTTACAGTCTAGAACTGAGTGTGAAATGGTGTCACAGGTTATTCAATCTTCCAGAAGAGAAGCCGGGCTGGTACCATGATGGTGCTGTCCCAGGTAACCTAGGTCTTGAGCTTCAGATATGAGATTAAAGAATCAAGGTGAAGCTGTTGAGTCATGACATCTGACCCACTTAAACCAGTGATGCTCTTTTCAAGAATCTGATATGTCCTTTGAGAGGAACCACCTGTGAGTTGTACCTCTTCTGCCCTTTATTTCTGTTGGAACAAAATGTAAGCAGGGAAGATGGAATCTAGATTAGTGGACATCCAGACCCAGCTGGACAAAACCCTGTGATGATGAAGCCACAGGGCTGAGTCTGTAAGCCACTGTTGCCACCATGTCCTAAATAGAAATGTACCCAGCCCATCTGACTGACACTTCAGCATTCCTGTGCCTTGGGGGTATGATGTCACAAAACAAGTCAACCATCATTTAGGGGAGTCATTTCAAGGTTTCCCATCTCAGCTCTCCAGCTCACTTTCCCTCTGCTCCTGTCATCACGATGTCAGCACCCAAATTAGTGCAAGGCCCCAACCCAACAAGCATCAACTGGATTGTCAGCCCAGTGAATGACCCACCCTCGGGACCTGCTGTTATAGCCTTGCCTCAGCTGTCACCTTCCTGTGGCCTTCCACTTTTCCACAGTGTGAAGAGCTGCCAAAAACAGCAGTCAGCTTCTCCCCGAGGAAGAAGAAGCTGTGTGCAAGGTCAGGTAAACACAGGGCCTAAGAAAGGTTTTCACTCCCCCACTCCACTTACATTGTGTCTTATCCTCACTCCAAGCTAAGGACCTCTAAATCCAGCCACAGTACGAATCCAGGAATGGCAGGAAAATGTTCAGCCCAGAAACCACATCCTTTGCAGTACCACAGCCAGCACCAGTGAAGGACATGAAGTTAAATAGAAATGGAATTTGAATGACAAAGTGACATGATGTCCATCTCCCTAATGATGGGACAAGTTGGTCTTCCATCACTGGAAAGGCAAAACTGCCAGGCCTAGATCTGTATTTAAAAGCTATTTTGCATGGTTTAAGTCACCAGCTCAGCTCAATATCTAAAACAAAGAGAATGAATTATGGAACAGGACTAAGGGAGCTTGTTAATTTTCCCACTGATGCACTGTGAAATGAAAGCTTTATTCTAAGAATGGTATATCCTCAGGGCTCTCTCTGGAGAGACGCTGACAAATCCAAATGTCCTTACTGTTTCCTTTACCCCCTGCTTTATGGCTTTTCTATACACATTTACAAAATATGTATATTTCATGGTATGTCTTTATCAATAGGATTCAGAGAGTTCAAGTCTGTGATTCTCTCTAGGGCTTCTTTGACAATAAAGAGTGCTCGGTGATGTTATTGACACATACACACAAACACACACACACACACATTTGATTGTGCACAGCCTGTCTGTATATATTATAGAAACATCCTTGCAGCCTGCTAGCTATTGTCCATATTAGTGAGCTATATAGCCCATCTCCAATTGGAACCCCATGAAATAATCATGATAATTTTGCCTTCACGTATCACCTTTCATCAGGGAGGATGAAAGGGCTTCACAAACTCTGGGTTCCTCTTTGATCCAGGGCTACTATCTGGTGTACCAATCTCCACTGTGTATTCTGCCCTCGCCCCCCAGATGGGCCTCCCATTGACAGTAATTGAACCTTCATATGCAGAGCACCAGCCTGGCCGGAGAGTCTCCTGTCAGCTGCCAGGAGGGGGAGGGCTGCTTCCAGAAGGGCTGCTGTTTCTATTCCACATTTGCAACAGGGCAAGGATTATAAACAGGGGGAAGGAGGGAAGGAATTCTCAAGCTGCAGCTTTAGCTTTGAGACAGAGGTGCTTAGTGGCAGGTGGAAGAGCATTCTAGGCAGTGATGAAACAAATATTCAGACAGTAGGTGTTGCCTAAGGCTCTGCTCTTAGCTTCTCATCCACACCCAGGACTTAAGCTATTAGCTCTATGGGAAGGACTCCAAAATATATATCCCAGGCTCAGACTCTCCCTTGGGTCTACCCAGGCATCTCCAGCTGTCTCCTGGGCATTTTCATCCACATATTTCACTGGAACATCAAACTCGACTTCTACCAGATATACCGTGTGATTCTTTCTCCTTCATTCTCAAACAGCTCCCTTCCCTGACTTTCCTATGTGTGGTCGCTAGAGTCACAGCCATGAGTAAGTTAGTTGAGAGCTGTGTTCGCTTGGAGCTTGCATTTGCAAAGGGGGAGATTTAATAAGCAGGCCATAAAGATAACGGGGGTTATGGGTCAGGTGGTAATGGTAATGGTAATTTAGGGGTGTAGACTTCATTGGACAGAGTGACCAACACTGGCTTCTCTAGAAAGATGATGAGGGAGAAAACATTCCACATGAACGGCAAAGCAAACACTGAGACCCCAAGGCAGCAATGAGATCTGGCCATCCGTGGAGAAGAAGAGATGCTGGGATGCTGGAGCATGAAAGAGGGCGAGCAAGAGGAGATGAGCCCGGAGAGGTGGGTAGGGACCAGGTGAGGCGAGGTTTTCAGAGTTTGGGTGCAGGGGTGCAGAGTTTGGACTTTCATCCAAATGCCACTCAAAGTCAGAGGGAGAGTTTTTAGCAGGGGCTGTGGGAGCTGATGCCCATCATTGGCAACAGTCCACTGTGGCTGTGAGTCATTTTGACTGCTTTCTGTATACAACCCTCTCGTTTTCCACATAAGCAGTGTCTAGCAGAGAGTGAGGGCAAGGTTTTGGTCATTCTCCAAGTCCCTGCATTTGCCCTCCAGGGTCCCGGACAGAGTCTTCTGTGTTCAAGTACACTGGCAGCCAAAGGGAAAACAAAGCATCCCTTTTGTGATCACTGGGAAAGCACCAGATACCCCTAAGGCTGTGAACATGGCTTAGGCTTGCAGACCAAAGCCTAGCTTTCTCATATTCTGAGAATCTAAATCTTGGTGTCCGCCTGCTCAGGCGTGCCTTTTGGGGGAGGGGTTAAGAGATGGGTGGTCAGATGGAGATGGTTTGTTGACGCTCCCCTCAGTTGTTGTGAGTTTCGGCTGCTAAGGGGTCACAGCTGCTTCTCCAGAGAATTGCCTGTAGAGGTTATACACCTCCCCCACCAAGGGCAGCAGGTAGCTTAGACTGGCCGGCATAGGGGTGCAAAAGGCCAGCCCCTTACCTCTGGTGAGACCAGCCTGTTGTACAATTCATGCTGCTGACTCCCCACGGGATCAGGCCAAGCCCAAGCAGTCTCCAGCTGAGACCCCATCCTTGCTCTGTCCTCTTCTCCATCTGGATTCCCTCCCTCATTCCCCTTCCCCTGAGAGAATTCCCTCAGCAAACCATGTGTACTCCAACATCTTTTCAGGCTCTGCTTGTGGGGAAGGTAACCTATGACAAATGGTGATACAGCCAGACCTTATAAGGAGATCTGACTCAAACCCACTGTGAAATTTTTCATTCACTTTTCTCTTTTGGATCCATTCATTTATTCAACAAATATGTTGAAGCATGTTTCCTACACTCTGGCACACAAGTAGACAGCTGGGCACCATCCATGCCCTCAGAGAGCTTACTAACTTAGAGAAAGGCACTTATTAGACCATAACAAGCATCCATTTGGGTTTATTATGTGGTCTTCCTCATTGTAATAGGATTGTTTGCCTCCAAGACCATATTTCCTAGACAATGGAGGAGTGTAAGTGCCAGGAAGGAGCATGGCCACAAGAACCTTTCTTCTGCTTGGGTTGCTGCTAGGACATAGATGGCATTTCTAATCTCACCGTGTCCCCTGAGCTGGATCCTGCCAGTGAACCCATGTAGTTAAAGGATTGAGAACCCTGCAGGGGGCCCCTTGGTCAGGCTTACACCTCCTTCTGCTAATTATTCTTTTCTTTTGAACTTGCTATTCTTCAGTCTCTCGGGAGAGTCTTGGCTCCTGGGGGATAATGCTGCCTCCTAGAAGAATCTGGTCAGGATTCTAACCACCAGCCCCACAAAATCCTAAAGGGCTTTGGGCCAGCCCTTGCTATTGTGAGCTGAGGGCCACTCTGCAGCTCTCATGACTGAAGGTGAAAGTCCCAGCCAACATTGAGCTTACACAGAGTTGGGTTCTTTCAAAGACTTCTTTCAGCCTAGAGACCCTGGCCACATTGCTGTGAGAAGTCCTAGAGCTCCAGCTGGCACTAATCATCCTCCATGCCTCAGTTTCCCACCTGAAGAAGGAAGAGGAGAATGGCAGGCTGAGGTTTGTTCAAAACACTCCGAAGGTGCAGTCTAGGGAAGATCTGCTGGAATGGCATCCAGACTCCAGAATCCTCTATTAGTGCTTGCTAATGGAGGGCAAAAATTGGGGTCAGAGCCAGTACCATGTGTGTGCACCTCTTGCAGTTAAACAGGGCTTCCAACGTGGAAGGTCTGTAGGGTTGATTTAATGCCCTACTCTTGCTATCTCAAATTTCTTAATAATTCTCAAACAATGATCTCTGCCTTTTCATCTTGTCTTGGGCCCCACAAATTATGTAGCCAGTCTTGATTGGGGTCCCACATCAAGAGTTGTTTGGGGTTGCCTGCCAAGAGATAGAGGGAAAGGTAGAATTTTCCTGGGCTATCTTTTACCTTGGGACGTTGGTGAATCCTACCAGTTCTGCAGCAGATTTTTCCAGTTAGGCAGTGTCTCAGAGAGGGTATATTCACAGTACAAAGCTATCAGACTGTACAAAGGCCAGCATGGTAGACAATTCTGGACCCTGCAAGGGGAAGAATAGAGGAGAAGAAGGGCAGGAAAAATCCTGCTTGGCTGAGAGCAGAACCAGATCTGTCCTCTCAAATTCCAGCAGATGTTTGGAGCTGTTTTTCTCAGGGAGCTTGTGTGGGCTCCAAGGAGGTTTCCTGCTGATTCTTCACTGGGCGTTCCCCTTATCCAGACAGATGTCTCTCTGTTCCAGGAGTTGGTTGGGCTCTTTCCACAACCCCCAGAAATCTAGCCTTCCCATCAACTCCTGGGGCCTCTGTAGAGATGAATTCAGGGAAATCCAACCCCTCTCCCCTCTTCTGGAGGGCACACCTGGATCCAGCTCTGCTCCTTCAACCCTGCAGTCATGGACCCCTTTGTCTCTGTCCACATTGCAGGAAGACACTGATCTCTCCTTCCACACTTCTAATGCAGCTTACCTTGTCACAGTTTTCTGATAGTCTGATGATAACCCCCTCCCTATATCTGAGGCCAAAGTAGCACTCCATACCATTTCCCCAAGGTGAAATGAGAAATCCCTTGGCATAGCAATTATTTTCTCAGTAAATAAATACATAAATAACACACACCCTTTCAAAATTCTCTCTCCCTCCCCTCTATCACTACTATTTTTGTACATTTTGTGTACGAAGTACTGTTGAGCGGCTGAGAGAAGATACAGGAGTCATGAAACCAGTTCTTGACAATTTTCTTTGTAATTTTTACATGAAGGATCTGGCTTTGGAATTTCACACTATTGTGTCTCATTGTCTCAATGGAAACTTCAATATTAACACCTTGTTACAGGTACAAAACCCTGGATTAAGTGCCACAAATTTAGTAACATATTATTTACCCAGCTCTGTCAAATTTAAGAAGCATCTCACATAACTGGCCCCATTTGGTTCTCCTGACAGCTCTGTGGTAGACATTATTGTGTTCTCACTCTATGGATAAATCTTTTGAGATTCTGTTGGCTGTGTGCTTGCCCCTGTAACTCAGCTCATAAATGAGATGGCCACAATGGAGACTCCCTCCCAGGTCTCCTCACTCCCAGCTGCTTGCTCTACCCTGGTATCTCTGCCAAGGAGACAAACATGGCTGCTGTTGACTATAACATAGGTCAGCCTCTAGTTAGCCCTCTGTGAGGTGTGGAGGTAATCAGTACAAAAACACATTGCAAGCTATAAAACAGGACCAAAAGAATGTGTTACTATTTCTGTGGTTATTACTTTTAGCTCCTGGGTCATCTGGGTTGGCTCTTCAGGGTGCCCAAGTTCACAGCCACCTGTTATGGTCATCCCACTGCTGGACTTTGGATAACCCTGAACACCATCTACCCTTCTCTTTACCTTATGTGCCCTCATTGCTTTGGGTATCTAGAGGGTCAGTTATACCCTTCCTGGCCCCAACTGAAGTTTACTTTTCCTGCCTCCCTTTTCTTCAGGCCTCTACTTATTCTCTCACTAAACTACATTACCTTCACAAAGGTGAAAAGGTGACGCAAGCCCTCAAATGCCATTTTGGTGACCAGTCATCCTCCTTTCAGTGGCTGTTCAGAGACTGTATCTCCTGACCTGGACAAATCCCACCCTTGTCATTCAATCCCAGAGTATCTGACTGGACATTCTGATAAGGTGGGCAAGGAGACAGAAGCATGGGATCAAGAAATGGTTGTGGGGCAAGATCTTACATCTTCAGAATCTTATACCAGGTGAACATCTACACAAAAGACCACCCTTGTCTTGAGTAGGGGCAGCTTTGCCCTTCCTGAGGACATTGTGAATAATCTAGAAATTTATCAAAGGGAAGAGAAACTCAAGTTAAGGGAACATTGACTAAGAACATTAGTACATGCTGTATTTTGTACATGCTAAGCACTTTTGTGCATAATTTTTTTTTAAAGATTTATTTATTTTGAGAGAGGAAGAGAGAGAGAGAAAGAGAATGAGTTGGAGGAGCAGAGGGAGAGGGGAAGAGAATTTCAGGCCGACTCAAAGTTGGACAGAGCCAAGGTGAGGCTCAAGGCTCCATCTCATGACACTGAGATCGCGATATAAGTCAAAACCAAGAGTCAAAGACACTTAAACAAATGTGCCGCCCAGGCACCCCTGTGCATTTTTTTTTATACTAACATATGTTCATAGATCTATGAACCCATGAATAATTATTTCTCATTCAACAAATTAGGAAATCATGCTGTAGGAAGATAAAGTAACTAACCCAAGTTCACACAGAAATGGTAGACCTAGGATTGCAACCCAGATCTTTCTAAGTTTGAAGATCAAGCTATTAATCATTATGTTGTGTGTGAGCTGACCCCTTGGGGACTGTGGAGAGGAATATTGCAAATGAATCAATGCAGGTAAAGCCATAAAAAAGAATAAAGCACATTTGTTCCAAAGTTCTATCCATAAATATGCCATGAAAACTTGTATGATTCCTCTAGATTCTTTTTTTTAAATTATTTATGTATTTGAAAGAGAGAGAGTGTGTTGGTGAGGAGCGGCAGAGGGAGAGGGAGAGAGAATCTGAAACAGACTCCCCGCTGAGCATAGAGCCTGACATGGGGCTTGATCCCAAGATGCCAGATCATGACCTGAGCCAAAATCACAAGTGGGATGCTTAACTAACTGAACCACACAGGTGCCCCCCTCTATTCTTCTCTTCCAAGCAGTTTGCCTTGGATCATAAAGTAAATAATGGCTCTTCATGTGAAGTTTTGCAAGCGAAACATCTTTACAAGAACTCTGGGTATGTTGCAGAAACATGGTTCTCCAAAAATATGCATTCCTTTAAAATTTCATTCAGAGGGGCAGTCATGAGGCCTGCTCTCCCCATGACCAAATCCACCACATTAAAGCAAATGAAAACCTAACTCAGAGGATTAATATATATTAGTCCTTCTATAACCTTCTATATTACAAGAGTGCTTTGCCCTGCTGTTATTGGTCTATATAAACTAAGTGTTTCAGTCAGCCAAACCACCAGGAAGAAAGATCTCTCCAGGCTTTGATGGAATTGTCATCCATTTTTTTTTTTTTTGGCCATTGCTAAAGTTTTCATATGAAATTAAAACAAGAGTGCCTACCCTTCCCAACTAACATCTATGTAAGAAAATAATTGGTTGGCGTTTGTTCTCCTTTCTGCAAATAAAGCATCATTCCCTCCAATTCGGTTGCAAGGTAGCATGTTTGAGAGCTTTGTCCCAAAATAAAAGGTAACCAAAGGAGTAGGTCTTTAGCTTGGGTTATCCCAGTAATAGACCCTGAAATAAGAATTCGAATATAAATGGTTTATTTGGGAAGGGATCCCAGGAAACCTGGTAGGGGAGTGATGAACTGAAAGGGATAAAACATTATCAAACAAATTACACTTTAGGAGACTAGAGGTTAATCCTGCCTGGGTCCTCTGGGAGTCAATAAGGAGCATGTGTCTTTAGCTGGAGGAGTGAGGAACTGGGGTATTTACACACCATCTCCCACTGCACACTATTTAAGAGCTGTTAAATAAGGAATTCCCCAATGATTCTAGCTTCAGGCAAATTGTCCCCAGGTGCTAGCCCTGAGAAGATGGGCCAACATGCATGGAAGTGGTAAATGCCAAAGCAGGCTTCCTTGTGGGGAAGCAGTGAGGAAGAAGAAGAGAAAAGAGCAGAGGGAGAGCTGACTCATTAGTCACAACATCTGGGACCCGCAAAAGTATTTTAATTACAGTTTCTTTTAAGATCAGAAGAAAGAAAGGACATAATAATAATGAACATATAATAATCAATCCAGCCTGGATTATACTTGTCTTTATACCAGCACAGTCATAAACATAATTTTTAAACATTTTTAATGAAAGAAGGGACCCATAAAGACCCATAAAAGTCATACTGAATCCCTGAGGAGGAACTTCGGTTATTTATTTATTTATTTCTGATTGTTCGCATATTCTCCCATTTTAGATGGCTCACACTTGTCCAAACCATTACCTTGTCCAAAGCCTCTGAATTTGCTTTTGAGAAGCCAGTCTGCCCTACAGACCCCTGACCAAGAGGTGGGCACCTAACATAAATCAGACAGTCACTCTTTGGAATTTGAGTTCTGAAAAGAATAATATAAAAACTGCACTATTTCCCACTCTCCAGATCCCTGGAGTGCCCTAGCTCCTGTCCTTCTTAAAACCTGGTTCTTCAGCTATTCCATCCATTCTACAATGTATAGGGTATATGTGTGGTGTATACGAGATGCACAACTATACATATATACATAGATATAGGAAAAGCATATCATGTTCATAGATTAGAACACTCAGTATGTAAAAGCCAACCATTCTTGCTGAATCGATACCCCAAACAAAATATGAATAGTTTTTTCTTTCTGTAAAAATTAATGTTCTTTCTAGAATTTCTATTGAAGTGTAAAGAGCAGAGAATAACCAAGACACTCTTTAAGACGTAGCATAAAGTAGGATGATTTGCTCTACCAGCCAACAAGAATTACTGGTATAAAGCTCTAGTAACTGAGATACAGTTAACTAAGGTAAAAATCTAGACAAATATAAGAATGGTACAGAAGAGAGCCAAGACACACATCTTTATGTGTAGAGATACTTGATTTATGACAGAGGTAGCTTTGCAGAAAATTTGAATAAATGGTGCTGGGACAATGAGATAGCAATATATAAATACTGAATCTCTACTTCATACTTTACACAAAAAATCAGTTCCAAGTGGTTTTTAAATCTAAATATGAAAAGCAAAACAGCAAGTTCTTTAAAAGGCAACATATGAAAATATTTCATTATCTTAGAGGAAGGAAATAATACAGAAACACATAGTAATTAATGAAATAGAAAAGCATTAAGATGATAGGCCTTATGTTAAGTGTTCTTATAAAAAAAAAAGGAAGGAGGAAACCTTTAGAGGTAATTGTTACGTTTACGGCAGTGTTTATGTTGACAATTTGATGGGTATATACTAATCTTCTCAATTTTTAAAACTGCAAATCAGGTTGTGGGAAAGTCTTTGCCTGCCCGGCTCCCTGACCAACCCCTCTTTTGTGAACTTTGCACATTTCTTGGGTTAAACAAGACATAAGCAACACTGATAGGACATTTTAAAAGATTACTAAACTGGACTCAAAATTAAGAACTTCGATTTGTAAAAATTGCCTTTAAGAGCATGAAATTATGTTTAAAGCATGAAAACGCAAGCCATTAAGTGGGAGAAAATATTTGGAAGACATATAACTGAGAGATGACTTGTGTGTTGAATATAAAGATTACAAATCAGTAAAAAAAAAAAAAAAAGCATACAACCCAATGAAAAAAGTAGACAAGGGTCTTGAACAGTTGACTTAGAGAAGAAGATGTCCAAATGGTGGTTAATATACGAAAAGCTGATTAATTTCATTGTACTGAGGGCAGTGTAAATTGCAAATTGCAACCACAATGAAATACTAATGAATGTCTCTGATAAGGGAGACCAAGGGTCTTTGAGGTAAAGAGGAAATTTGCTTTTTATTATATACCCTTTTGCATTGAGTTTATGTTTTCCTTGTATTTCTGTAAATTAAAAGAAAGAAATAAAATTACTTTTAAATTATAGAAGGAAAACAATAAAGCAAAGAACAGAAGTGACAAAACAGACCCTATGTTTTTGTTGTGGATGGGTGACAGGCATTAGCTGCTTGATGTTCTTAAGCTCTGACTACTACACAAAAATAAATTAATGACTGAGAAATCGATTGATGGAGCAGTCCAACAGGTAATTCAGGCTCCCAGACCACTTTTCTTTCCTAATAGAAGACTGGTTTAATAAGGAAATCTGGTTTTCTATAGATCCCAAAGGGTCATATTGGGCTGAGATGATATCTCACTGACTTGAAATAAAACTCCTTTGAAATAGATCTGTGTTTTAGCTGAAATACTAATTTTTCTATCTTGATAGTCCATTCATTCACCTAAAATTGACTGTGCCTACCATGTGCCAGACATTTTTCTAGATAATGAGAATATAAAAGTGAATGAAGTAAACACATTCTCTGCCCTCTCGAAGCTAACATCCTAGGAGAAACAGAAAATAAACAAATACGCAGAATGAGGCCAGAGAGAATATATGCTATGAAGAAAGGTAGAGTTAGAAGAGTTGAGAGTGGTGTTATTTCAAATAGGGTGTTCTCTTAGGAGGCGGCATTTCAGCAGACAGTGGAATGGAATGAGAGAGGGCGTCACACATCCTAATCAAAGGGAAGAGCAAGTGCAAGAAGCCTGAGGTGGTTTGCAAATTAATGGACTCTATTTGGGTTATTGTTGTTTCATGGTATTGGATGTTATTTTCCTATGCTGTTTCCTTTAAAAAGGTAAAGTTACAAGTGAGTTTAATGTCTGTGGTTTGTCTGGATGCACTCCTCCAGACAAGCCTGTGCGTGCTAAGCTGGAAGCAGGTGTTGTCAGCAACTGGCTATGAAAGAACAGATTGTCTCCCTTGGTGTCATGGCCATGCTACTCACACCCCAGAAAGGCTGGCTAATGAAGTGTTTTCTTCTGGTATAAAATGAATATCTGGGGATTTTCAGACTAACTCCATAAATTGTCTAACAGAAAGGGCATCGCTAGACACTATCACAAGCTGGAGGTCTTGAGGTCCCTCCCACTTCCCTTCTGGGTGTTCGAAGGGCACATTCTGAGCTTCCTGGCCCCATCCAGGACCCCTTGCTTGCTCTTATTCCCACAGTCTTCCTTTGGGTTCTGACCTACACTCTTGTTTCTTTATACAAAAGCCCTATTTTCCTTTCTTTCATAATTAACTTTGGCTCTTAAAACCCAGAGCTCAAACATTTAGCAACCAAAAAACTGGTTCCCCTTTCCTTGAGGGCAGGGCGGGCTTGCCCTTAAACTCTGCCAGCTAGTGAGGAGACAAACACGTTCTGTCCTGGTAGGTGGAAAGTGCCCTCCTTTCCCAAAGTGGATTATGTCCCACTAATGGGACAAAGGAAAGGGAGGAGGAACAGTTGTCAACAAGCAAAACCAGGTTGAATGGTCAGTTTCTGCTACATTTGCTCCTGCCAGTAATCTGTTTGTGCATCCCAGTGTCCCTAGGACTGACTTCCTTTCATTAGGCAGACACGCCACCTACCACTGTGGGAGTGACTTTCTGGCTTCTCTGGGTGTATGCATTAGCCTGCCTCTAGGTGAATTTCTCACCTCCTTTGTGCTTTGTTTCCAAGGGTGTGATTCCATCACTGTTCTGTGTTTTGTCCACCTCTGGGCCATTCTGTGTGTGCTGTGAGGTTCAAACAACATCATGTCGCCATAAAATGAAGTTATGGGGAAGTCTTTGCCTCCCGTGCTCCCTGACCCACCCTTTCTATAGCTGTGTTCATCTTCCGGCTCATGCTTGATTTTCCTGCTACAACCCCTGGGGAGCCCATCATCAGACCCACCTGCTAAGAAAATGCTCCTCAACTCCTCTCCCATGAAATGAGTCACCTATACTTGAACTTTGCATATATGGGGACAGTTTTCCCATCATCTCACTTAGGAAAAAATAACCAGGTTATTTCTAATCTGAGCCACCTTAGTGTTCCTTCCTCCACTTTTTCCCCATATTCATTGAAGGGTAAGTCTTACAATAGAGATACTTTACAGCAGCAACCATTCCATTCCTTAGCATACTGTCCTCCGTTCTGTACCTCAGCTGGTTCCCTTCTTGAAGCTTCTGGCACCTTACTGTGACACCATAATTTAGTCAGGTCCTTGCGTGCTGAGCTAACTGGTACTCTTCCTGTAACTTGGCTCTTAGGTCCTTGATCTACCACTCATCTTCTTTGCTTATCCTCAACCAAAGACAGTTGGTAACATGGCATCTTTTCTATAGGATTAGACATGTTGTAAAAGCACTACACAAAGTTTCTATTGCTTCTTCTGCTCAGGGGAAAGTGTTCCTATCTGTGTACAGAGTGAGAGGAGGGTGGGGCAGGCAATGAAAATGATGATTCTCCATCCTGAGGGCAGAAAAATATCTACTGCCCAATAATGTTCCTAATCCAGTATGACCAGGGCAGTGGGGCTCAATATAGAGAATTCATCCGAACACTTAAGGATCTGGTAAGACTCAGACTTCAGGGAAACATTGAAGACATACTGAGACATAGAGATTAAGTAACATGACCAAAATTTTACACTGAGTTAAACTCTGTATTATACTGTTTCCATTTAATTCTTTGACATATTTATTTTATATTCTGAATTTGATGTACCCTTTTATCATCTGAAGTCCGTAGGAGTCTAAATCTCCTGTTGGTTGATTCTCCTGATTCTGGCTCATGGCATTTTTGTTTCAGTATGTGTTTTGTAATTTGAAATTGTAAGCTAATGTTGGGTGGGCTCTATATGTGGGTAGACAAGTTGAGTGGAAGGAATCTCTCCCAAAGGGTTTTAGTTTTGCTTCTATCCAGATGCCCCAAAGATGTTGCCTACCAAGGACCACTTTTTATTAATTTCTAGGTTTGGAGTATCCTGGGATAAGTTTAAATGTGAAACACATATGACACCACCCTGAACTGCAAATGTCCAAAGAATTATCTTTTTCCATTCAGAAGAAGATTGAAAGAGATTCGAACTTGTCAGTCACTTTTCTTAGATAGCAAATAGGCTTTTCTTAGTTCGTTACTTGTATCAGAGTTCTCCAGAGAAACAGAATCACGAGGATGTGTGTGGGGGGTTGGGGGGAGAGATTGATTTTAAAGGATTGGCTCATGAGATTGTTGAGATTTGGTAAGTCCCAAATCTGCAGGGTAGGCCAGCATGCTGGAGACCCAGGGAAGAGTTGTAGTTTGAGTCCAAAGGTGGTCTGCTGGCAGAATTCCTTCTTGCTAGAGGAGGTAAAGCTTTCTTCTTAAATTAAGAACTTCAACTGATCAGATGAGGCCCACCCAAACTGTGGAAGAAAATCTGCTTGCTACTCAATCACCACTGATTTAATAATTAATCTCATTGAAAAAAAACACGTTCACCGAAACATCCAGAGAAATATTTAACCAATTATCTGGGCATCATGGCTCAGCCAAGTTGACATAAAATTAACCAGCAAATTATTTAATAAGAATGGGGCATTTGAGTATCCTCATTTTGTGCAAGGGTCTTAGTTCCCACTTTCTGCCTTTGTCTCTTACGCCACATGGAATTAGTCTATTTTTAGGCCCGGGTTTCTGAGTTCCATTTAGGATGACCTAATTCTCAAAAACTGAATTTTCATTTGGAAGCCTATTATTGCTCTCATTAAATTACTCTTCTCACCTGATGTTCTTGAGAAAACCAGCTCTTTAATGATGTGTAGGGACTGTGGTAGTATATTCCTTTGGCTCACAGATCTCAGACCCAATGATTTGGTAATGGATTTTAGCACCTGCAATTCACATAGTCTTCACTTGATATATTAAAGGAAATTCAATTTAAAATGTTGTCAGCTTAGAGAGCAATTATGATCTGAGCCCACTGATTTAGGCATCATGTGAGCTCTGGCTTTATAAAAACATGGCTAGAAATTATTCTAGAACCTACTGCAGACTACAAGTACCCTTGTCATTGAAAAGGACTCAATGGAGTCCTTTTCAATGTATTTGTATTTGTATAATTGTATTTATACTAATGGTGATAATAGAGCTAACATTTATGAAGCACTTACTATATATGCCAGGCACTGTGCTTAGTTTCTTACATGCTATTTCCTTTGAAACCCATGGAGCCAGGACCTGCCAGAAGTAGGTGCTGTCATTTCCATTTTATAAAGGGAAAACAACCAAAACTTGGAGAGTTTGCCTTAATAGCTAGGTTTGTATTGCAATAATGTTGTATAATGAACAATCCCAAAATCTCAGTGGATGTCAACAGTTAGCATTTATCTGTTATTCATGAGCCTGTAGGTCAGCTGCACCTCAGGTAGGCTCAGCTCCAGGCTCCAGGCTTCGAGTTAATTATTCTGTTATCTCAGGACCCCACTTGCAGCCCCAACAGCTTTGTGGAGAAGTTTTTTCCTATGGTAAAGGGTAAAGACTCCAACATGGAGGAAAAAAATTGTATATGATGCCTTTTAAGGCCTCAGCTCCAAATTGGCACTCTGTTCCCTCTGCTCACATTTCACTGGCTGGGGCAAATCCCACATCTAGGCTCAGAGTCAATGGAAAGGGGAAGTAACCTGCACGACATGGAGAACAGGAATAGAAGAATCATATACAAATAATACTACCTACCAGGTCCGTCACTAAATGACTACCATATAGTCCTCTCTCAGGATGTTTTTGAAAGAAAGAATGAACATTTTTATTGATCCTGCGAGTGTTGTAGGGCACATCAATCAAGTTAAGACATACTCTTTGCCCTTTATTCACCCACACTCATCAACACATTCCCCAGGGCCCAGTCCATTGTAGATGCTCAGGAAATATGCGTTGCATGAATGAATAAGACAACCAAGTAAGAAGTCCATGAGCCTCATGTAAGATGTTTGATATCCCTAAAGGACCTTTGTTTGAGAACTTGGCACAGATATTCTCATCTCTGCATGCAAGTCACCACTTCAGAGAGCCTATAGGAAGACACCTACTGAGTCATGCAAAACTATCCCTGGGGCCCAGGAAATAATGTGGTCTACTGGGCACTGCCTTATGGTGAGGACATAGGACAATAGGGCTCTCTATATATCTCCATATACAGGAAGGCAGTTCAGCTGAAAGGTGAGGCATGAATTGCTTTGAGCTGGTGTAAAAGGGACTTGAAGCTCAAACATGGTGATTAATTTATTCACTTCTACTCATACAAGCTACATGTGAAAGGGTAAAAATAATTAACATATCAGCTTAGTGTGGGGGTAGGAAGTGATGATAGAGTGAGTAATGACACAGGACTCATTCACAGAACATGTCTTAAAGCAACAAGTGGGGAAGGGGACACTTCTTCCACCAGCCCCAAGATTAGATAGAGGATGCCCCCTTTCCACTAAAGACTAGGACACTTATCAATCCATTTGTCTATAATAATGCAAAGGCCAAGTGGCATTCCTGAGCTCCTTGCAGTCCTATTTAGAAAATTAGTGGTGAAGGGAACCTGGATGGCTTAGTCAGTTGAGCATCCAACTCTTGATTTCAACTCAGGTCTTAATCACAGGGTCATGAGTTCAAGCCCAATATTTGAATCCATGCTGGGCACGAAGCCTACTTAAAAAAAAAAAAATTAGAGGTAAGTCCCCACTCCAACATTTGCACTGATAAGCACAGCACCAAAAAGGTCAAAGACAGCAAGAAATGTAGATACAGAATCAATAAAGATATCTACTGAAAATCCTGGGATAAGAAGTTTGAGGAAAAGAAACTGTAGAATTCTCTTCAGTTAGTATACCAAAAATCAGGCTACAGGAAGTGACAAGCCCAGGATCAACCAACTCAGGCCACAAAGAAGGATCCAAAACTTATATATGTATAAGAAGGGAGGAGAAGAGGGGCACCTGGGTGGCTCAGTGGGTTAAGCCTCTGCCTTTGGCTCAGGTCATGATCTCAGGGTCCTGGGATCAAGCCCTGCATCAGGCTCTCTGCTCATCAGGAAGCCTGTTTCCCCCTCTCTTTCCGGCTGCCTCTCTGCCTACTTATTCTCTCTCTCTGTCAAATAAATAAATAAATAAAATCTTTAAAAAAAAAAAAAAGAAGAAGAAGAAGAAGAAGGGAGGAGAAGAGAAATAGCCCAGAGGTTTTTCCCTTCTCTGTCTGCAAATGGCTTCCCTACTGGCTATTGGAGGACAGATGGGGAGTTGACACCTAATTCACCACAGGTGAATATGGGTGTTACTTATAGTTTCACCCTCCATTATGTTGATCATTTGCCTATTTGGCCTTAGATTTAGTCTCTGTCCTTCTTCTGTTCTGCTTTATGTAGCATCAACCCCCTAAAAACTACATGTCTCAGGTTTCCCTGTCCACTAGCCTCCTGTTACGTTCACCAATGGGAAGACCCCAATGAGAACCTGAGAGCATGTGTGACCATACGTCTCAATGGTTCTAGCTCCCACCAGGCAGCTTCTCCCATGTTTTCAATGCCAAGATTCAGCTCCACCTAGGCCGCTTTGTCTCCTACACTCCAGTAACACCATCTCTGCCCTTTGTCCCTCTAGCCTAAGAGTGGTCAGATCTATCTAATCTTCAATTTGTACCTCTATCTCTTTTTTAGTTCTTCCAAAACCTCTGTAACTAAGTTCCCTTTTAAAATTCCCTCAGTTGGGGCGCCTGGGTGGCTCAGTGGGTTAAAGCCGCTGCCTTCGGCTCAGGTCATGATCCCAGGGTCCTGGGATCGAGCCCCACATCGGGCTCTCTGCTCAGCATGGAGCCTGCTTCCCTTCCTTTCTCTCTGCCTGCCTCTCTGCCTACTTGTGATCTGTCTGTCAAATAAATAAATAAAATCTTTAAAAAAAAAATAAAATTCCCTCAGTTGAACTACTTGGCATGGGTTCTGTTTTCTGGACTTCCATGGTTATGGTTATATTTCTTAGAGCCAAACTGAGCATGCATAGAGAGGCACAAGGTGAGTTACAGAGAAAGGCACAACCCTCGAGAGCCTGAAAGGAAGCATCTCACCATCCAGTCCAGTTGGGCAGGTTATGCCAGCTGTTCCCACAGAGTATGGTGCTTGGTGCTGATGGAAAGCTGCTCACTGTCTGTCCAAGTTAAGGCAGCAATTCATGGCTGGCTAGCATTTGCTGTTGCCGAGAGCAAGGGAGAGTCCTATAAACATTTCTGGCTGACAACCCCAGCCCAAAGCTCTAGGTCTTTGGGGACTGGGCTGAAGAAACCCAGCTCTCACCAGCCTTTAACTCTCTGAGCCTCTAGTTTCCACCTCTGCAAATTAGGGAACCATGAGTAAGTTCATAGGTGGAGTGTCTATGTGAAAAGCTGCGTATGCCACACACCTACATGATATTTAGCTCATGATGGGTACTCAATTAGTCTCTAGCCTTCACATACTTCTATCACATTTTCTCCCACAGGAAGCACTAACCTCTTCCCCTGGGAGTGAACTGCGAGAGTCTGTGCCAGGTAAGCCTCCCCAGCAGCTCCTGGGCTGCTGCAGCACCAACTGTATTTTCTTAGCACCCACCTGATGTGCATGGTCTTATCATAAACTAACAAGCAGTGCTTTCATCTGTTGCTTACTCCTTGGTTATGTGTGTGCCTTCTCCCTACCCTGTGGCACTATGCCACTCACCCATGGACAGCTACCCTTGTCCCTGCCCAATCTGACACCTGAGTGTTAGAGCCCATTTCTGGGCTGAACAAAACCAGCCCATCTTAACATCTTGAGCTGGGACAATAGTTAACATTCCCATTATTCTCCCAATGAAAGAAAAGAATTTCTGCCCTCTTCTAAATTTGTGCAAGTTGGTGTGAGTTTCAGACTGAGCTGGCTGAATACAGATTTCAAAATCTTTCATCTTTTATCTCAAGTCCAACCCTCAAAGTCCAGTTGAAAAGTCCACCTGACATGGTTTGCTTTTCATGACAGAAGGATGTCTTGGAGATATTTGCCTATTGGAGAGAAACTCTCTGAGATCCCAAGAGTTAAAACCCTGCCAGCCCAGCCAGTCCTCCACTCCTATGTAGCCTTATCCTCCTCTGCCCTTGAACAGTTGATTATATGGAAAGTGGGGGAAGAGAGGAAGATAATACGTTCATCTTTTTGAAATCAGCCTTATTTTGGCTATGAGAACCAAAGACTATGAACATCAGAGCAAGTCCATATTCCAAGTCTTCAATGAACCATGTCCTTTGAACATGAAAGTCCCAACTTAGGCTCCCCAAGGCATGGAATCACTTAAGCAATGGTCAATAGGCCCAGGTCCAGCTGTGAATAAAGGCAGAGATTTCAAGGCTCAAATCTTTATGAGAATGGGACATTAACTGTACCATATATTTCCAAAAATACACTGAAGACTGAAATTGGGAGGAGACCTAGAGGCTTTGGTTTTCCTCCAGATACCATCTGGGGTTGTGTTGAGAGAGCTCTGGCCTCCCATCCTTGTTGTCCACAGTAGAATTTACTGGACAATGTCAGTCTAATAAAAAAGGACCCCACCCCTGAGATCTTTTTGCCACTATTTCTCAATTTTTAAAAAAAAATGTTTTGGAAACAAATGTTTTAGAAGCCTTTATGCATCTACTCAACTGCCTTTGGTTTCCTTTCCTTTCCATCTGGATGAAATAGGTTCCAGGTACAATTTACAGAAGAACAAGACCCATCTGCCTTCTTGCTCCTGCAGTCTTTCCAACATAACTGGAGCTACCATTATCAACTCTAGACAATCCTTTCTGGGTCCTAAGATAGTGGGGTGCTAGGCCAGGTGTTCTGTTCTGTCCACACGAGACTTGTGCTGGTCTTCTATCCATTCCTTGGATCAGGGCATCCCTTTGAGGTTTTTTTTGTTTTGTTTTTTGTTGTTGTAGTTGTTTTTTGTTTTTTGGAACCAGGCTGGTATTTTATATTCCACTTCTAGCATATTGGCTTTGGCTTTCCTTCTCCCACCTGCCTCAACTCCTACAGGGACTATCTGATTCTTACCCACCATGGACCACCTTTCTGACACCATCCTGCCTTCCCAAATTTCCCCCGTTTGGCCTTTGCCAGCATAGCTTGCTATTCTTTCACCCTCTGCTGGGACACTGTCTTTTTACCTCCCATCCAGGTTCTGTGTTGCATCTTTAGGGGGCCTTGTGAATATATTTCTAGTGCCTACGATGCCTCAACAGTCTGCCTTGCCGGCCCCTGAGATCTGATTAGGTAAGAGGCTCTGACTGAGTCTTTATGAATCCACCACAACTAGATATTCTGGATTAAGAACTGCAAATATGGACTGGAACGTTGGCCACTTTTTGATGAAGTTATCGTCCTGGGTTTACTGGAAATATCATGGTTACAGAGGACCGAGCAACACCTTAGATCTTCAAAGTGCACTCCATCCAAATCATTTCCTCTTACTTTCCTTATCTGTGAAATAGAGTTAAAGGAAAGAGTTAAAGAAAGAGAATCCCTAAAGACCTTCCAACTTCAAATCCTTTGACTCCTGTACACTTTTGTCTGTGTAGTTCTGCTTTGAATGAAGCACGAGGTCCTTGCAAAACCAATCAATTTTTGGGTACACAGAGCTGACATCTTATACTTGACCTTCATCTAAAACTCGGTCACTTCATCATCGTCTTTTCCCAAGGCCATTTTATTTTGTGTTGATTTGTTTAGAGCCTCATCGAATCAATTCAACAAATGCTTATTACATGTTGGCACAAAGGAAGAATGACTTTGAGAATGAAATGAAAAACTGACATGCATGTATTTTCCTCCTTAAAGGAGATGAAACCACCAAATCTGCCAGAACTGCCCCAAAGCAGCCAGAGCTCCCAGATACTCCTATGGCTTCTCCACCTGTCATAAACCCAGGGCTGGTAATTTTATGAACCTCCCTAGGTGTTCATTTCCTCTCCTTACACATGAAGAAAATAAAATCAACCTAGACCTTGGGAAAGATCTTAAGACCAAAATCCTCAGATAAGTAACTCAGAGCTTACCCAGTCAAGAAACCTTGTTTGAGCCCTAAAATAACTCTGTACAACAAATATGTATGTTCTTATTCCCATTTTTCAGATGAGAACATTGAGGCTCAGAAGGATTGCATGACTTGATCAAGTCTTTCTCCTGATCTTTGATCTGTCCTCTCTCTTTCATATATATATAATCTCTTTTATTTGAGAACATATGCCTGCTCAGCCATGGATTGAAGCTTGCCTTGCAGTGATGACCAAAGAGCCTTTTCAGACAGTTTTACAGATCATTTTCAGGCAGCTATGGAGAGGAAAATAAACACCATCTTATGGTTCTGGGTAAAGCAGCAAGCAAGATATGGTATTATATCTGGTCATGGAGCCTGGAGCCCAAGATCCAATCCTCCTGGTGGTATGACAGATGATTTCATAACTCCAAAAATATTTTCACTCAGTTTCTCATAAGCTGCAGTTGTCTAAAGCCTCCAGAAGCATTTATGAGGTGGGGAGAGGGGTAGCAACAGTGGGGCTTATTACTGCTTTGCTTTAAACAGAATTACAAAATGAGACTGTTAATTCGTCTGCTTCGCCAGCAGCTCTACCAGCACATGTGGGTGGATTAATAAGGTTTTTCTTTCCTCTCCTCTCTTTTTTAATAGGAGAGTCATTCTTGGGGTGAACCAGATGCCAGTTACTTGGCAGTGAAAAAAAAGAGGGGATGAGCCACATATCTAATTACTAAGGCAGCCCTACATGTGATGTTTCTAACCAGAGGGTCTAACCAGGAGTCAGGGGAGAAAAGTCCACAGGCATTCACAGACCCACCCATGCCCTGCTCCTCCAAGAGGACACCGAGGAGAGCTTCTTACATGGACATGACAGGGCTGAGCCTTTAAGAGCTGGAGGGACAGAATGATCCTCCCCAACATGATAGTCAGCTGACTGGAAGAGGCTCCATGGTCTTAGCAGGTCAGAGGAGGGAGGACCCCTGCCCTGCTGCAGTACTCCAGTCATAATGAAAGGAAATCAGAGACCAGAGTGGGGCATGGCCAGGGCCAGGGGCAGGGGGGAACACAGCCTTGAGTGGCTGGCTAATCATGCCTTCCCTCCCAAGACAAGGCCGCCGAGCAGCAGAGACTTCCAGAGCCTCTCCACCGGCTATGGGTCTGAGGAAGGGGGGCATTCCAAAGACACCTGTGTCCCTTCTGTGCTGGGGACACAGGCAGGGGGAAAAGGAATGCAGGAAGAGACAGGGAAGGCTGCACTGAACATAGAAAACACTCAGCTGGTCTACACAGCCTCTATTCTGAGAAAGAGACAGCTATCCAGGCTGACTCTTAGGTAACCAGGAAATCCAAGGGAAACTAGGACAGTGTTTAGCTCGCTGATAGAAGCAGCATGCTGTGAGACCTGTCAGGGATGAGTATGTGTGTGTGCGTGAGTATGCATGCACTGGCGTGTATGTGTGTGTGTGTGTGCATGCACGCACGTGTGTATGTGTGCACCTTCACAAAGGCAGACAGACTGTCCCAGGATGCAGAGATGGAAACTGCAGGTGAATGCACAGGGCCTTGAGTTCTTTGATGGAATCTTTGCTGCCATAGTTAGAAGGGGCCATAATGTGTGTGGGGAACTTTTGCAAGTTGTTTTTAACATTTCCTTAGAAACCACTATAGCAACTGGTCGTCTCTGCAAAAGGAGTTTTATAGAGAGGCTGTGAGACCTTGCTGCTAGGATAGGTCCTGCTGTTCCCCGTCACCCTCAGCAGGCCTCCTTTCACCACCACCTGTTAACCTGGTTACGTGAGGAGGTTGCACCAGCAGCTTTTTTGCTTGTGTTTGGTTTTCCTGAATAGGTTTATATTTCAGTTAGTTCTCACTGGCCTTTCTCTAAATCATGTCACTGCTTCTCTGATGTTTTTGTCCCCAGACTGACTTTGGGCTTTAGCAAAATTAGGATACGAAAAAATAAAATATGAAAACTGGAAACCTCCTTACCTCCAACATTAAGAATCTCAGAGTTGTACATAAAAGGCCAGGTCTTTGGTGATAATTAGATCAGAAAGATTGCAGAGTTCGGAGATGGACAGTCTTGCAGTTAAACCCTGTCTTTGCTATTTACTTCCTGGTTACTTTGGGCAAGTTTGTCAACCTCTCTGCATCTCAGTCTCCTCATCTGTAGAGCAGAGATGATTATGCCATCCTTCATAGGTTGCCTGGGAATTAAATCAGTCCATTACAGTACAATAAGCAGCACATGCTAACTGTTCAACAAAGGCTGCTTCCTTCCCCAGCTGTCCCCTTGTCTTCTCTGTCCCTGTCAGCAGCTGTCATTCCCAGACACAGTTCACATGGCCACAATCCATCTTCGTGGAAAGCCTGACATGGGGTTTTCTTCTAGGGAAACATGAAGGAAGGGTGGTCAGGAGATATAAGCATCTGTTAATCCAAGCATTTTAACAGATTTCTTTTGAACAGAGGGCATCCCTATCATATACCATGTGGGGATTTTCATTCGCTGTGGAGAAGCAATAAGGTTTTGGAATCAGGCAGGCCTGGGACCGTGCGCCAGCTCAGCCATGTCACAGTTGGGTGTGTGACATCCGGCAGATCACATAACTTTCAAAGTCTCCATTTCCTCATCTGTGATATGGGGCAGGGGTTGGGGCTGGCCTCACCAAGTTGGTTGTTAATGTTTACTGAATGAAATAATAATTATTAAGCATAGTTCGGGTCATTGGCTACTACACAACACACTATCCCCCAACTTAGTGACTTACAGTGACAGTTTGTGATGTCACAACCCTGCCATCGTGCCTGTGTTCAACGGGTGGTTCTTCTGCTCCACGTGGTGGCTGTTGAGCTGGAACATCCAAGATGGCTTCTTGGCACCATGCCATGTCCCTCCTCACTCATTACATCTATCATGTAAATGGCAGTGCAGAGGTCCTATTTGCCATGGGATTAACACAAATTAATACAAAGAAACATGGGAACAGGTGGTTCTTGCAATGCAGAGCAGAATGTAAACTCAATTTAAAGGAGACTTATGACCAAAGATTTGTCAGGGTAACTAAAAATACCCATTTGGGTGAGAAATTTCTGCTATAGTAAGGAATGATTTTGTGTGTCTATCATTTTGTCAGCCATTAGACAGTGATGGATGTGGAGGAGGATTTTGCTGCAGCAAGTTGGAGATGGAGAGATCATGGATATTTTCATTAATTGGACTTCAGAGCAAAAGGTGCAGGCAAAACTTTCATTAAACGCCAGGTCAGATCTGCTCTTGTGTAAAAGCTGTTTTTTTTTTCCAGCCACCCTCCCCCTAAGGTTGGCAAAGTTGTATAAAGTTCTTTTAAATGAGAACAGAATAAAGGATAAAGCAAGGAAAGGAGTGATTCATGTGCTCAAAGCCCAAAGATGATGCAACTGAGAAAAATTTCATTAATTTTGAAGAAATTGAGAAAACAGACAGAGCTGCTGGATGAAATTACCAGGTTTCACTCCCACATTTTTCACCAGTATATTTAATTGCAGGAGGAAAACAAGATGATATAAAATCCTGCCTTTTGAGGTTAGGCAAGATCTAAAGTCTGTAGTAAGAGGGAAGAGATTGTGTCTGATACATGCTCCATGTTTGGGCCCTGAGTAGAAACAAATGTGTCAGGTGACACAGCTGGGGGTCAGGGTGCAGTTGTGAAGCAGGCAGCCTTCTCTTGGACCTTTTTCTTCCTCTTTTAATCACCAATTTTGCTTCTGCAAGGCTTCATCTCCTGTAGAACAACAATTATATTAGAAGACCAAAAAAATTTTTTTTATTGTCTAGTCAAAGAATTTCTTGGGGGTGGGGAATCATCTTTTGTGGAATATACCTTGATAGTTTGCTAGAAGTTGGAAGAGCACACCTTGAGGGTACAGTCTAGGAAAAGTAAATTAGCACAGGATGACTCAAGTGTTCTGTATGGGAAACAATCCGGAGCTGGGAAATAGGGACCCAGCATAGAAGAGAGGCTAAAATGCTGAGCCCCTTGGCCAGGAGCTGGCATCTATGATGGAAAAAATGGCCTATAGACTTTTTTCCAACAGTTTAATGCTGTAAGAGCAGTTTCCAAACTTCCCTGGTTCACAGCACCCTTAGTGTTTGTGATTTTTTTTTCATGGCGTCCCCTAGGCCAAAGGAAATACTTAATGGTTCTTTTATTAAGTGGTAAGCTCAAATAGTTTAATTTGTCCTAACAATTTAGCAGCAGTTTGAAAGAAAAAAAAATTTAAGATTTTATTTATTTTTATTTGACAGAGAAAGAGAGTTTGTGAAAGCACAAGCAGGGCAGAGGGAGAGGAAGAAGCAAACTCCCAGCAGGGGCCCGGTGGTGGGGCTCCATCCCAGGATCCCAGGATCATGACCTGAGCCAAAGGCAGACGCTTAACCAACTGAGCCACCCAGATGCCTGAAAGAAAATTTAAACTAAAAATTATTTTATTTTCTTATTAAGTAACCACAATGATTTACTAATCAGATGAGTGTCTCTTGGGCGTGTGTGCCTCTCAACTTTGGAATTGAATTAGATGCTTCCACTCTCATTTCCTGTTCCATGTTGACTTTATACAGTTAAAGTACTTCTTTTAATCTCAGCAACCCTGATGGTCCAAGATCCACAAAGATATCATTGAAAGGAATGTAATGCAATCTACTGTTGAAACAGTGAACTACTTTGAGCCAGGAACTTGTGCGGTGCCTGCTGACAGAAATTGACTATCACTTTGTTTCCTTTGAAAATGTAAAATATCTTACAGCGCAGCTGTGAGTTTGCTGGAGCACCCTGGGTGCCTTGGTACACAGTTTGGGAACCATGGTACTATGGTACTATAGTGTTCACTTGAAGGTACCAGTGTTGACTGCTGTGCTGCCCTGTGCCTCCCAACTTTCAGCAAGTTCTAATACACTTGAAAGGAACTTATGTGTGTGTGGGTAAGTGGATGAGTGTCATAGATGACTCAGTGAGGCAGGCTGGGGACAGCAGACATGGGTGGGAAGAAGAGCCAAGAACAGAACTAGTTCAACAGAGGCTTTGGCTCTGTGTGAGGGTTGGCCCTGCTAATGTGACCTCTGGGGACATGTAGAAATCTCAGGGTGGCATTTCACTTTCCACAAGATCTGGAGTGGAACTTGACCAAATCTCTGGACAGAATGATGCCAGTTGGCATTTTTAGAGAGTGGAACATCTATTATCTCAGTTGTTGCAAGGTTTGTAGAGCTTTTAATGTAAATCACCACTGTTGCTTAGCCTAAAATTTATTTATTTATACAGAGAGGGTGTGCATAAGTGCGGGGAGGAGCAGAGGGAGAAGGAGAAGCAGACTCACCACTAAGCAAGAAGTCTGATGCAGGGCTCAATCCCAGGACCCCGGGATCATGACCTGAGCTCAAGGCAGACATTTAACCAACTGAATCACCCAAGCACCCCTACAGAACATATTTTCATGACAAAGAGGTTAAGGTAGAGGCCAACCTTGAAGCTTGCCATTTTACATTAATCACATAGTAGTGGCATGCCTGTTTAGTAATTTGCCCTTCTCTTGCCAAATCCATTACGGTAACTCACCTCCCTTATCCTATATGTCCTGCCCATGTGTTGAAAGATAATAAGAATTAGCCCATTTTTAGCGACCCTCGAAGTCCATACACCCAATTCCCAGGTCAGTGTCAGGTCCAGATAAGAAATTGGCAAACTTTTTCTGTAAAGAGCTCAAGAGTAAATATTTTAGGCTTTGCAGGCCATGCAATTTCTGTTGCAGCTACTCAACTCCACTGCAACAGCAGGAAAGCAACCACAGATGATATTTAATGGAATGAGCATGGCTGTTCCAATGAAATTTTATTTGCAAAAATAAGCAGTGGGACAGATTTGGCCCCATGGCCTGGTGTCTGCAAACCTCTGGTCCAGGTAGTGACAATCTGTTAAAAAAAAAAAATGTGTGTGATATCTTTGGTAGAGACTCTGATGAAATACATAGCTGGAATGGGTTTGCCAAACTCAAGGGTAAGGGCATTGTTCTCCACAAAACTACCCTATCTGCTCAAGATTCAGACACCAGCTGCAAGTTTGGAGGTCCTCAGGGCTACCCTCACTTCTGACCAGATTCCCTCTACAGATTCCCTCCTCTTTGATCATTTTCTCAAATTATGCATGGAACTCAGGAAAGTGCTGTATTTACAATTATGGTTTTATTACAGAAAAAGGATTTAAATTAAAACCTGCCAAAGGAAGAGACACACATGGCAAGTTCGGGGATGGGCGGGGTGCAAATGCAAAGCTTTCATCGTCTTCTCTCCTGGAATCCTGGACTGTATTCCTCTTCCTGGCTATGATATGTGACCATACTCACGTGAGTCCTAACAACCAAGCCTCAGAGTCCAGAGCTTTCCTGGGGCTCCATTATATACCAACCACACACTGAGGCTGAGCTTTCCTCCCCAGCCCCTCCTGAAGGTCAATCTAAAACCTTTGGTTTCCGGAGTTCAGAAGTGATATGGCATGTACCAGAGTCCCCATGATAAATCACATTATGAGACTGTCAGTGGTCAAAGCTCATAGGCAAACAATGACTTTCCTATCAGGCAGGACGTTCTAAGGACGTCAGCTTCCAGAAGCCAAGAGCAAAGGCCAGAATTTGTTTTGAGTAAAGATAATTCTTCACTATACAATATGGAACAGCTTGAAAATATCTTAAGTTTTCCGTTTATTTCATTTGTTTTCTTCATTCATTCGAACAGCCTTCTAGCTGGTCTCCCTGCTTCCATCCTCCCCCAAGTTATTGTGATCCCCTCAAAACCTAAGTCAGATCACATCACTTCTCTGCTCAGGACCCTCAGGGTTTCCTCTCCCAGACAAAAGCCAGAGTCCTATAATGGTGTACAAGGCTCCAGTGATCTGGTTCCCTTCCCAACTGCCCCCATCACCCTCTCTGCCCCTCTACTCCACTCCCATTGCACTGGCCTCTTTATTGCTCTTCATATACACCAGGCCTGTTCCTTTGTGTTGGCTGCTTTCCCTGCTTAGAATGCAAGTCTCCTCCAGATATCCAGATGGCCATCCCCTTCCTTCCTTCAAATCTTTGCTGTAATGTTACTTTTCCAGTGAGGTTTATTGTTTTAGTCTGTTTGGGCTGCTGTAACAAATGATCATCCACTGGGTGGCTTAAAAAACAAACATTTAGAGGCACCTGGGTGGCTCAGAGTGGGTTAATCCTCTGCCTTTGGCTCAAGTCAAGATCTCAGGGTCCTGGGATTGAGCCCCGCATCAGGCTCTCTGCTCAGCAGGGAGCCTGCTTCCCCCCACCCTCTCTGCCTGCCTACTTGTGATCTCTCTCTCTGTGTCAAATAAATAAATAGAATCTTAAAAAAAATTATTTTTCATAGTTCTAGAGGCTGGGAAGTCCAAGAGCAAGGTATCAACAGGTTCAGTGTTTGGTGAGAGCCTGTGTCCTGGTTTGCAGATGACTGTCCTCGTGGGTCCTCAACATGGTGGGAAGAAAGAAATCTTGTATCTCTTCCTTTCTTATAATCCCATCATGGGGGCTCCACCTTCATGACCTAAATACCTCCAAAGGCTCCGCCCCTGATGCCCTCACTTTGGGGGGGTTGCGATTTTAACATGTGAATGAGGGAACACAAACATTCAGTCTAGTTTATAACACTTATGCTAGTCACATCATTGAAACTGATCCATTTTATTCCCCTCTATTTTTTTATTATTTTTTATTGTGGTAAAAAAATGCATAGCAAAAAATTTACCTTTGTAACTATTTCTAAGTGTACAGTTCAGTAGTCTTAGGTGTGTTCACAGAATTGTGCAACCAACCTCCAGAACGTTTGTTTTCATCTTCCAAAACCTGAAATTCTGTACGCATGAAAGAACAACCTTCTATTTCCTCCTCCCCCTAGCCCCTGGCAACCACCATTTTCTTTCTGTCTTTATGAATTTGACTATTTTAGATATCTTCTACAAGTAGAATCCTATAGTATTTTTCGATATGACTGCCTTATTTCATTTAATGTAATCTCTTCAAGTCTTAACCAGGTTGTGCCAGGAGTTAGAATTTCCTTCCCTTTTTTTTTTTTTCATCATCACATTTTTTTTATTAAATTTTTTTATTTTTTTCAGCATAACAGTATTCATTATTTTTGCACCACACCCAGTGCTCCATGCAATCCGTGCCCTCTACAATACCCACCACCTGGTGCCCCCCAACCTCCCACCCCCCACCCCTTCAAAATTCTCAGATTGTTTTTCAGAGTCCATAGTCTCTCATGGTTCACCTCCCCTTCCAATTTCCCTCAACTCCCTTCTCCTCTCCATCTCCCCTTGTCCTCCATGCTATTTGTTATGCTCCACAAATAAGTGAAACCATATGATAATTGACTCTCTCTGCTTGACTTATTTCACTCAGCATAATCTCTTCCAGCCCCGTCCATGTTGCTACAAAACTTGGGTATTCATCCTTTCTTTTTTCTTTTTTTCTTTTCTTTTTTTTTTTTTTTTACAGCTTTATAAACATATATTTTTATCCCCAGGGGTACAGGTCTGCGAATCGCCAGGTTTTCTGCTAAGGTCAGGAACACGGCAGGGATGTCCGTTATCACCACTGCTATTCAACATAGTACTAGAAGTCCTAGCCTCAGCAATCAGACAACAAAAGGAAATTAAAGGCATCCAAATCGGCAAAGAAGAAGTCAAACTATCACTCTTTGCAGATGATATGATACTCTATGTGGAAAACCCAAAAGACTCCACTCCAAAACTGCTAGAACTTGTACAGGAATTCAGTCAAGTGTCAGGATATAAAATCAATGCACAGAAATCAGTTGCATTTCTCTACGCCAACAACAAGACAGAAGAAAGAGAAATTAAGGAGTCCATCCCATTTACAATTGCACCCAAAACTATAAGATACCTAGGAATAAACCTAACCAAAGAGACTAAGAATCTATACTCAGAAAACTATAAAGTACTCATGAAAGAAATTGAGGAAGACACAAAGAAATGGAAAAATGTTCCATGCTCCTGGATTGGAAGAATAAATATTGTGAAAAGGTCTATGCTACCTAAAGCAATCTACCATTTAATGCAATTCCTATCAAAGTACCATCCATTTTTTTCAAAGAAATGGAACAAATAATCCTAAAATCATATGGAACCAGAAAAGACCTCGAATAGCCAAAGGAATATTGAAAAAAGAAAGCCAAAGTCGGTGGCATCACAATTCCGGACTTCAAGCTCTATTACAAAGCTGTCATCATCAAGACAGCATGGTACTGGCACAAAAACAGACACATAGATCAATGGAACAGAATAGAGAGCCCAGAAATGGACCCTCAACTCTATGGTCAACTCATCTTCGACAAAGCAGGAAAGAATGTCCACTGGAAAAAAGACAGCCTCTTCAATAAATGGTGTTGGGACAATTGGACGGCCACATGCAGAAAAATGAAATTGGATCATTTCCTTACACCACACACGAAAATTTCCTTCCCTTTTAAGGCTGAATAATATCACATTGTATATATGTACCACATTTTGTTTATTCAACCATCCACTGATAGACACTTGGGTTGCTTCCACCTCTTGGTTATTGTGAATAATACTACCGTGAATGTGGATTTGTACCCTCCTCTATTTTTTCCTTCATTGCATTTATCCCTTGATACAATATTATAAAATTTGTTTGTTTACTGTGTTTACCATGTACTATCTGTTTCCCCCTCATTAGAATGGAAACTTCATGAGGATAGGGGATTTTGTCTTACTTATTCTGTGATGTATTGCAAGCAGAACAGGGTCTGCACACACTAGACACTCACTAAACAATGCGATTAAGAAAATTAGCAACGAGCACCTGCCATGTAGCAATGTAGCAGGCCCCCTGCTGGGTCTTAAGGAAGCACCAGCAAATAAGACATGGAATTTATAGTTCCGCAGCAGAGTTAAATAAAATTAGTTGTTAGGTTCAAATGTGGTAAAACAAGCTTACCTACAAGAATGATATTATTTAGGCAGCTCACCTTTTCCTCCACATGGCTCCTTCTGTGCCTCCCTATGTCTGTTACATACGTATCCTAATGACTAGAATAAGTTATTTCTATCTGTTCATTTAAGTTCGACTTGATGTGGAGATACTTGAATAATTTAAATTGTGATCAAATAATAATTCTATTTTTATGTTTTCCCTACTGGAACATTTCCACCCATCAATCTGGCTTAATTGAAGGCTATATTGCACATTTGTCCCAAACACTCTTCATTTAATGTTAACAACCACATAAAGAAAAGCTTTACATGTTTTTTTCATCACACCTCCACAGAATATTTTGGAATATCTTTACAAGGGAATTGTCTGATTTCCAAAGCCCTGATGATAGCTATTTTTTTTTTTAACCAGTGTTTTTACTTGAACAAAACTACAGCGTTCTTTAACACAAGTATGCCCCCTCCTGGGTTGGGGTCCTGGGAGAAATTCTGTTCTAATTTTTTAGGCTTATATGGTCAGTGTTTGATTCTCCCTTCTGCTTCTCCCTGATTTGATTTTTCTTTAATTCATTTTTATTTTTATTATTTTGTAATTCCATTATAATTAATGTAGAGTGTTATATTAGTTCCAGGTATACAATGTAGAGATTCAATAATTCTATACACCACTCAGTGCTCATCATGATGAGTGTGCTCTATAATCCTCATCACCTGTTTCACCCATCTCTCCAGCCATGTCCCCTCTGGTAACCTCCAGAGTTTATTCTCTGTAGTGAAGAGTCTGTTTTTTCATTTGTCTCTTTTTTCTTTGTTTGTTTTGTTTCTTAAATTCCACATATGAGTGAAATCATATAATATTTCTCTTACTCTGACTTGTTTCACTTAGTATTATACCTCCTAATTCCATCCACGTTGTTGTAAATGGCAAGGCCACATTCTTTTTAACGGCTGAATAATATTCCTTTATAGATAGATGATAGATATATAGATAAAGATATAATATATATCACATCTTCTTTATCCAATCATCTATCAATGGACATGGCTTCCATATCTTGGCTAATGTCAATAAAGCTGCAATATACATAGGGGTGCACATATCCATTTGCTGTTTTCATATTGTTTGGGTAAATATTCATTACTGGAATTACTGGATCATAGGGTAGCTCTATTTTTAATTTTTTTGAGGAAGATCCGTACTGTTTTCCACAGTCTGCCTGATCTGGTATTAAAATAACTCTTTTTTACTCCTTTGTCTCAGTAAATAAAAGTATTTCTTTGGTTATTTTTTCTATGAAACATAGTAATACATAATTTTCCCAGAAGACACAATAACATAAAGGGCACACAGGACACTAATTGTTGCAACTGTTATTAAAGCTGTGGTGAATATGATCTAGATTTGTGCCGTCCAATATGATCTAGATTTGTGCCGTCCAAATCAGTAGCCACTATTCCCACTTAGCTACTGAACACATGAAATGTGGCTAGCCAGAATTGAGATGTGTTGTAACGAAAATACACATTAGATGTTAAAGATTCGACACACACATACAGATATAAAATACCTCAATAATGCTTATATTGATTACATGTTGCAATTATTGTGAATATATTGGGTCAAATAAAACATATTGTCAGTTATGTTAATGTCTTTTTGCCTTTTGTAATGTGGCTACTAGAAAATATAAAATTACATTTGGGGCTTCCATTATATTTCTGCTGGAGAGTGTTGTTTGGATGATCATTTTCTCTGCGTCTCTCTCTATATATACATATTGTAAGAGCAAGAGCATGGTATGTTTTATTTCATAATACACATTCTTCACTTATTAATATATTGTTGGCATATTTCCATATCCAGAGACATATTTCTTCAAAATTATATATAATAGCCAGTGTTCCATTGTAAAAATGAGCTGCAATTTCTTCAACCAATATCCTATTGTTGAACAGTAGAGTGTTTCCAGTGCTCACTATTACAAAAAGCATTGTAATAAATATCCTTGAACCCACAGCTCTACCTATGTGAGTGACTATTTTATTAGACTACATTTCCAGAAGTGAAATTGCTAAACCAAAACAGATGCACATTTTTAGGACTTTTGTTACAGACTAAAAGCAATCAAGTCACTCTAAATATATGGTGCTAATTTGAACTCCATCAGTAGTTATACCTTGTTTCAATTCCTTATGGCTTTTTTTGTTAACCGATTGTTAACAGTTTAAAGAAAAATCTCATTGTCGTCCTTTTACTACATCTAAGTAAAATGAAAGTTTCTCACATTTTTATTAGTTTGTAATTTATCTTTTGTACACTAACTGTTCATGTCCCTAGCCCATTTGTCTTTTGGAGAATTTGTATTTTGTCCTTGATTTACAAGAATTTTTTTATAGATTAATTATATTAATTCTCGGTCACACGTGTTTCATATTTTTCTTTGTTTATTTGCCTTTAATCTTTTATGTTACTTTTTGATGTTCAGGGGTTTTAATCGTTACATAATTTTCTTTTAAGATAACTGCCCTTGAGCTTATGTTAAGGAATTCCTTTAATACTTTAAAATTACGTTGTTATTCAAGTGTAACATATTCTGGTATAGCCTTGGTGAAATTTTTTACATTTATTCCCTTATACCATATGGAATCTATTTTCATGTAGAAATTACAAGGCCTTTCTTTTTGAAATATTTCAGATTTATTAACAATCTGTCCTTTCTTTGTTTAAAAGTAGCTAATGGGGAAGGATCTAGTACATTATAGGTCAAATCCATGGAAATTTGGAGAAGAAGGAAAAAAGAGGCATGTACTTGGGTCTAGAATACAGGTGGGCAGTGATGAGGGTAAATCAGAAAGACCAGCAAGAAGGGCACAGACTGCCAGCCTTCTGCACTTTCCCAGACATGGTGACCTCACTTGGGCTTATGATTTTAACCTGTTCAGAATCAAGTGCCATTTTAAAAATCTGAGTAACATTAAGGTATCTTGCCCAAGAAAAATATGCAAATATATCCTACTATGCATAATTGCATGAGGTTTATAGATCCCCTGTAGTCCATCCAGTAGACCTTTTGAGGTACAAAGACCTCAACATGAAGATCCTCTTCCCTTGTGGAAAAGAAAATCAAAGACCCAGAGGCAAGGCATACTCCAGGCAAAGGCAGGTACAGAAGCTACTCCCTTCTTTATGCAGTCACATGAGGATACTTGCCAGTCTTCAGATTTGGACCACACTTCTCAGTCTCTTGTTCCTCAGTCTCTGTTCCTACTGACATGTTGTCTAACATGTTATTTCCTGCAGCAGTGGATATTACTGGCTACTTCTCCAGCATCCTTTCTGCACCCTGGAATTCTGATCAGTGCTCTGAGTTTTGTTATCCATTTTCCCTCTGCAGGATGTGGACCCACCTCACCCAGCACCAAGGGTGGGTCCTGGTTAATTCAGACCAACCAGGACACTATCTCCTTTGACTTCAGCCCATTGGTCCAGGAGTGGACATGTAACCTAAACCATTCACCCAGTGGGAATTGAGGTCACTTGGTTAGGCAGAAGTTGGGACAGAAACACTCTCTCCCATTGGACACAAAAGCAGAAGTGAAGGCACCACAGCTGTTGTCAGCCATCAACCTCAACCAGCCATCCCTAGAACAAAGACAACACTGTGGACAGCAGTGTGGAGAGAAGAGGAAATTCCTTAGTGTGATGGCTGAGCCATCTGATCCATCAACCTTGAGGGCTGCTCTGATTTGGGACTTCCATTACTTAGGTCAATACATTGCCCTTGTTTAAGTTATTTTGAATTTTGCTTTCTGTTCTGTGGACATAAGGTTCCTAATCAATACATCCTGGCTTGGAAGCCTGGCTTAGACACTACCTTCTTCACGTCTTTTACAGTCAAGCCAGCTAGAAGAGATGCCTGCTCCTCCCTTAATAGTGTGCCAACAGCCCTCACTAGATTGTACATAACTTGTAGGTTAGGAACCATAGCTTGAGATCTTTTGTGTCTTCATAACACCTAGCTCTTAGCTGGTGTTCAATGACTTTTTGAAATCTACACTAAGATTTCCTCACTCCATGGCTATGTCTGTGCCTTCTTTTACCACTAAGATAAAGTTTTGTTTTGTTTTGTTTTGTTTAAAGAGCTCAAAGAAAGATTACAAGAATCTCCCTGATGCCCAGAGGACCTGTGAGTTGCACAGGCTGTGCATCTCAACCCTCACCATACTTTTTCAGTCACCTGGGGAGTCTTTTAAAATACAGATTTGTTTTCTTTTGGCTGGCTCAAGATGGTGGAGTGACCTCACATATTTACCATTAGATGACAGAGAAGTGGTTAGAAGATAATATGCTACTAAAGAAGTGAAAATGGTGGAGGAAACCACAGAGACCCTGGTGAATCTCTGGGCAGAGTGGAATGATTTCAAAGAATAAACCAGAGCAGGGAGCATTACAGTCAGAGGACACAGGAAGAGGAGCTTGGGGAAATTGCTGGCTTCTAGTTGATAGGTAAAAGCATGGGAAGAGCAACAGGTCCCACACTGAAATGACTCCTGACTCTAGGGTGTCAGAGATTGACCATAGGAGAGGAATTCCAAATAACGAATAGGATGCCTAGACATCTGATGAGAGGGCTACACCTTTGGGCTGGAGCCTTTCTGTCCTAAACATTTGAGGAGCATCAAGTGATCACCTAGTCCCTGGCATCCCTCCTGAAGTGAAGCTGGCTGGGCAATCCATCTGGTGCACTTACACAGAATTAACAGGCAGCCTATGAAGAAAATGGACCTTTAAGAGGGTGAAGAAAATCTCAGCTACTTACCCATATTAATTGCCATAGTTATTCTTTCATATAAGATGGAAAAACCAAGATTTACTAGCTGTTGAAGTAAATAAGCAGAACAAAGAAGACAGGCCAATATGAACAGAGAATAGTGGCCCCAGGGGAGCTGAAATAAGTTTCGGAGGAGAGAACGTTAAAGAAATATAATTTCTCCCCAAGAAAGTTGAGTCGCTACTGCATCCTTTAAAACAGGACATGTATCTATAAAAAGGAGCAATAAAAGAATAAGAAAGTGTTAATAAATTTTATATATCTATACATATAAAATTGTATACATAATTATTTTATATTTATAATAATTATATGTGTATGTATGTATATATAATATAAACTCAATTTGCTTCATTAGAATGTAAGCCCTAGAAGTGCGGGGACTTTTCCTATTTTTTTGTTGTTGCTGTATTCCCAGTGCCTAGAATTGGACAAAAATAGATAAAATAAGAATAAAAATATAATCAACCCAAATCCAAAGTAATAGAAGTGAAAAGAATAGATAATATAGATGAACTAAAATTCTTGCCTTTCAAAGTAGAGAGTCAACAGGTATTTATTTAAGGTTGATAAATCAAGAAAAATATTATGGGACTTCCAAGTCAAGATGATATATTAACCACATGAATATATTTTTTCTTGGTCTCAAAACCCTAATGAAAAAGCAGTAATGGGGCTTTTTGAAAGACAGTGTATGAGAACAAAGAGAAAGAGTAAAACATGATGTCAGGAAAGTTTTGGAAACTCTAGAGCTTGAATGAAGACTAACTCTCTTATCTGACCTAGGCCACCTGAATCCCAGGCTGGCAAGAAGGAAAGCTATGGAACTGCATTCGCAGGAGATGGGGGGCAAAGAGTGTATGTCTTGATAAGGCAAAGGTAAGACAAAAGAGGTTGGACCTGCATCTTCTGAAGAGGGAGGACAATAGACACCAAAAAGATGAAAAGCGAAGATATTGATATAGATATAGATATAAATGAAGCTCGCTGATTGATCAATCTGGTCTACTTACCCAGAGCTTCATTACACACACACACACACACACACACACATATATACATGTATATGTATATAAGTGCATACATTATATATATGTATATATGTACACATGTAGATATAGATACGGGTATAGATATAGACATCTCTAGATATATTTAGGTTTGGCCACTTGATATGGTATATAAAATATATATACCAATGACATATAAAATATAACTCAGTAATATGGAGGTAATTACCCAAAGAATTATTCTTTTTTTAAAGATTTTATTTATTTATTTGACAGAGATCACAAGTAGACGGAGAGGAAGGCAGAGAGAGAGAGAGAGAGAGGGAAGCAGGCTTCTTGCCGAGCAGAGAGCCCGATGTGGGACTCGATCCCAGGACCCGGAGATCATGACCTGAGCCGAAGGCAGCGGCTTAACCCACTGAGCCACCCAGGCGCCCCACCCAAAGAATTATTTAAAAGTGGTTGCCTCTGTAGTGTAGGATTATGATGGAGGGGGATGGACAAATCACAAAACTATTTTTATACCTTTAAGGTCTATTGGAACTTTTATCTCCATGTGTGTTCAGTAAATATCTATAGCTATATATATAAACAGATAGATGTGTTACAAAGATGGTCACGATGATTGTCTTCCTTATATCCATGCCTGTGTGTCATCCCCCTCTAGGTTTATCTCTGGGTTAGGCTACTTGTGACGGTCAATGAGACAGTAGAAAATGTGATACAAATGTGATAAATGCTTGGAAAGGGAATGTGCCTCAGGGCTTGCCCTCTCTTGCTGCTCTTTGGACCCCTGACATTGCCACCATATGAAAAAATCCAGGCTAGCCTGCTGATCGGCAAGAGACCAAGTGGAACAGCAGAGGCTACCATAGACCAGCAAGTCTAAGTCAGCTTGGCAGCTGACCACCAAGGCATGTGCCCATAAAGACCAGCAGAAGAGCCACCCAGCTGAGGCCAGTCCAAATTCCCTTCAGAATCATAAACTAAATAAACTTCACATTAAACCTTTAAACTGGGGACAATTTATTATACATCAAGTCCTAACTGATAGATATAGATACAGATAAAGAAAATAAATAAAAAATTTAAGTATATATAATAAAATATCTGGAGCCGAACCCAGATTTATGAGATCATGCTAGAGAGTGAATCCTCAGAATTCATAGTTTAAAATCTCCACAATGACTCTAACACAACCTGGACAAGTATTTGCAGTCCATTGATACACAGCAAAGATCAAAGGTTTGGAGGTCTGAATTCCAAGCCAGATGCTTCTACTTACTAACTGTGGAATCTTGGGCCAGTTGTTTAACTTCTCTGAGCTTTCATTTTCTTCTCAGGAAGATAAAGGAGAGTCATTTCGGTGATTAAATAGGCTGGTATATGGAAAGTGTCCAGCATCATACATGGAATTTCTTTCCCTTCCTCCTTCACAAACCCTAATGGGCCCTCGCAGAGGAAGACAATTCAGTGTATAATTCTAGGAAGCCTGCAGGTGGTTTGGCTTTAATATTGGATTCGTATTGTCCTTTCTGTCTTTAATAAAGCACAGGACAGAGAGAGAGAGGTTGATGGAAAGCAACCCTCAGAAGGGTTTTATTTTCCTCATTTGTCAGGGCGGCTTTAATAAAACTGTTACAGTGTGAAATGAGAAACTTCCAGGAAAGAACGAACAAGCCAGAAGAAGAAGAAGAAAATAGGGCTGTAAGCAGATTCACAAATTTGCGCCAGTGATTTGGAAAATCTCAAATACAGGACCACAGGTTTCCAACAAGGAGGGAAGAAATCTTAAGAGACAGAGCCAATAACATGACAGCAACCTCCCAATGTCAAATCTCCCTTTGTTGGAATCTGTAGAGTGAATTGGGACAGCTGGAAGCAAGCTCTGTGGCTTCCAGGAATCCATGTCTCCTCTGTGGGCCTTAATTTTCCTATTTGTAAAATGACAGGCTTGTATTAATTGACCTCTGAATTCCCTTTCAACACTTATCATTCCATTAATTTATAACCAGATCTTTTTCTCCCCCTTGTCTAATTGTATTGTACTTTCAACCCTCCACTTTGAAAGGAACCTAGGCAACCATCAGAAAACAAACAGCTGTCTCTAGGTGTGGACCCGATGCCTAATCTTGATTCGATGTCTCTCCATTCTCCAAAAAGACTAAAAGCACCTTCCTTAGTGGCCTATCATCTGGGTCCATGTTTTTTATCACTTTATTCATCTTGTAGTACCTCACTATCCAAAGAACTATATGCATCGTCTCAGTTTTCCCCCGGTGACCAGCACATGGGAGGACAAAAATAAAATGGCTTGGTGACACCAAGAAACAAAACAAAACAAAGAACAAATGATGTAATAGTTATAAGGATTGAACAAATGAATGTAATGATTGGCCACTCTTGTTTATAAATGGCTCATTGCTTCCACATCAGCCAGAACACAGGCACGAGCTCAGAATGTTTGCTTTTATTTTATTACAAACTGCATCATCTATTCATGTCAGAAAGAGAATATATACTCTGTGTGGGCTCCTAGTGACCAGAGTCGAAGGCTTTAGCTCCAGCTTTTGTTACTAAAACTTCTGTCCCTGAGCTTAGGACCCTGCCTGAGACAGTGGTTTCCAAAGCCCTTCCAGGAGGAGTTATCATGCAAGAAAATAGGGACTGAATGTAGGAAGACAAGCTTTACCTGTTCTGGACTCAGAGAATCTAGCCGAAGCAATCGACTCTAATAATACTTGAAATCTGAAACTATTTAGAATATTTTAAAAACCCAATCAAAGAGATTGATGGCATTTTTTAGAAGTTAGAATCAACATTGTAATATGAAGATCTGATGATCTTTCCTACTGTGATCATAAAAATCACGCATGGAAAATACAGGCACTGGCTGCATACTCCAACCTCAAGGCACAGTCAGAGTGACTCTCTACCCCTGGAAGAGCCAGTACATTATCAGCCAGGCCAGCAACAGCCTAGCTTTGCAGGGAAAAGGCAGGGGATGCTACCACATATTGATGACTTTCACCTTGCTTCTCCAAGTGTCGTCTGCAAGCCAGTGGCGCCAGCAACACCTGAGAACCTGTTAGAAATACAGACACTCAGGCCAGACAACCCCAGACCTGCAGAATCAGAATCTGCATCCTAACAAGATGTTTCGTTCAGGCACATGCTACAGTGTGCAGAGCACTTCAGCAGAGCATCTCCCTTGTTTGGGTGAGATTCTCCCTTACTGTGAGAAGCTGTAGAAACTGGTCCCAGATTCCTCCCTCCTCTGTTTGCATGCCCCTTTGCTCCCCAATCAAGAGGCAGAGTCTTTTTCCACCCCTTTGAATCGGGATGTTTTGTGTCCTGCTTTGAACAACAGATTGTGCAATAGAATTGATGATGTTGGAGGTCCAAGTCTGGGCCTCGGTGGCCTTGCAGCTTCTACTTTCACCCTCTTGGAACCCTAAGAACACTGTATGAAGGAGCCCAAGCTAGCTGGCTGGAAGATGAGGAGATGGAGTGTGAGGTCCAGCCAAGAGCCATACCAGTAGCCAGTCATGTGAATGAGTCATGTGAGATTAGCCAGTCCGGGAGGAGCTGCCTGATACAGCAGCCATGTGAGTGTCCTCTGAAAGACCAGCAGAAGAACAGCCTTGCTGAGACAAGCCCAGATTGTTAACCTACAGAATTATGAGGGAAAAATGGTATTACACCACCAAATTATGTGGGTGGTTTCTTATGCACCAATAGATAAATAATATACTCATGAAATCTTTAATGAGGGCCACATAGGCTTCCTGAGAACAAACAAGTCCATCTCCATCACGGTGGGAGATGTGAAAGTAAGGGTTGGGCGAGTTTATTTCTAGGGTAGCCCCCTTTTTGCTAGGCCCACAGATGATGGAGTGACAGAGCTATTCATGCTGGGTGGTTGACACAAGCTCTGTGACCAGTGAACGCCCTTCCCAGATCCCTGGATGGATGCTGTGAAGAAACAAAAGCCATGATCAAAATTTAAGTTTATGCAGAGACTCTGGCCTGGCTCTGGCTACTCCATCCCCTGTGCCTTAATGACTCCTGATAGTTTCTCCTCATATCTAGCTACCACCCAAGCCAATGATCCATGAGTCTCTAGTGAAGAGTGTTGAACTGAATGGACTCTAAGCTTTGGAGTCTCGTGAACTGAGTTTCAATCCTGGCTCCACCACCTATTAGCTAGGTGATTAGGCCAATTACCTAACTTCCCTGAGATTTAGTTTTCTCATCTATCAGTTGAGATTAAGAATCTCTATTCAGGGGCGCCTGGGTGGCTCGGCGGGTTAAAGCCTCTGCCTTCGGCTCGGGTCATGGTCCCAGGGTTCTGGGATCGAGTCCCGCGTCGGGCTCTCTGCTCGGCGGGGAGCCTGCTTCCTCCTCTCTCTCTGCCTTCCTCTCTGCCTACTTGTGATCTCTGTCTGTCAAAAAAAAAAAAAAAAAAAAAAAAGAATCTCTATTCAGATTATTAGGATTACGTATAAGAAAGATGATGGCACATAATGAATGAATGAATGTTCTGTGGACATATTCCGCATAAATGAGGCTAGGGGCATGAGAGCTATAAAGTCCCTGACATGTCTAATTATGAAAAAGAGACAAACCCACCAGCTTTCCCCTCCCCAATCCCTGCCCACCCTTGGAGAGTACCAGACTTCTAAATGGCTGGACACTCCAACTACAGTCTGGTCTGTTTATCTGCTGCGCGCTTGGCAGCCATTCTACTCACAGCCATTGGAAGGAGGGGGATGCAGGGTGATCAGCATTCATCTCTGGGTCACCAGGTCAAGTGGGTACTAATCAGGAAAAATGTTTGGCTATTAAATGCTCCATTGAGTCCTTTAAATATCACCTGATGTGTCATAAATTTGGATTAGCTGTAGAAAATCAATCTTCTCCATATACAAATGAGAGATGAAATGAGATTCTCCTTGTGAGCCATTGCTGTCCCCCAGCACACAGTAGTTTCAATTTTATTTAACTGGCCTGAATTTCTTTTCCATTTTGCTTCATTGTGTGGCTTGAAGCCCATTAACCCCTAGACCATTTACAGTCGGAGAGTTTTTTGATGGTGGAGACAGCCTTCAGAAGACTTCTGCTGGTGTCTGTTGGCTTTGTTTCCTCACCTCCCCTTTGTGGACTTAGCTGCCACTGGGATTGAGCCTGGCTGAGCTGGACTTTGCCCTGAGACCCTTGACCCAAAACTGATGTCAGTCTTGGTAATGATGTATGTGGTGCACGTATATGTGTGCCTGTGCATGTAAATACGTATTCTAAGAGTATATTCAGGAAGTTGAAGGCTCCATTAAAATATAAAACACTGTATTTATCTGTCACTCTTCCTGATTCCAGGAAGCTTTGGCAGACTTCTCTGAGCTGGATTGAATTTTTGGGTTTGCAAGAGCAGAAAGCAGGCAAGTTTTTACCACTCCCCAAACTGCTCTGTTCCAGCCCATAACATCACTGTAAAATATAATGCAGGGAGGGAAATGGAGCAAAAGCCCTGGCAACTTCCCAAGGGAATAAAATGCCTGCTTTGCGTCCCAGCAGCCGCTGGCTACCCAGAAACTTATTAATGTTCTGCTTTTGTGTTCAGCAAGCTTAAGATAGGATGCGGCTAATTAGCCTGCCTGGGAACCAACTGGTGTGGATTGGAATGAGTTGGAATGGAATGATTAATGATAATAAACTCTGTATACTACTTCATAATTTGCTACAAACTTGCAATAAATTGTCTCTCTTGATGTTCTCAACAATCATGTGGGGTTGGTAGTATTATTATCCCATTTTACAATATGGTGCAGAGAGGTGCCATTAACATAAAAAAACGTTAAAAATGTTCATGCCTTGGGACCAGTAATCCTGCTAGGAATTACCTTCTGGAAATAGTAAGAAATCCAACAATAAAGATATTTATTGATAGATATATACAAGGAAGTTACTGATAATAGTAATAAACTGAAAACCACCTGCATGTTCAAATACAAGGAATCACTTGGATAAATTACAACAACTCAGTACAAGGGTATGCTTCATCTCTAAACACTAGATTCTTGAATATAACTTAAAAAACATACGTTTACTGTGAATCTTCAATTTTAAAAAGGCAGATTGCCTCTTCTAAGTGCAATGTTATCCCAATTATGTTGCCTCCCTGTGTAGAGGGAAAAGAAGATAGAAGAAATATCCTCAAATATTAGTAATGGTTATATCTGTTCCACAAGATTAATACTGATTTCCCCCCTTTTCCCTATTCTCTATATTCATACTTCTCTGTAATATACAACTTTCATAATCAGAAAGTGATGTATAATAATAAATAAAACAATGGTGATACACAAAATTATTTTTTCATGTTCGTTTGTTCATGAGGAGCTAGTGAAAAACTAGAAAACTAAAACAGATGAATGACTTGAAGTGCTTTTGAAGGTCAGAGCCAACATATGCCAAATACAGTTATTTTATCAAAACCATTTTGCTAGTTTCTAACTAATTTATCTTTAACAAGATAAACAAGATTTCACAAGGGTCTGGTAATGATCCATCTGTGAAGTCACTGGATGGTTGGTTCATCCCTGCAATTTTCTATACTTATCTTACTTATCCTTCACAGAGAGCTGTCAGTGTTTGGGAAAATGGTTCTGTGAAACTTGGTAAATTGCTAGGTAAAATATTTCCTCGGATCATGGCGTAAAACTCCCCCAGTTATTAGATCTCAGATGGAAGAGGTCAGATAATGTCTCTGGAGATGGTTCTTATTAGGGGAGCTTTGGGTGCTGTAAAGTATGAGGCAGGGGCGGAGGGAAATGGCAGGTTGCAACTACAGAATTCTAAACAGATATTTCGAAGGAATTTCCAAACAAGAGGCAAAGCCCCTGCTTCTATAAGAATGGAGGGAAGCAAATTGATTCTGCAAGGGAAAAGTCTGCCCTTCGTGAGGAGACTTCTAATGGTACCCAAATTTCATTTCTTACCTTTTTTTGTTGTTAAAATACATGTAAAGCTATAATCTTAGCATTTTTGATTTGGGGGCATTTAAATATTGATGTAAGGACTTTTTTTTTTCAAAATTCTTAAACTCATTTGGAATGTGGTGATACTTTTTTTACATGTAATTCTGTAATTCACCTGGAATGTACTTTCCCTTTTTGACATAATATCTTTAATCCGCTGAGAGTGGATCTTAGCGATTTTATTAATAACCATCCCCATTACCATTTTTCAGTGCTTGTTATCCGCTCTGAATTGTGCTAGAGCCTTTCTCAAAGGCTGGCATACATCACTTGCTGTGGACCTCACAACACTCTGTGGATCTGGGAACAGCCTCACAGAGGCTGAGTGGGGAGACAGCCAGCAACCTAGACCTTCTGACTCCCAAATCTAAAACACTCTGCTATGATGCCACCTGCATCACAGACCAAATTGTCACATGGGGCATGGTCCCTTCGTGCGATCCGTTTTTGGCTTCATTGTTCTGCTTGTCCAGTGCTGCATCTTACCACTTAAATACCTTGATAGGACAAGTTTCCCTGCTGAGTCTACCTAATCAAAATTAATCTTGACTATTCTCACCCATATATCCTCCCCCAAAATTTTTAAATAATTTTTTGTTTTAATGGTCCAAGTAACACATGTTTATTACTGAATGCTTAGGAAATGCCCATAAGCAAAAAAGAAAAGAAAAAAGAAAAATTAAAATCACTTATAAACCTAACCACCCAGAGATGATTACTGTGATAAAAATTTTCATGTTCATCTTGTTTATTTATGATCTGTCTCTCTTCATTAGAATATAATCTCCATGAAGCAGGGATTTTGTCTCTTTTGATCATTGTTGCATCCCTCGGATCTATGCAGTGGATGACATGGTCTGCTGCCCAAATCTCAAGTTCAAGGCTGAGATTCTCGTTTGCCAAATTGCTCAGAGTGTTGGCTCACAGATCAGCCCTTCTTTAAGAATAACCTTCAGCCAAAGGGAATGTCTCTTCCAAGGTTACAATTCCTCCTCAGTGGTAGTCCACATCAGCTACCTATAGGTTTGGAGGTACAAAGGCCCACTCCCCTTACCCCAACTTGGAATGACTCCAAAGGGCCATTCCAGTTGCAGAGCTTGCTGAAAAGACTGGCTAAGACCCATGAAGTCGCTGCATCACTTCCCTTTCCTCAGTTCTGCCTCCTTAACTCCCCTACTGAGACTGTTTCTGAGAACGCTCCCCAGACTACCTCCTGAGTAGTAACTGCTGCCTCACAGCCTCTTTCCAGGGAACATAACCTAAGATAATGTGGAACAGCTCCTGACACATGGTTGGCTTGATAATATTTGTTGATGAGTAGGTGCAAAACTCTCTAGGGCTTTTCCTTCATTCCCATGCATTTCACTCAGCAATGAAGCAGAAACACAATTGTCCTCCCCTCGCCCCACCAAAATCAGAAGTCTTCTTCTTCTTCTTCATTTTTTTTTTTTTTCAAATGTGTACTGATCGACACTATTGCAGCTTCTTCCCACCATTGCATCTTCTGTTTCTGGTGATACTACAGGCCCCACCCATCGCTTGTCAACAGCTCAACAGTGCCCAGACACAAGACCCCAACTTGGCCACCACTTCTAGTCATCTCTGTACCTGACCTCCACTAGTTTCCACAAATCCTAAGGCTTATTATCAGTGCTTCCTGAAGCTAGGAAACATACAGAGATCCCAGCCCTGCTGAACCTGCATTCCCGGGTCTCTCCCCAGCTTACAGGGGTCCCAGAGGGAAGGGAAGCATGCTCCCACATCAGTGTTTTGTTCAGAGAAGAGTACTCCGTGATGGAAGTGACCTGGTCTTTTAAATTTCAGATCTTGAGTTCCTTCGCATGGTTTCTTCCTCAGATCATGAATAATCCCACCATGATTATTGTGTTGGAATTAGCAGGGCAGACCAGGAAGTCAACACATGCCCCCACTCTGGTCAAGTTGTCAACTACCCTCCCAATAAAATCTCTCCTGCTTTTATCTGAGGTCAGGATACCCAGAAACAGAGTCTGAAATTGGATGTTCTTGGCCAATTAATTTATTGAAGAGCACTCTTGGGGGAAGGGAGGGAAGTAGCACCCAGCAGAGAAGGAGCTAAGCAAGGATGTGGTCTTGGCTGAGTCTGCTTCCGCCTGATTCTAGGGAGAGCACCACTGAGTTGACCCACCTGGGGGTAATGGGGTCCAACCTGTTAAACCTCATGCCAGTTTCCTCCAGGCTGTGAGCTGTCCCCAGGGGAGGAGTGGGAAGTATGACCTTCCAGGCAAGGCAGCTTTGATCAGCTGGTCTTTGAAGAAAAGGGCAGCTGTGAGGCATTAGTAGCTAACATTCAGTTGGCCTCCACAGAGTGATCCCTGTCCTCAGATAAATTTTAATACCTTTGCCTGAAAAAGGAAAATGTTAGGCCTCTGTTACATTTCCCCAGACAGGTCCTCTACTCCTGTGTATATTCATAGGTCAGAGAAGCAGATGGAAGTGTTCTGCCCACTTGCCCTCCTATTTATCCCCTTCCCCCCAGCAGGGTCCAACCTCCAAATACTCAAGGAACTTCTGCTTTGTAAGCCTGGGCCCATAATGTGGGGTGAGCTGGCAAATATTTAACAACTGGCTCTCCAAGGAGAAAAGCCCTGATTGGTGGCATTTGCCAGTTTCTTTGACGTACATCCTCCCACAATGGCCAATTTCAAGATACCATAGTGATGTCACTCAACACGGAGTTAGGGAGAAATAAGCATGAACACACATTTCTACTGTATTTTCACCATGAGATACAATACACATAAATAACCTCAAGAACATCAGAATAATAAAATGTAGTAAAATAAGAAGTGATGAAATATGTGATATATTATGTCTTTTTTAATTTTTTAAAAAATGGACGCACCATAAAATTGACAGTTTTATGAATTTTAACACATGTACAGCATTGTGCAACCATTGTTACAATCAAGATTCCGAAAAACTGGTGTGAGGCAGCTCCAGCATACCTCTGCTTGTGCCCTAACTCACTGAAAATTGTCGTATAGCATGTATGTGTATGTGTGTCTTTTCTCCAAAAAATTTTTTGTTTATTCTTTCAAGGGTGTGCTGAGTGCTAGGGTAAATAATACGTACTGCCTTTATGGAAATAACCATTAATCACATAATCACACAAATACATATATAATTAAAAACCAATTTTTTTTAAAAAGGCAAGTGCTATGAAGGAAAAGCACAAGGAAAAATTCCTAGAAGTGGAATTATTGCGTCAAAGAGTATGCGTACTGGCAAGGCATTTGGCATGTGTTGCCAAACTGCCCTCCAGGAAAATCATTCCAATTTACATTTCTATAAACATTGCATAAGCGAGGTACCTTTCTTCTCATCCTTGTGAAGGCTAGATAGTATCTTTCCCCTTTATAGCCCTTTTCATTTGGGGAGCATAAAAATACCTCTTGGGTTTTTTTTATTTTACAAGTTTAATTACATTTTTCATCTTCCTTTTTTGACTTGTCTTTTCACTTCTGAGAAATTTCCGATTAGGTTTTTCATCTTCATCTTACAGAATTGGGAAAGCTTTGTATCATTTGAGATGGTGAACTTTTTAGTTATTTATGTAATATGCTTTTGAAAATGTGAGGTGAACCTCTCTCAAAGAAGTGGAAAAAAAAATGTGCGTGATCTCTAAGCCTCACCCCAGGTTGCCAGGGGTTCCTCAGTCTCTGTACTGGACTCACCGTCTTCATTCTGCAAAAGCTACATCAGGTTATTTGGTTGTAGAATGTGTGCACATCAATTATTAGCTTTCTCTAGATTTAAACTCGCTCATACCTGAGCTGATTAGAACAGATTGCTGGGACCCAGCCTTAGAGTTCCTGATTCATTAGGTCTGGAGCAGGGCCTAAGAATTTGCATCCCTTACTAGTTCCCAGATGACACTGTTGCTGCTGCTCCAGAGACCACACTTTGGGAATTACTGCTTTAACAGAACTCTTATACATAAGCATAAGGTCTACCTACAACAGTGTTCATTGTAGTGTTATTTGTTGAAGCCAAAAAATAGGAAACAACCATGTCTACCAACAGGAGAACAGATAAACATATTGTGATATGCTTACATGTTGGATGAAAGAATCCTACAGTAAAAGGAATGGACTAGGTCTCCATGCAAATTTAGAACCAGCATTTTGTTGAATGCCATTTGGGGAGTCCTTTATTAATTCATAATTTCGTGAATTTGTGTTTTCTTTCTTCAGTCTTTGTGGTCAGCATATTTTCTATTTTATTGTTTTTCTTTTTTTTTTTTAAAAGCAGCTTTCAGAGGTATTTATCAGCTCTGCTGCTTTTCTGCTTACTAATTAATTAATTTCTGCATTTTATCATCATTAATTTCTTTTTTCCATTTGATGTTCTTTATATAACTTATTGAATGGAATCAGAAGCTCGTTTATTTTCATTCTGTTTATTAGTGACAAAATTTAAGGCTACTGATTTCCCATTCATAAAGCTTCAGGACCTAGTCCACAAATGTTGCTATGTTATATAATTACAGTTTTAATTTTCTTTTCAACCCAAGAGTTATTTAGGAAAGCATTTGTTTTAAATTCCCAACTATACAGAGTTTTTTTATAATTATTTTCAACTTTGATGATATTGTGAAGAAAGAATATAGGATAACGTGTATGTGTGTGTGTGTGTGTGTGGATTGCTCTATAGGCAATAAAAAAGAGTATATATTCTCTATTGAAAGAACACCAAGTTCCTTGGATTCTTATTAAATAAACTTTATTAATTTTGTTATTTAAATCTTCTATCAAAGTTAATGATTTGTCTAATCTTTCAAAGTTTGGAAGACACTAATTATAGTTTTTCACTGTAAAAATGACAGCTAGGCAAATACATACCTAGATATATAGGTACTTTATTTTGACTGTACCTTGCATGATTAAATTGATGAAATTATCATATTGGTCCTTTTCAGTGTAATTTTCATCTACAGTCATATTTTTTCTACAGTCAATGTTGTGAGCCCTGGTTTCTTTTCATTTGCATTTGGATGACATAGACGTGCCCATTTTTTTTATTGCAACCTTTTTCTTGTACATGACTATGAATATACAATCTACTTCTGACCGAGTACTTAGGCCATAGCCTACTGGCCTTCTCATGTGCATCTCCACAAAGCTAGGAAAGTTCTCTTCTCTTCTATCTCCATTCTATCTCTTCTTTCCCTACCTTGCTTCTGTAGCCCCATGCATTTCTTTTAGATAGCATATAGCTGGGTTTTCTCTGTGGGATCCTCTGAGAGTTTGTACAATTAAATGTGAGTAAACTACTGACATCTCTTGAAGTGGCCTTTCTTGTTGGATCTCATTTTTGTTTTCTTCTCTATAGGCCCTGCCTGCCTGTGGGTGCCAAAGAGGGTCAACATTATGGATTGAACTATGTCCCCCTAAAATTCATGTGTTGAAGCTTTAACCCCCAATGTCACTCTATTTGAGCTTTAAGAAGGTAATTAAGGTTAATTGATGTCATAAGGGTGTAATTCTAATCCAATAGGACTGGTGTCCTTATAAGAAGAAGGAAAGGCATCACAGATCTCCCCCCCTCCTTGTGCAATCACAAAGGAAAGGTCATGTGGGCACAGAGTGAGAAGGTAGTCATCCACAAGCCAAAAGAGAGTCCTCAGAAGAAATCAGTCCTGCCAGCATCTTGAGCTGGGACTTCTAAGCTCCAGAACAATAGAAAATTAATTTCTATTGTTTAAGCCACTCAGTCTGTATTATTCTGTTATGTTAACCAAAACAGATGAATACAGTCACACTAGCATCAACAACCAAAATTTGCTGGTGCTTGACCATACTTGTTTTTTGAAGACCTTAGTTTACCCTCTAAAGTCTGCCTACCCACCCATGTTTCTGAGAGTCACCAGGAAGCATCACATGGGCTCATTTCCTGTAGGTACTGTATTGCCCTACAATCTCTCCCTGGGCACCACAGTTTCCCACCAGCTGCTGCTGCTCCCCTAGCCTCTAGATGGACACTGCCAGTCCCTGGCAGAACCAGGCAAGGTGGTAGCCTCTTTTCTACCACTGGCCCTGGAGCATGGGAATCCCTAAAATGTCCAGACTTTTGTGTAATTTGTGGTTATTAACCACTTCGTAGAGAACCAACTCAGGACACAGATATATGAAATCAAATACAATAATAATATAGTATATAATAAACATGAATATGCTTATTTTCTTTTCTAATATAAAAATGCGAAAATAGATGTTTATTTGAAATTATATATTATGCCATATTGTTTACTCTTCTGTTACATATTACTAAACAAAACAATAATACATGCTAAGTGACAATTTGTAGCAATTAATAGTAGCACAACTAAAATAAATATGAATGAGAATGTAATAATATTTCTGTATGTTTCATTCTGTCCTGATAGAGCAAGTTGCTTAAACTATTTTTTAAAAAACACTTTTTGATTGATATTTAAATTTCACAGTCTATGTTATTGCATATTCTTAAGATATGCAAATGTAAGAATTTTTTTTAATTAAATTTTTTATTTTTTATAAACATATATTTTTATCCCCAGGGGTACAGGTCTGTGAATCGCCAGCTTTACACACTTCACAGCACTCACCATAGCACATACCCTCCCCAGTGTCCATAACCCCACCACCCTCTCCCGTGCCCTCTCCCCGCAGCAACCCTCAGTTTGTTTTGTGAGATTAAGAGTCACTTATGATTTGTCTCCCTCCCAATCCCATCTTGTTTCATTTATTCTTCTCCTACGCCCTTAACCTCCCATGTTGCATCTCCACTTCCTCATATCAGGGAGATCATATGATAGTTGTCTTTCTCCGATTGACTTATTTCGCTAAGCATGATACCCTCTAGTTCCATCCACGTCATCGCAAATGGCAAGATTTCATTTCTTTTGATGGCTGCATAGTATTCCATTGTGTATATATACCATATCTTCTTCATCCATTCATCTGTTGATGGACATCTAGGTTCTTTCCATAGTTTGGCTATTGTAGACATTGCTGCTATAAACATTCGGGTGCACGTGCCCCTTCGGATCACTACGTTTGTATCTTTAGGGTATATACCCAGTAGTGCAATTGCTGGGTCATAGGGTAGTTCTATTTTCAACATTTTGAGGAACCTTCATGCTGTTTTCCAGAGTGGTTGCACCAGCTTGCATTCCCACCAACAGTGTAGGAGGGTTCCCCTTTCTCCACATCCTCCCCAGCATCTGTCATTTCCTGACTTGTTAATTTTAGCCATTCTGACTGGTGTGAGGTGATATCCCATTGTGGTTTTGATTTGTATTTCCCTGATGCCGAGTGATATGGAGCACTTTTTCATGTGTCTATTGGCCATCTGGATGTCTTCTTTGCAGAAATGTCTGTTCATGCCTTCTGCCCATTTCTTGATTGGATTATTTGTTCTTTGGGTGTTGAGTTTGCTAAGTTCTTTATAGATTTTGGACACTAGCCCTTTATCAGATATGTCATTTGCAAATATCTTCTCCAATTCTGTCAGTTGTCTTTTGGTTTTGTTCACTGTTTCCTTTGCTGTGCAAAAGCTTTTGATCTTGATGAAATCCCAATAGTTCATTTTTGCCCTTGCTTCCCTTGCCTTTGGGGATGTTCCTAGGAAGATGTTGCTGCGGCTGAGGTCGAAGAGGTTGCTGCCTGTGTTCTCCTCAAGGATTTTGATGGATTCCTTTATCACATTGAGGTCCTTCATCCATTTTGAGTTTATTTTCGTGTGTGGTGTAAGAAAATGGTCCAGTATCATTTTTCTGCATGTGGCTGTCCAGTTTTCCCAACACCATTTGTTCAAGAGGCTGTCTTTTTTCCATTGGACATTCTTTCCTGCTTTGTCGAAGATTAGTTGACCATAGAGTTGAGGGTCTATTTCTGGGTTCTCTATTCTGTTCCATTGATCTATGTGTCTGTTTTTGTGCCAGTACCATGCTGTCTTAATGATGACAGCTTTGTAATAGAGCTTGAAGTCCGGAATTGTGATGCCACCGACTTTGGCTTTCTTTTTCAATATTGCTTTGGCTATTAGAGGTCTTTTCTGGTTCCATATAAATTTTAGGATTATTTGTTCTATTTCTTTGAAAAAAATGGATGGTATTTTGATAGGAATTGCATTAAATGTGTAGATTGCTTTAGGTAGCATAGACATTTTCACAATATTTGTTCTTCCAATCCAGGAGCAAGGAACATTTTTCCATTTCTTTGTGTCTTCCTCAATTTCTTTCATGAGTACTTTATAGTTTCCTGTGTATAGATTCTTAGTCTCTTTGGTTAGGTTTATTCCTAGGCATCTTATAGTTTTGGGTGCAATTGTAAATGGGATGGACTCCTTAATTTCTCTTTCTTCTGTCTTGTTGTTGGTGTAGAGAAATGCAACTGATTTCTGTGCATTGATTTTATATCCTGACACTTTACTGAATTCCTGTACAAGTTCTAGCAGTTTTGGAGTGGAGTCTTTTGGGTTTTCCACATAGAGTATCATATCATCTGTGAAAAGTGATAGTTTGACTTCTTCTTTGCCAATTTGGATGCCTTTCATTTCCTTTTGTTGTCTGATTGCTGAGGCTAGGACTTCTAGTACTATGTTGAATAGCAGTGGTGATAACGGACATCCCTGCCGTGTTCCTGACCTTAGTGGAAAAGCTTTCAGTTTTTCTCCATTGAGAATGATATTTGCGGTGGGTTTTTCATAGATGGCTTTGATAATATTGAGGTATGTGCCCTCTATCCCTACACTTTGAAGAGTTTTGATCAGGAAGGGATGCTGTACTTTGTCAAATGCTTTTTCAGCATCTATGGAGAGTATCATATGGTTCTTGTTCTTTTATTAAAGTGTTGAATCACACTGATTGATTTTCAGATGTTGAACCAACCTTGCAGCCATGGAATAAATCCCACTCGGTTGTGGTGAACAGTCCTTTTAATGTACTGTTGAATCCTATTGGCTAGTATTTTGGTAAGAATTTTCGCATCTGTGTTCATCAAGGATATTGGTCTGTAGTTCTCTTTTTTGATGGGATCCTTGTCTGGTTTGGGGATCAAGGTGATGCTGGCCTCATAAAATGAGTTTGGAAGTTTTCCTTCCGTTTCTATTTTTTGGAACAGTTTCAGGAGAATAGGAATTAGTTCTTCTTTAAAGGTTTGGTAGAATTCCCCCGGGAAGCCATCTGGCCCTGGGCTTTTGTTTGTTTGGAGATTTTTGATGACTGTTTCAATCTCCTTACTGGTTAGGGGTCTGCTCAGCTTTTCTATTTCTTCCTGGTTCAGTTGTGGTAGTTTATATGTCTCTAGGAATGCATCCATTTCTTCCAGATTGTCAAATTTGTTTGCATAGAGTTGCTCATAGTATGTTCTTATAATTGTCTGTATTTCTTTGGTGTTTGTTGTGATCTCTCCTCTTTCATTCATGATTTTATTTATTTGGGTCCTTTCTCTTTTCTTTTTGATAAGTCTGGCCAGGGATTTATCAATCTTAATAATTCTTTCAAAGAACCAGCTCCTAGTTTCGTTGATTTGTTCTATTGGTTTTTTTGGTTTCTATTTCATTGATTTCTGCTCGGATCTTTATGATTTCTCTTCTGCTGGGTTTAGGCTTTCTTTGCTGTTCTTTCTCCAGCTTCTTTAGGTGTAGGGTTAGGTTGTGTACTTGAGACCTTTCTTGTTTCTTAAGAAAGGCTTGTACCGCTATATTATTTTCCTTTTAGGACTGCCTTTGCTGTGTCCCACAGATTTTGAACCGTTGTGTTTTCATTATCATTTGTTTCCATAAATTTTTTCAATTCTTCTTTAATTTCCTGGTTAACCTACTCATTCTTTAAAAGGATGCTGTTTAGTCTCCATGTATTTGGGTTCTTTCCAAATTTCCTCTTGTGATTGAGTTCTAGCTCCAGAGCATTGTGGTCTGAAAATATACAGGGAATGATCCCAATCTTTTGATACCAGTTGAGACCTGATTTAGGACCCAGGATGTGATCTATTCTGGAGAATGTTCCATGTGCACTGGAGAAGAATGTGTATTCTGTTGCTTTGGGATGAAAGGTTCTGAATATATCTGTGATGTCCATCTGATCCAGTGTGTCATTTAAGGCCTTTATTTCCTTGTTGATCTTTTGTTAGATCTTCTTGTTGGACAGATCCTTTGAGTATGATATAGTGTCCTTCCTCATCTCTTATTATAATGTTTGGCTTAAAATGTAATTGAGCTAAGGATTGCCACCCCTGCTTTCTTCTGATGTCCATTAGCATGGAAAATTGTTTTCCACACCCTCACTTTAAATCTGGAGGTGTCTTCAGGTCTAAAATGAGTTTCTTGTAGGCAACATATAGATGGGTTTTGTTTTTTTATCCATTCTGATACCCTGTGTCTTTTGATTGGGGCATTTAGCCCATTAACATTCAGGGTAACTATTGAGAGATATGAATTTAGTGTCATTGTATTGCCTGTAAGGTGACTGTTACTGTATATTGTCTCTGTTCCTTTCTGATCTACTACTTTTAGGCTCTCTCTCTGCTTAGAGGACCCCTTTCAATATTTCCTGTAGAGCTGGTTTGGTGTTTGCAAATTCTTTCAGTTTTTGTTTGTCCTGGAAACTTTTAATCTCTCCTTCTATTTTCAATGATAGCCTAGCTGGATATAGTATTCTTGGCTGCATGTTTTTCTCGTTTAGTACTCTGAATATATCATGCCAGCTCTTTCTGGCCTGCCAGGTCTCTGTGGATAAGTCTGCTGCCAATCTAATATTTTTACCATTGTACGTTACAGACTTCTTTTCCCGGGCTGCTTTCAGGATCTTTTCTTTGTCACTAAGACTTGTAAATTTTACTATTAGGTGACTTTTTTTTTAAACATTTTTTAAAATTTATTTATTTGACAGAGAGAGAAAGAGAGAGAGATAGAGATCACAAGTAGGCAAAGAGGCAGGCAGAGAGAGGGGGAAGCAGGCTCACTGCTGAGCAGAGAGCCCGACACGGGGCTCGATCCCAGGACTCTGAGATCATGACCTGAGCCAAAGGCAGAGGCTTAACCCACTGAGCCACCCAGGCTCCCCCCAAATGTAAGACTTTTTAAAAAAGAACATAACAGCATTGGACTAATTATACAGATATTACCTGTATTTAATACAAGATAACAATAACACATTTCTTTTTGTCCCATGAAAAAGTAGAATTTTTAAAATTCTTTTTATTGTTTTCTTTTTTAATAATGTTTTTCTGAACCATCTGCAACCTTTATGATATCTTTCTTTTATGTAGTGGTAAAACTGAATACAATCAAATGTAAAATTTATTTTAACTTGAAGTTCTGCTCTTATCAAACACACATTACATTGATTCTTGGTATCAATACAATGTGATGGCATCAAGCTAAATATACCCTCAAGTCTGAACATTAAAAAAAAGTCTCAACATAAGTGGTTGACATGAAACACTTCGTATTTTACTAGCAACAGGAAGCATGGTTTTAGACTTAACAAGAATTAGCTTCCAGCTCTCCAAAACAAGTCTGTGTTACAAAATGGATAGACACTTTTGAAGAACTAGAAATTAATTCTTGTAAGTTGTCATTGTCTTTTGTGATAAAAAGTAGCCCTTTGTACACTGTAGAAAGTATGATAGTTGATAAGATCTGACAGAACCCACACTGCACAATAAGGGTTTAATACATCTGTTATCAAAATTTCCCCTTTGGGTGGGGGGATGGGCAAAATGAGTGAGGGATTGTGGGAGATAGACTTCCAGTAATAGAATGAATAAGTTAAGATGCAGCATAGGGAATATAGACAACGGTATTGTAATAGCATCGTATAGTGACCAATGTTGGCTACACTTGTGAGCATAGCATAATGTATAGACTCATCATAAAACCACTGTTGTACACCTGAAACTAATGTAATATTGGGCCTCAACTATGTTTCAATTTATAAACAGGCCCCTGTGGTTCACCCACAGGGCATGTTCATTGCAATCTCCAGATCAAGAAATGAAACTTCATTCAATTTCATCAAGCACCGAAGGGAATGACAAGATAACATGTGTTTGTGTGTGTGGTATGCCCAAGTCAATTCAGCAGGTGCCTTTTTTCAAGTAAGATTTGTTGCATTGTCTGGAGTTGAAGAAACATTTGATGAGTCTAGAAGCATTTGTCTGTCTCATCCCATACTTGGGAGATTCCGTCTCCATTTGTGTTTTCACATCCCCTTCACCACCATGTGCTCTCCAAAATTCTTTCTACATATTGGGTAGTATACTATATTTTGATTTTTTTTTTTTTTACCTCCCTTATCCAGACAGATGTACCTTTTTTTTTTTTATTTTATTTTTTTCAGTGTTCCAAGATTCATTGTTTATGCACCACACCCAGTCTCCATGCAATATATACCCTCCTTAATACCCACCACCAGGCTCACCCAACCCCCCATCCCCTCCCCTCCAAAACCCTCAGTTTGTTTCTCAGAGTCCACAGTCTCTCATGGTTTGTCTCCCCCTCCAATTTCCCCAAACTCACTTCTCCTCTCCAACTCCCAATGTCCTTCGTGTTATTCCTTATGCTCCACAAGTAAGGAAAACCATATGATAATTGACTCCCTCTGCTTGACTTATTTCACTCAGCATAATCTCCTTCAGTCCCGTCCATGTTGATATAAAAGTTGGGTATTCATACTTTCTGATGGAGGCATAATACTCCATTGTATGTATGGACCATATCTTCTTTATCCACTTATCTGTTGCAGGGCTTCTCGGCTCTTTCCACAGTTTGGCGACTGTGGCCATTGCTGCTATGAACATTGGAGTACAGATGGCCCTTCTTTTCACTACATCTGTATCTTTGGGGTAAATACCCAATAGTGCAATTGCAGGGTCATAGGGTAGCTCTATTTTTCATTTCTTAAGGAATCTCCACACTGTTTTCCAAAGTGGCTACACCAACTTGCATTCCCACCAACAGTGTAAGAGTGTTCACCTTTCTCCACAACTTCTCCAACACACGTTGTTTACTGTCTTGTTAATTTTGGCCATTCTAACTGGTGTAAGGTGGTATCTCAATGTGGTTTTTATTTGAATCTCCCTGATGGCTAGTGATGATGACAATTTTTTCATGTGTCTGTTAGCCATTTGTATGTGTTCTTTGGAGAAGTGTCTATTCGTGTCTTCTGCCCATTTTTTGACGTGATTATCTGTTTTGTGTGTGTTGAGTTTGAGGAGTTCTTTATAGATCTTGGATATCAGCCCATTATCTGTAGTGTCATCTTCTCCCATTCTGTGGGTTGTCTCTGTGTTTTGTTGACCTTTGCTGTGCAGGGGCTTTTTATCTTGATGAGGAGAGAATACTTACCAGATCATGCTATGGGACAGTATTCCACAACACCAAAACCAAGGAAAGACTCCATAAGAAAATAAAACTACAGACAAATATTCTTCATAAATATAGATGAAAATTTCTCCAAACAAGTTAGCAAAACAGAATCAAGCAACATGTAAATGTAACAAAGTGAAATTTATCTCAGGAATACAAAGTTGTTTTGATGTCCCAAAATCAAACTATGTAATCAATAAGTATACATTAATAGAGTGAAAAACAAAAACCACATGATCATTTTAATAAATACAGAAAAAACATTTGACAAAATCCAACACCACTTCATGATTTAAAAAATGAAATTCAGCAAACTACAAATGAAAGGAAATTCCTCAACCTGATAAAGGGCATCTTTAAAACACACACACACACACACACACACACACACACACACACTTAACACCATATGTAAGGGTAAAAGACTGAATTATTATCTCTTCTTAATATCAAGAACAAGGCAAAGATGTCCACTCTTGCCACTTCTACTCAACAGTGTATTGGAGGTTCCAGCTAGGGCAACTAGGCAAGAAAATGAAATAAATGTCTCTAGATTAGAAAAAAAGAGGCTAAGTTATTTCTGTTTGTAAATGACATTATTTGAAAAATCACAAGTATTTAGAAAATCACAAGAGGGGTACCTGGGTGGCTCAGTTGTTTAAGCATCTCCTTCCACTCCGGTCATGATCCCAAGGTCCTGGGATTGAGCCCTGCATAGGGCTGTCTGCTCAACAGGGTGCCTACTTCTCCCTCTCCCTCTGCCATTCCCCTGCTTGTGCTCTCTCATTCTGTCAAATAAATAAATAAGATCTTTAAAAAAAAAAGAAAATCACAAGAAATCCATTAAAAAAAAAAAACCCTACTACTAGTACTAATAAAAAAGTTCAGCCAGATTGCAGGATATAAGATCAATATATAAAAATCAATTGTATTTGTATACACTTGCAATAAGAAATCTGAAAATGAAATTAAGAATACAATTTTATTTGTAGTAGCATCAAAATGGATAAAATACTTTCACATAAATTTAATAAAGGAAGTACAAGATTAGTTCACCAAAAGCTACATAAAATACTGTCAAAAGAACTTAAAGATCTAAATGCATCCATATTTATGGGTCAAAAGACTTAATATTTTTACTATGGCAATACTCCCCAAATTGATCTGCAGACTTAGTGTAATCCTTACAAGAAATACCAGATGACTTTTTGTAGAAATTGACAAGAAAATCTGAAAATTTATATGTAATGGATTTATAAGGAATGGATTCATAATAACTAAGACAATCTTGAATAGAAAGAACAAAGGCACAGAACTTACCCAGAACTTACCCACACAGAACGTACCCACTCAGATTTCAAAATGTAAGTTTGAAATTTATGGCGTTATGTTACTATAAAGCTATAGTAATTAAGACATACTGGTACTGCTATAAGAATAGGCATATGAATCAATGGAATAGAATTTAGAGTCTATAAATGAACCTTACATTTACAGTCAATTGATTATAAACATGAGTGTCAAGACAATTCAATGGGGCAAAGAACAGTTTTTTCAACAAATGGGGCTGGAACAACTGGAATCCACATCAAAACAGGAAATTGGACTTCTATCTCATACCACATACAAAATTAACTCAAAATGTATCATAGACCTAAATGTAAGAGTTAAAACTATAAAACTCTTATAAGAAAAATCAGCAGTAAATCTTTATGACCTGCGTTAGACCGTGGTTTATTAAGTATGACACCAAAATCACAAAGTGACAAAGAAAAGACAGATCAGACTTTGTCAATATTAAAATGTTTTCATCAAAAAAATAAAAAAAGACAATCCACGGAATGAGAAAAAGTATTTGCAAATCATATATCTGATAAGATACTTATGTCCAAAAATAGTTAAAGACTATTTACAATTCAACAATAAAAAGACAACCCAATTGAAAATCAGGCAAAGGATCTCGATAGACATTTCTCCAAAGATCTACAAATGGCTAATAAACCCAAGAAAAGATGCTCAACACAATTATCATATGATCTCTCTGATATGAGGAATTTGAGAGGCAGGGCAGGGGGTTGTGGAGGATAGGGAGGGAAAAAATGAGACAAGATGGGATCGGGAGGGAAGCAAACCATAAGAGACTCTAAATCTTGGGAAACAAACTGAGGGTTGCTGGGGGGTAGGGGGTGGGATGGGATGGCTGGGTGATGGACATTGGGGAGGGTATGTGCTCTGGTGAGTTCTCTGAAGTGTGTAAGACTGATGATTCACAGACCTGTACCCCTGGGGCAAATAATACATTATATGTTAATTTTAAAAAAAGATGCTCAATGCTATAGCCATCAGGGAAATGCCAATTAAAACCACAGTGAGATACCACCTCATACCCACTGGGATAGCTGTAATCAAAGAGTCAAAAAATAACAAGTGTCAGCAAGAATGGGGAGAAACTGAAACCCTCATACATACTGATAGGGATGTAAAATGCTGCAACTATTTGAAAAGCATTCTGGTATTCCCTTAAGAGGCAAAATTCCCAGCAATTCCTCTCATAGGTATATACCCAAGAGAAATGAAAACACATGTCAACACAAAGACTTGTATACAAAGAGCAGCATGCACAGCAGCATTATTCACAATAGTCAAAAAGTGGAAACAGCTTAAATGTCCCTCAGCTAATGAATGATGAAATACAATGTGGTATGTCCATACAATAGGATAATTCAGTATAAGAAGTGACATATTGATAAATGCTAGAAAACTGATGAACTTTGAAAACCATTATGCTAAGTGAAATAAGGCAATTACAGAAGTCACATAGTGTATGATCCTATTGATATGAAGTGTCGAAAATAGGCAAATCCATGGAGACAGAAGGTAATTGAGTGTTTGCCTATGGTTTTGGGGGTGGGAGAAAAGTGGCTGCTAATGAGTAAGGGTTTTCTTTGGGGTAATGAAAGTGTTCCAAAATTAGATTGTGGTGATGGCTACACAACTCTATAAATAAGCCAAAAAGCATTGAATTGCACACTTTAAACAGGTCAATTTTATGGTATGTGAATTATATCTCCATAAAGTTGTTTAAAATAAACCTAACACTATCACTATCCAATCCCCAAGAGTTAACCCGCAGGCAAATTAAAGACAAACTGTTAATGCCTACAACTGCAATGCACCTAAATTGCATACTTAAGTCCCTTCACTAGGAGAGATGCAACAGTAAATTTTCTCTTACTGTGAACAGCAAATCATGGCTGTCAGCACCAGCATTCAGGAAGAAAAATACCAACAGCAACTACAGAAAGGTATATCCTCTTGACAAGAAATACAACGTTGCTTTCAGTCCCTATTTTGGGGGCCTCCATATAGAGTGTATTTTTCCTCCAACCTTTACACCCATTGCCAAAATCAGGCCATTTCATGTTTTAGCAAGGGGTTTCCTGAGAAACCAGAACAGTTGGTTTCTGGTTGGTTGGTCACTCAATCCATGGAGAAGTGAGGCAGAAAAAGGTCTTTCTTTTCCATGCCAGCCTCTGTGTCAGGGCATCAAATTGGACTGCTTAAACCCTAGTATCCTGCAGAATTTTTATTGCTAAGGTATCTCATCTTCTTTGTTGTTCTTATAAATGAGACTTTTTAAAAATATTATCTCTCATTATTTGTGAATAGAAAGGCTAATGACTTTATATATTTTCTAACTGCTTTACTAAGTTTTCTTATTATACCTAATAGCTTTTCAGTTGATTTTTCTGGGTCCCCCCGTTCCCCTCCTCCATCCGTTGTTTAGTCCTTTAATTATAAACTGCTTTATTTGCAAAAGCTGAAACTTCCAGAAAACCAAAACAGTCAATTCAGAAGGCACATCTGATCACTTGCTTTAATGGCAATACTGCTATGAAGTTTTTCACTATGAACCTGACTATCAGACTTTAGGATGGAGACAACCTTCTCATGTCAAAGTGTGTCTATATATTTCTATTTTATCCAGAGGTCTCATCAGGAATGAATATTGAATTTTTTTTCAGTTGATGTTTCTGAATCTTTGAGATGACCGTTTTTCTCCTCTGATCTGTTATCGGGGTGAATTATGCTGATGACTTCCTAACACTATACCGTTGTCTCTAGCTTTACTAAAAATGGATCTCACTGAGTCTTCATTCATAATTTTGCTAATATACTGCTCAGACTGATTGCTAATTTTTATTACGACTCTTACATCATTGTTCATAAATGATCTTGGGTGTCTTCCTTGTGCTCTGATTTAAGTACCCGTGTTATTTTGGCTTTCTGTGGAAACATTTCTCTTACTGTGCTTGGAGACAATTTAAGTTTCAGATTTCTACCTTTCTGAACATTTGAATTCATTTACCTGAGAAACCATCTGGGCCTGGTGATCAGGGGTTGAGGAATTCTTAATTTCCTCTCTGATTATTGGTCTGTTTAGAATTCTTAGCTCTTTTAGAGTAAATTTTGGTAATTTCTACATTTTCTCAACAATTAAGCATCTTTTTTTTTTTAATTTTTTTATTTTTTTCAGCATAACAGTATTCATTATTTTTGCACCACACCCAGTGCTCCATGCAATCCGTGCCCTCTACAATGCCCACCACCTGGTGCCCCCAACCTCCCACCCCCCACCCCTTCAAAATTCTCAGATCGTTTTTCAGAGTCCATAGTCTCTCATGGTTCACCTCCCCTTCCAATTTCCCTCAACTCCCTTCTCCTCAACATCTCCCCTTGTCCTCCATGCTATTTCAACAATTAAGCATCTTATCCAGGTTTATTTCCTGAAACTTTTTTTAAAGATTTCTTAAGGGAAATGTTTATTTACTTGTTTGTTTGTTTGCTTATTTATTTATTTAAGAAGAGCTAGAGAGAGCAGGGGGAAGGGCAGAGGGACAAGCAGACTCCCACTGAGCAGGGGGTCTGATGCGGGACTCAATCCCAGGACGCTGGGATCATGACCTGAGCTGAAGGCAGACATTTAACCAACTGAGCCACCCAGTTACCCTCCCTGAAACTTTTTAAATTTCCTTTGTATCTCTTGTTAATTCTTCTAATTTTTAATTTTACTTATTTCCAGTACAAGTGGTTTTGTCAAAAAAAAAGCAGATTTTTAAATTTATTGATTCCTTCTCCTGCTTTGCAATTTATTAATTTCCGCTTTCCATTTTTTTCCCCTAAATTCCTGAATGCCTGTTAAAAGGTTTTTTTCACTTTTAGTTTCTTATCACATATGTCTATATGCAATCAGCTCTGGCCATCTTCCCCAAATCTTGAAATATTGTATTTTATTATTACTAATATTACTTTTTAGTTATTATTCCTAATTTCTAGAATTTGCAATTACTAATCGCTAGAATTTGCAGTTTCAACTCCAATTTTCTCATTGACCCAAAAGTTATCTAAGAGGACGATTAAGAGTTTTTCCCTATGATCAAATAATTGAATTACACTAATAAATATGATGTTGCTTATTGGTTTATAATAAATATTATCCATTATGCTACATGTGTTTGCCAAGATCCTGGCAGTAAGCAGATGGCACACTGGAAAAAAAATGAGTAAATGGAATTGAATGAGGAAACTAAGCACGGAGGTAGGGGCTGTTGAAGGAACCACCAAAAAAAGATGATCAAGTGCCCCAGAACCAGCATCAGTGGGAAGACATTACTAGCTCTCAGTCTAAAGGATGGGGCAGGGAAACATAGCACTGAGGTTGGGGAGGAACACAGCCACTCCCAGAACCACAGAGGAGTGGACAGGAATGCAGAGAATAGTTATTTAACTTCTTTCTCTACCTGCCAGTCTTCTGTGGACATAATCCAAAGGCAGAGCTCCCTAATCCCCACCCCTCGGGAGCCCGAGAGATGCACTCTACAGAGCCAGAGAAGGACACAGGATAGGAAAGAGAGGAGAAGGGAGCAAAAAGTGGGAAAAACCAGCATCTCAAGAAAGTATCATTCTACTCACATTTACACATCAGGAATAGATAGAATTTCCATTAATGCTCTGTGGTCTGCTGATGTGATGAATTGTAGTTAGAGTTTATATGATTTCAAAGCATCCTCACATTCCCAGAACCCTTGATGCATATTCTTTTCACTATACTTTTGAGTTGTTACCTCTCTATTTAGAATTTATTTTTTTAATCTATAAACATATATTTTTATCCCCAGGGGTACAGGTCTGTGAATCGCCAGGTTTACACACTTCACAGCACTTACCATAGCACATACCCTCCCCAATATCCATAACCCCACCCCCCCCTTCCAACCCCCCTCCCCCCATCAACCCTCAGTTTGTTTTGTGAGATTAAGAGTCACTTATGGTTTGTCTCCCTCCCAATCCCATCTTGTTTCATTTATTCTTCTCCTACCCCCTTAACCCCCCATGTTGCATCTCCTCTCCCTCATATCAGGGAGATCATATGATAGTTGTCTTTCTCCGATTGACTTATTTCGCTAAGCATGATACCCTCTAGTTCCATCCACGTCGTCGCAAATGGCAAGATTTCATTTCTTTTGATGGCTGCATAGTATTCCATTGTGTATATATTCCACATCTTCTTTATCCATTCGTCTGTAGATGGACATCTAGGTTCTTTCCATAGTTTGGCTATTGTAGACATTGCTGCTATAAACATTTGGGTGCACGTGCCCCTTCGGATCACTACGTTTGTATCTTTAGGGTAAATACCCAGCAGTGCAATTGCTGGGTCATAGGGTAGTTCTATTTTCAACATTTTGAGGAACCTCCATGCTGTTTTCCAGAGTGGTTGCACCAGCTTGCATTCCCACCAACAGTGTAGGAGGGTTCCCCTTTCTCCGAATCCTCGCCAGCATCTGTCATTTCCTGACTTGTTAATTTTAGCCATTCTGACTGGTGTGAGGTGATATCCCATTGTGGTTTTGATTTGTATTTCCCTGATGCCGAGTGATATGGAGCACTTTTTCATTGTTTGTTGGCCATCTGGATGTTGTCTTCTTTGCAGGAATGTCTGTTCATGTCCTCTGCCCATTTCTTGATTGGATTATTTGTTCTTTGGGTGTTGAGTTTGCTAAGTTCTTTATAGATTTTGGACACTAGCCCTTTATCTGATATGTCATTTGCAAATATCTTCTCCCATTCTGTCAGTTGTCTTTTGGTTTTGTTCACTGTTTCCTTTGCTGTGCAAAAGCTTTTGATCTTGATGAAATCCCAATAGTTCATTTTTGCCCTTGCTTCCCCTGACTTTGGGGATGTTCCTAGGAAGATGTTGCTGCGGCTGAGGTCGAAGAGGTTGCTGCCTGTGTTCTCCTCAAGGATTTTGATGGATTCCTTTCTCACATTGAGATCCTTCATCCATTTTGAGTCTATTTTCATGTGTGGTGTAAGGAAATGATCCAATTTCATTTTTCTGCATGTGGCTGTCCAATTTTCCCAACACCATTTATTGAAGAGGCTATCTTTTTTCCATTGGACATTCTTTCCTGCTTTGTCGAAGATTAGTTGACCACAGATTGAGGGTCTATTTCTGGGTTCTCTATTCTGTTCCATTGATCTATGTGTCTGTTTTTGTGCCAGTACCATGCTGTCTTGATGATGACAGCTTTGTAATAGAGCTTGAAGTCCGGAATTGTGATGCCACCGACTTTGGCTTTCTTTTTCAATATTCCTTTGGCCATTCGAGGTCTTTTCTGGTTCCATATGAATTTTAGGATTATTTGTTCCATTTCTTTGAAAAAAATGGATGGTACTTTGATAGGAATTGCATTAAATGTGTAGATTGCTTTAGGTAGCATAGACATTTTCACAATATTTATTCTTCCAATCCAGGAGCATGGAACATTTTTCCATTTCTTTGTGTCTTCCTCAATTTCTTTCATGAGTACTTTATAGTTTCCTGTGTATAGATTCTTAGTCTCTTTGGTTAGGTTTATTCCTAGGCATCTTATAGTTTTGGGTGCAATTGTAAATGGGATGGACTCCTTAATTTCTCTTTCTTCTGTCTTGTTGTTGGCGTAGAGAAATGCAACTGATTTCTGTGCATTGATTTTATATCCTGACACTTTACTGAATTCCTGTACAAGTTCTAGCAGTTTTGGAGTGGAGTCTTTTGGGTTTTCCACATATAGTATCATATCATCTGCGAAGAGTGATAGTTTGACTTCTTCTTTGCCGATTTGGATGCCTTTCATTTCCTTTTGTTGTCTGATTGCTGAGGCTAGGACTTCTAGTACTATGTTGAATAGCAGTGGTGATAACGGACATCCCTGCCGTGTTCCTGACCTTAGCGGAAAAGCTTTCTGTTTTTCTCCATTGAGAATGATATTTGCGGTGGGTTTTTCATAGATGGCTTTGATAATATTGAGGTATGTGCCCTCTATCCCTACACTTTGAAGAGTTTTGATCAGGAAGGGATGCTGTACTTTGTCAAATGCTTTTTCAGCATCTATGGAGAGTATCATATGATTCTTGTTCTTTCTTTTATTAATGTGTTGTATGACATTGATTGATTTGCGGATGTTGAACCAACCTTGCAGCCCTGGAATAAATCCCACTTGGTCGTGGTGAATAATCCTTTTAATGTACTGTTGAATCCTATTGGCTAGTATTTTGGCAAGAATTTTTGCATCTGTGTTCATCAAGGATATTGGTCTGTAGTTCTCTTTTTTGATGGGATCCTTGTCTGGTTTGGGGATCAAGGTGATGCTGATCTCATAAAATGAGTTTGGAAGTTTTCCTTCTATTTCTATTTTTTGGAACAGTTTCAGGAGAATAGGAATTAGTTCTTCTTTAAATGTTTGGTAGAATTCCCCCGGGAAGCCATCTGGCCCTGGGCTTTTGTTTGTTTGGAGATTTTTGATGACTGTTTCAATCTCCTTACTGGTTAGGGGTCTGCTCAGCTTTTCTATTTCTTCCTGGTTCAGTTGTGGTAGTTTATATGTCTCTAGGAATGCATCCATTTCTTCCAGATTGTCAAATTTGTTGGCGTAGAGTTGCTCATAGTATGTTCTTATAATTGTCTGTATTTCTTTGGTGTTCGTTGTGATCTCTCCTCTTTCATTCATGATTTTACTCATTTGGGTCCTTTCTCTTTTCTTTTTGATAAGTCTGGCCAGGGGTTTATCAATCTTATTAATTCTTTCAAAGAACCAGCTCCTAGTTTTGTTGATTTGTTCTATTGTTTTTTTTTGGTTTCTATTTCATTGATTTCTGCTCTGATCTTTATGATTTCTCTTCTCCTGCTGGGTTTAGGGTTTCTTTCTTGTTCTTTCTCCAGCTCCTTTAGGTGTAGGGTTAGGTTGTGTACCTGAGACCTTTCTTGTTTCTTGAGAAAGGCTTGTACCGCTATATATTTTCCTCTCAGGACTGCCTTTGTTGTGTCCCACAGAATCTGAACCGTTGTGTTTTCATTATCATTTGTTTCCATAAATTTTTTCAATTCTTCTTTAATTTCCTGATTGACCCATTCATTCTTTAGAAGGATGCTGTTTAGTCTCCATGTATTTGGGTTCTTTCCAAATTTACTCTTGTTATTGAGTTCTAGCTTCAGAGCATTGTGGTCTGAAAATATGCAGGGAATGATCCCAATCTTTTGATACCAGTTGAGACTTGATTTAGGACCAAGAATGTGATCTATTCTGGAGAATGTTCCATGTGCACTAGAGAAGAATGTGTATTCTGTTGCCTTGGGATGAAATGTTCTGAATATATCTGTGATGTCCATCTGGTCCAGTGTGTCATTGAAGGCCTTTATTTCCTTGTTGATCTTTTGCTTGGATGATCTGTCCATTTCAGTGAGGGGAGTGTTAAAATCCCCTACTATTATTGTATTCTTGTCAATGTGTTTCTTTGATTTTGTTATTAATTGGTTTATATAGTTGGCTGCTCCCACGTTAGGGGCATAGATATATAAAATTGTTAGATCTTCTTGTTGGACAGTTCCTTTGAGTATGATATAGTGTCCTTCCTCATCTCTTATTATAGTCTTTGGCTTAAAATCTAATTGATCTGCTATAAGGATTGCCACTCCTGCTTTCTTCTGATGTCCATTAGCATGGTAAATTCTTTTCCACCCCCTCACTTTAAACCTGGAGGTGTCTTCGGGTTTAAGATGAGTTTCTTGTAGGCAACATATAGATGGTTTTTGTTTTTTTATCCATTCTGATACCCTGTGTCTTTTGATTGGGGCATTTAGCCCATTAACATTCAGGGTAACTATTGAGAGATATGAATTTAGTGTCATTGTATTGCCTGTAAGGTGACTGTTACTGTATATTGTCTCTGTTCCTTTCTGATCTACTACTTTTAGGCTCTCTCTCTGCTTAGAGGACCCCTTTCAATATTTCCTGTAGAGCTGGTTTGGTGTTTGCAAATTCTTTCAGTTTTTGTTTGTCCTGGAAACTTTTAATCTCTCCTTCTATTTTCAATGATAGCCTAGCTGGATATAGTATTCTTGGCTGCATGTTTTTCTCGTTTAGTACTCTGAATATATCATGCCAGTTCTTTCTGGCCTGCCAGGTCTCTGTGGATAAGTCTGCTGCCAATCTAATATTTTTACCATTGTACGTTACAGACTTCTTTTCCCGGGCTGCTTTCAGGATCTTTTCTTTGTCACTAAGACTTGTAAATTTTACTATTAGGTGACAGGGTGTGGGCCTATTCTTATTGATTTTGAGGGGGGTTCTCTGAACCTCCTGGATTTTGATGCTTGTTCCCTTTGCCATATTGGGGAAATTCTCTCCAATAATTCTCTCCAATATACCTTCTGCTCCCCTCTCCATTTCCTCTTCTTCTGGAATCCCAATTATTCTAATGTTGTTTTGTCTTATGGTGTCACTTATCTCTCGAATTCTCCCCTCGTGGTCCAGTAGCTGTTTGTCCCTCTTTTGCTCAGCTTCTTTATTCTCTGTCATTTGGTCTTCTATATCGCTAATTCTTTCTTCTGCCTCATTTATCCTAGCAGTGAGAGCCTCCATTTTTGATTGCACCTCATTAATAGCTTTTTTGATTTCAACTTGGTTAGATTTTAGTTCTTTATTTCTCCAGAAAGGGCTTTTATATCTCCCGAGAGGGTTGCTTTAATATCTTCCATATTTTTTCCAGCCCGGCTAGAACCTTGAGAATCGTCATTCTGAACTCTATATCTGACATATTACCAATGTCTGTATTGATTAGGTCCCTAGCCTTTGGTACTGCTTCTTGTTCTTTTTTTTTGTTGTGAATTTTTCCGCCTTGTCATTTTGTCCAGATAAGAGTATATGAAGGAGCAAGTAAAATACTAAAAGGGTGGCAACAACCCCAGGAAAATATGCTTTAGCCAAATCAGAAGAGATCCCAAATCGTGAGGGGGGAGAAAGGGGATAAAAAGGGGTTCAGAAGAAGAAAAAAAGAGAAAAAAAAGAAACTATTAAAAAAAGAAAGCCGATAAAAAATATAAAAAGGAAAATATATATATATATATATATATATATATATATATATATATTAGATAAACTATTTTAAAAACGTTAAAAAAAGAAAACGGTAAAAGTTAAAAAAAATTAGCAGAAGAAGAGGAAAAAAATTGAAAAAGAGAAAAAAAAATTAAATTAACTGCAAGGCTAAAGAATCATGGGAGAAAGCCATGAGTTCCATGCTTTGCTTTCTTCTCCTCTGGAATTCTGCCGCTCTCCTTGGTATTGAAACTGCACTCCTTGGTAGGTGAACTTGGTCCTGGCTGGGTTTCTCGTTGATCTTCTGGGGGAGGGGCCTGTTGTAGTGATTCTCAAGCATCTTTGCCCCAGGCGGAGTTGCACTGCCCTTACCTGGGGCCGGGCTGTGTAATCCGCTCGGGTTTGCTGGGTTTGCTTTCGGGAGCTTTTGTTCCCTGAGCGCTTTCCGTAGAGTTCCGGAGGACGGGAGTGAAGATGGCGGCCTCCCGGTCTCCGGCCCGGAGGAGTCTATTTAGAATTTTTCCATTTATACAATAAATGAGATTGGTCTACAATTTTCTTTCTTGAACTGTGATCATCATAATTTAGTATCAGGGTGACGCTTGCCTTGTGAAATGCATCAGAGGAGCTTTTCACATTTTTAAGTTCTGGAATAATTTACATAACAAAGGAATTGTGTATTTGGTAAAAGTTTTTAAAAAATTATTCAGTCATTTCCTATCAATAATCAAAAATTATTCAGTCATTTCCTTCTTTCAGATGATTCTTGGATAATTTTTTAGAGTCTTCCATAATTATTGATCTGAATTGGTTTTCCACTCTTTGATTCAATTCTGGCCATTTCTAATTTCCTAAAAAATGGTGCTCTCATGGAGAGATTTATTTTCTCATACTAGGTCATGTTTTATTTCCCCCAACTTTGGGGGTTATGGGGTCTTGCTAAAGGACCTTTGCAGCATCTCCTGGGGAAGCCCACAGGATTGCTGGGACTGTAGTGTAGAGAGGTTGGTTAAAATAGTTAAAACTCTTTAGAGGGGTTTCGTCTCACATGCAGGATCGTCCAGGTTTCTCTGCAGCTGCTGACAAAGGCTGCACCCTATGGAGCTGACCACAGGAGAATGTGCTTGAGGTGACTGTTCAGAGTGATTCACCAGGCAGTTGTACGACCTTAGCACCTGTCTTCCCTGGAAACAAACTTTCCAAGCTGTGGCTGTGATTTCACCCTCTGGCTTAGCAAAAGCAACAAAGAGATGCATGTGACTGAGAGAAGGAAGGGTGGGAGGGAACTTCCATACCAGTGACCCTGCTCTAGGGATGTGCCTTCCTCCTGGCTTTGGCTCTGCCACTTTGGATATGTCATTGTGTCTAACCTCACTGGGCTTCAGTTGCCTAATCAGAGAAATGATAGGCTCTGAGGCCGTCACAGATTTGTGATTCTATTAACAGATCCCCCCAGGAGTAAGCCTAGCACAAACAGGTTCATGTCACATCTCCAGTGCATTCTCTCTCTCTCTCTCTCTCTCTCTCTCACTCATAAGAAATGAATGCTCCTGCCTAAGTAACAGTGTTTGAAATCTGCTTCAGGGGGGACCAAAGGACCTTTCTGTTCTCCATTTATCTTCCCTCCAGCCTGCCTTGCCCTCAAAGGTCTCACATGCTGGGTTTAAGGCATCAACAGCCTGAGGGAGAACACTGTCCTGGAAGAGCAATCTTTTGAGTACCAAACACCTTTGGATACACTAATGCAACCATTTAGCAAGTTTCTGGGGCCACAGGAGGTACCAATGGGGAAGGAGGGATCTAGTGTCTGGAATGTTATGGGGGAAGGCCAGCTTGGAATGACAACCACAGTTGCAAGAGATAGGTGGGGAAGGATGCAATTAGCAGGCAGGAGACAACAGTGGTGGCTTTGGGGATGCTGGAGGTGGAGGTGGATTGCAACACAAATTAGCCTGCAGGGGTTTGAGGAATGAGGAGCATGGAAAACTCTGACAATGTTAGCATGAACAGCATGGTCTTTGGACACCAGCCAAGTTGGGTTTCCATCCCAGTTCTGTGACTCACTACTGAGGTTCCGTGAGCCTCTTTCTTCTTCTGCAAAATGGAAATAATCATGGCTATGATTAGGGACAATGGGAGAGTTAGGTGAGATAATGCTTAAAAAGTACTTCAACACAATGTCTGATGTGAATGAGGATTCAATCTATATGTCTATTATTATGGTAATTCCTAGCTTTGCCACCATCCTTCTCTAGAAGCCATTTTAATTAATATAACTAATCACATTTTTGCACTCTTGCCAAGAACCATGCTGGTCACTCTTGGGTTGCAAGGAAGAATGCGGCATATTCCCTGCCCTCTGATAGCATCCAGTCCAGTGGAACAGAAAGATTTGTACACGACCCAGTGAAATACAAAGGAAAGCACGCTTAAGAAACAGAAGTGCCCCAGCCCAGTACCATGTACCAGTCGCTGTCAAGACTGACTTTTTAAACCTCACCATAACTCCATGAGATGGGAGTTCTTGCCATCCCCATTTTACAGACGAAGAAACTGGGGCACAGAGAGGTGAAGAACATGTCCAGGGTCACTTAACAAAAATCTGACCCCATGCTGTCCTCTCTGGAGCTGCCAGATCTGCCTCTCTCAATGGGAAAGCTAGAGGTTAAGTGCCCATGCCACAACCGAAAACCATCTGCTTTCCCATTCTCTCACACAGCTACTTTTCCAAGAAAGAACTATTTCAGAAGGTGAAGAATTTTGGGTGAACTTTCCAGGCTGAGGAAAGAGCTGGGGCATAAGCATGGGATCTGAAGGACTGTGTTCTACAAAGAGTGTGAGGATTCTCTCAGCTAAAGAGCAGATGAAATTAGTTAATAAATGACAGTGACTTGGCTTCCCACAATGACAAGTCTCAAACCTCAGGAAAGGAAGAAGCCAGAACGGCAACACTTAATCCACTTTAGATGAAAGGGGAGGCAAAGAGATGCCATTCCAGCATGAGGGGCTCCCTGTCACATAGAGTCCCGGAGATAGAAAGCCAATCTCTGCTCTAAACCTGTTGCTCTCCTCAAGCTCTCTACCTCTGCAGATGACCCATCATCCAGCCTCTTCCTGGCCAGAAACCCAGGAGTTATCTTCAACTCATTCTTCTCCTTCCTTCCTAAGTCTATTTCCTCGATATTTAAAAGAAAATGTTTTAATTTTGCAACTGCCTCCTGTATTAGTCAGGCTCTTCAAGAAGCTGATACCAAGGATTTCAATGAAGGAGGATGTCTGTGAGAGGAAACATGAAAGAAGCCCAGGAAGGTCGGGAGAGCCGTCAGACCATGATGCAGTCTGACCCTGAGTGAGGGAGAAGGGAAGGAAGCCCTGGTGGAAGTGTCCCACCCTATTCTGTAGTGTAAGGAAGCTTCCACAAAGCCATTATTGGGCATTCAGGGTCTCTCAGAATACTCCTATGTATTTATTATTGCTGCCTCAATAGTTGGTGGACAGCAATCCATGGAAAGCATGGGTCAACACAAGCATGGATTTCTAAACCCTGGAGCCAGGCCCATGGTCAGTTATGTTCCCTGTAATTGGAGATTCATGACCTCTTCAGCAACTCTACCATCCCTGGCCTAGTTTAGACCCTTCCATTCCCCAGAGGATTTCAGTAGACCCCCAGCTGGTCTCCCTTGTGCTAATCTTTATCCTCCCACCCTGCCCCACACTCCCTCCCTTACCCAACTCTTTTCCACACCACAGTCAGAAAGACCTTTCTAGAACACAAATCTCACATGCCAGGCCTCTGCTTAGGGCCTTCAATAATGATTCTGCCAATTCCCTTGAAATCTATAAGTGGTGCTCTTGCTTTGAATAAGAGAGTGATTGAACATCTAATCAAACAAGGTATCCTTGAACTAGTAACACATGCATTATCCCAGCACTCAGACCTCTGGGTGAGGTAAAACTCTATGGAGACTAAAAATACAATCCAACCTAGACATTTAGGCATCACTTTTGCTGAAAGTCAGTGAATCTTTTGTTGATCTTGTTGGGGAATTAAAACCTTTGTAAAATGTGACTTTGCTAGGCTTATCACCAGCCGGTTATTAATGATATTACAGCAAAACACAATCAAACTCAAGAAACTACATTTGGAGTTCTTCTGGAGATTTGACAGCCTTGGGATTTTCTAGAATCTTAGGGATACATTGCCATCTAGGATTCAGGGGTGGTACCATCTTTTGAAAATGGTACTAATTGATCCCACCTAATCATGAGGCAAACCAATAATTAGCCATGGAAAGACTAGAGGAAGGTCTTGCCTCAAAATATGAGACGGGCTGTTTGGCTCCCATTATTCACTCCTTAGCAACACAGTGCAAACATGTGCTTTCATCTCATAGTTTTATACATAGTTTCTGATCTTCTGGAGAACCCTGCCTAATACACAAGCCAAGGAGTTTCCCTGGACTTTCTCAGACCTATACCTGAGGAGAAGGGAAAGATAAATCCAAGAGAAACAAACCCACAAAGGGACAGTTTTTGTCACACTAGGGCCCACACCCAATCTGCCTACACTCACATACTGGGGCTGTGCCAGGACAGAGGGACCCTCCCATGTAGGCATTAAACAGTGAAGTGATTGCACCCCAGAGTTCTTTGGCCTCTTTGATACTAGATCCACCTTACCCAGATGTTCAGAGTCACCAAGATGTCCTGTGCTGGATATTTTCCATTTGACCCTTTAGCTCCAATCCCCTCCTGTCAGTACCCGCCCCAAGAAGCTGATCATTTTAAACTACCTTGACAGGATCTCTCTCCTCCAGGATGCCAGTTGGATTCAGCCTCTCACACAAAGGTCATTGGTCTTCAGGCAGCCCTCCACATGGAGTTTCTATGTCTCTGGGTTCTGGAACCACTCCTTCTTCTTGCTCCTTTAGGGATTGTTACAACTCCAGAGTACCTCCCATCATCCTTTGCAGTCTCCTGAGACTGTCCGCACCTTTGTCAATAATATGTTTTTGAAACTCTTTTCAAATTCAATTTAAACGTGTCATCTCTTCTCTGACAAGACTCTAGTTGATGCACCACCTTCATTAGGGTTGACAGATTAAACAAAACAAAAATACAAAAATACAGGATGCATCTCTGAATTTCAGATACCTAACACATTTTTTAAGTATAAGCAGGGACCGATATTCTTTGTTTATCTGAAATTCTATTTTAACCGGGCATCCTATATTTTAACCGGCAATTCTAGCCTTTACCGCCAACTATGAAAATATCCTAGGGATCCTGGTGAACTTCAGTGGATCCCTTAAAGAAACAAGGCTAATGACATCCTTAGAATATTAATACTCATGATATCATATCTGGTCCTAATTTGTAGGACTGGCCTCTGAATCGTATGTGTATATATGGAAAAAGAGAAGAAGGGAAAATAATGGGCCTGGAAAGGAAGGGTGGGGCTGGTTTCCCGAGAGCTTAAATCCAATAAAGACAACCTGGAGTCTCACCACTCTTCGACTGTCTCAAACCCTAGTATACTCAATAAGAGTTTGGATCCTCCACATTATCCAGATTTTCTTACATATCTTTTATGGTTGAATCTGATGAATCTGGTTCTCCAAGTTTGCTTTGTCTTTTTAAAAAATCTCCTGAGATTTATATCAAAGGATACAATTGGACTCTGAGAATCTTATTAGTCCTACTAACTTTAAGCCACATTTGGATATTATTTCATGTTCAATTTGTAGAACAGATTCTTGATAATGAGATAAAAAGATATAGTCTAATTCCTCTTTTTCTTATAGTTTTCTTTCAAAGACAAACAGAAAGAAAAAAAAGATTAAGAAGGCAAATATAAGGAGTTTTGAAAGCTCAAATTAAGTGTGCTGGAAAAAATTGAAAAGTTGTGGCTTAGTAATCTATGGTGGAAAAAAATAGAAATATTATGTAATCACCAAATAAATTATTATTTTTCACAGCCTCCAGCTATTATAATTTCGCTGGATACCTTATAAGCAATTATTGTTCTGGGAGATACTCCAAGGCTTGTTCCGGGATTTCACAAAGCAGAAGTTGACACAAGTCTGAAAAGTGTTTGATGAAGTATTATTGTAACTGCCTTTTCAGTCTTTGACCAGGGGAGGAAACTGTGTGGGTGTGTGGGAAAAGGGAAAGTGGCTGTCACATGGGCAACAAGCATAAACAGCTCTTTGTGCTTTTTGAGTTGGAATTAAAAAGAAAACAACTTAATTTTCTTGCTTTCCATGGGTCTGAAACAGAGACTTCATGAATGGTTTTCAGCAGTGACTTCTGGTTTCATTGTGGGTGGTGTCAGACACCATAGACAGTCCCTCTTAAGCCAAAGCCTATAAAAGACAGAAGATGGAAGAATAGATTGCATATCTATATAAACAACTCTCGAAAATAAGAAGAGGAGCTCTCGATGGACAAAAAGCTGTGAGAAACACATAACAATGGAAAACGGAGAACATCCTATTGAACAGGAAGAGGCAGTGAGGAGCACGTGAGACAGTGTGGCCGAGGAAAAGGAGTACAGCAATGAGGACCGTGTGCTGGAGTTCAGGAGCTAGAAGGAGCCTGGGGCAACCAATAGCATCACTAGTTGGGGTCCTGCAGGAGCAACCATGTGGTGTACCCCTGGCACCCCACATCATCAGGCATGTCAGTCCTGCCTGAAGAGTGAGTATAGGTGTCTCAGAGCAGACAGACCACCAGGCCATCATCACCAGAGGCAGCCACACAGCTCTTGTGAGGTGTGTGATTATCTGGCATCTACTGCAAAACACCCAGAGGTTCACCCAGGGGAGCCCCTCAACCTGTGAGTGGACACTGATTAGTCTGTGAAGTCCAACTTCTCATAATAATCTTGAATCTCTATCAAAATTCCTTCTGTGTGCCTCCTGGCTTTGTGCAGTCTAGGTCAAGGGCATTCAAAACAATATTAACCAAACCCAGGCTAAGGGCAGAGCCTGTTGGTAATCCACTAACAACCAACATTTCTCTGGGTTAATATGGAGGCTTGAGGGGCACCTGGGTGGCTCAGTGGGTTGGGCCTCTGCCTTCAACTCAGGTCATGGTCTCAGGGTCCTGGGATCGGGACCCGCATCGGGCTCTCTGCTCAGTGGAGAGCCTGCCTCCCCCTCTCTCTCTGGCTGCCTCTCTGCCTACTTGTGCTCTCTCTCTCTGTCAAATAAATAAATTAAAAAATCTAAAAAAAAAATATGGAGGCATGAATCAGCACTTTCTGAGCAAAGGTCAAATCAGCTGCAGATGCAGCTCACTTGTAAATGTTTTTGCTTAACCCACTAACTAGCTGTGTGAACTTGAACGAGTCACTCAGTCACTCTGAGCCTCAATGTCCTCTTCCACCGTTACAGGGTTTATATGGGAACCAAATAGGAGAACATGCCTTGCACAGTGATTAGATCACAGAAAGCATTCAATAAATGTTTGGTTGTTGTTTTTGGATTTGTTTGTTTGTTTTCAGCATTTGTGGTAGCCAAGGGTTTTCCTGGCATTGAGTCTTTCTGAGGTCCTCTTAGCCTTTATCTTACTTTCATCATAGTCCTTAACTGTGCCCCCTTTTCTTTAGAGGACAATTTATCTGAGATCATCATTACTGGCACATTCCTCTCTGGAAATGCCTTCTTCTTGGATTGTTATAAATCTGTTTGTAAAGTCCCCATTTTGTCTTATGTCGTATCACCATTCAGATATTCTAGCCACAGGATGGTGCCTATTTTTTTGTGACATTTTAGAAGTCTGCCTTCTGATGTCTAGAACCCATTTTTTTTTACCCTCCCCAATACTTCACTGATGAATCTCAGTATAAAATGGTCACTTTATACAAAGCCTTTATCTCTTTCATTTTGCCAGCTAGCTTGTTGGTGGTGGTCAGGCCCATTCCAGAATAATTTTTCTCCCCTCACAGCCTTCCCTGGCTTGCTGGGAGTTGAAGTTGTCAGCAGGGCACATTTGGAATGTACTATGCTTTCAGCATAAGTGGGGCTTGCAGCAGAAATCTGGAGAGCTGACACTCCAGCCCAGCCCTGTCACTAAAACCCCTATTATTAGGTACAATAGATTGTACCTCCCAGCTTCTAGCCTCCCTGGAATAGTCTCCACTGAGCTTCTCCACTTGAATCTGTGAGTTTCTGGGTCACCCTATTCTGCAGAGCGACTCTGGTGCCATTCTTTTGAACAAGGCACCCTTCTGCTTATATTTCAGATAAGTTATTTACCAGGTCCGAGTGTGCTTTGAGACTATTGTTCCCTTTTCATGTTAAATTCTTGGTGACTTTGATTTTATTCTTCCCTCCCTCTGTCAAGACTCATTAACATCCCTCTTTATCAAGAAAGCAAGTAATATGAAACCTTTCTGCTTTTCTTCACAAAGTGCCTTCCATCCCTAGCCAGGAAACCTCCACCTTGCTATCAAAGGCCACAGTCCAGGAAAAATCACCTTCTCCTTGCTGATGTGGAGCCAGTTTTTCATGCCCCACCCCCTCCTCTTGTTCCTTAAGTCCAACAGTGAAAGCAGAAATGAAAATGCTGAGTCTTCAACCTTGCCATTATTCAGACTCCAAGGTACAGTCCACATGAACCCTGAGAGGAACCCTGAGAGTGAATCTTCAGAATGGGGGCAGACTCTTTTTGGCATTAAATCCCATTAAATCATACCTAGCAGACCTGTGGGGCCACCATATTGCCTCCACACTCACCATTGTCCTACCGATGGCTTTTTACTGGGAGCAATTGCAACGCTTTCCCTGAGGACTTTGATCAGTCCATGTGGCAACAAGAAGGTCAGCAAAGCTAACATCATAGTATGTTCAAATCTCTTTCTCTCTCTGTGTCTCTCTGTCTCTGCTTCTCTCCCTCCCTCCTCTTCTCTGAAAATCTTGCCTGCTTTTCATAAGGCCCCTTGTCGTTACATTGGGCCCACCCAGATAATCCAGGATAATCGATCATTTCATCTCAAAATCCCTAACTTAATCACACCTGCGAAGTCTCTTTGCCATATAAGGTATCATATTTGCAGATCTGGGGAATTAGGACATGGATATCTTTGGAAGCCATTAACTTGTTTATCACAGATATTCAAAGGTCCAAATTACAATTCTGAATCAGGAACTATTGCCATAAAGAAAGAAAGAACCAACCTTGAAGATGATGGAATCCAAGCACAGGTGGGCACAGGCTTTCAGGGCTCACAGGTGGGCATAGTCAGATATATTCATGCATTAGGCCTCTAGGGAGGAGAAGCAAAGCCTTCTTCTTTGTGCCTTTCACAGAAAGAGAGTTAAGCAGAAGGGACTGTTCCTCCCCAGCTCCCTGCCTGGCAATGGCATGAATAAGAATCAGCATCAATTTACAGCTTGGAAAGAGAGGAAGAAGTGAGAAGCTCTGGGAGGGGAGGTATGTAGTCTCAGCAGGGGGAGGGAGTAGTGCTGAAAACCTGCTCAGTCTTCAATAATTCAAATTCTCCTGCAATCCATCTTCTCAGGAGCCAGCAATGTTTAATCCTGTGCTGTTGTTTTGAGCCCTCTGTCACTCCAGGCCTCCTTTCCTCTCTCCCCAGTCAGTTATACAGTGGCCTCTGCTATGTATGGGGCCTTGCAGCAAGTGTTGCAGGCAGAATGTTCCACTGCTTCTTCTGTAGCACAGGATCACAAAGAACTCTCCTTCCTGGCCCCTGGGGCACTGCTCTTGCCTAGTTCATGCCAAGTAGAAATATGCACATCCAAGTGCATTAGCACCCTGGACCCATGTCTTCACCTAAATCCCCATCCACACTGGCAGGTGGGAACTGTATCCCAACTTTCCCAGAATAAGGCTGGCCTGGTTTGGCGAAGGTAAGCTTTCTGAGGCTCAGTTTCCTCACCTAAAAATGGAATGATCCTGTCTATCTTGCAGGGTTGTTAAAAGGTTTAAATAAAATGATGTAGTTAAAAATTCCCTTGATAAATTCCTTTTGCCTCTTGAGACTATGTTTATTTGACTAGTTCTGCGTTTATAAAGTGGTAGAGAAACAAAAGTAAATTAAGTACATAATTTAGGCTCAGAAAATTGACCTTTGCCTCAATTAGATGTCCAGGCTTTACGGGTTCTGGGATAACCAGTCTAATTACCACATTCTGCTGCAAGTGCCCTTCAGAGCATTTAAAAACAATTCTGTCTTCCTGGTTGGTGAATCTCTACCTCTCCTCTCAGAGAATTAACTTCATTAACTGAGTCAGGAACTTAGAACAATGGGGACATGTGTGCAGCTGGTCATGTGGCAAGGCAGAGGAGAGATCCAATCAAGATCTTCAAGCACGTGAAGGAATGTAACCAAGAAGATGAAAAAGATTGCTCACTTTAGCACCTCTAAGTCTTCTTGACTGACTATATCAAGGACATAGATTTGCTACTCTCTCTGGCCCAGTGCACAGAACTGGGACCTACAGGTGGAAATGGCAGGAAGGCAGGTTTCACTTTGGCCCAAGGAAGGATTTTCTAGCATCCAGAGCTCTTATAATGGAGGGCTTCCTCTGGAAAGTAGTGGTTGGCCTTCCACATTGCTATGACTGTTCATTCAACAGTGGTTTAAACATCTAAGCCTTGCCTGCCCACCCCACCCACACAATCTTTTCTAAGAGATGTTATTATACCCAAATTACTATACTTTTATTGTTGTTTTAAGCTGCTAAAAGTTTTGAGGTCATCTGATACACAGCAAAGTTAACTGATAGGGTTTCCAAACAATTTACCAACATCCAAGTTAACAACATAATCCCTGTCCATCTCAGGACTTGAGGAATTTTAAATTTGATTAGACCCATCTCTGAGCTCAACATCTATCATCCAGGGTTTTGAACTCACGTGAAATTACACCTCTTCTTTTTGGTACTGAAACTTTCACATCCTCCCATCATTTGTTTCTCACCTCAGGCATGATTTGGCTTCCTTCTCTATGCAGCCTAGACCTGAAGCTCATTGCTCATTGCATGCTCTTGACATCATCCTCAGTATGCTTCTGATTTACCTGAACTTCCTGCCGCCATCTTGGATCAACCCAACCATTCATGCTCTCTGCCCCTACAAGGCATATGATCACGCTGATTGGAGTCTTGGGGGTGAGGGGACAGTTTCCAATGTCAATATCATTTGGTAGTTTTATACTTTTTTTGAACCTCCAGTAGTGGTGTCTCTCTCTTAGCAGAAAGATTTTTTTTTTTTAATAAAAACCATCTTGAAGCTATCTGACTTTAACTTCCTTGACTCAGACCTAGAAAATGACCTCATCTGTAATATCTGAAGACCACAAGGAATAGATTTCCTCTGTGCAGCCCAGGGATAATCTCTATACTTGGGCTTTTATAAAAATAAAACTTTTATTGTTCTTTGTACTAATTACAAAAGAAACCCATGTTCTTCTCACTGTAATGCTACTTCTGAAAAACATATCAGAATTCATAGCAAGGAGGCTTCATGTTTTAAGAACAGCATGGAACCCATTCTAATTTGGAACAAAAAGTCAATCACAAATTCAGAAGTTTTAGTTATTACCCATAACAAATTACCCCCAGCTCAGAGCTCCTTTAAGAAGATATACACACTAGAGTGACTCAAGGAGCTGAACGTTTAAGATGAACATCATAGCAAGAAGGTGATAGTGAATGTGAGGGAGAGAAAGAGAAGGAAGAGGAGGGAGGAGAGGAAGAAGAAGAGGAAGAGAAAGAGAAGGGCTAAGAGGAAAACAATAAAGGAAAATTCCAAGACAGAAAGGTGGTAAGTCTGTAAGCTATTTTATTAATTTGTGTGTTTGGGAAACAATTTAAAATAACACAAATACGTTCTTTTTTTCATAATTCATTTGTAAAAGAACAAACTTTTATCAGTGCATAATAAATTAAAATCTCCCATAAGAACAAAGAAAACTATCTTTCTGCTCTGAATGAATTAACCTTGTAGAGCAGTGGTTATGTTATTCCTTTAAGAGCATCAGTAAATCCAGGGTGGATCCCCCTTGTTAGGACGTCTTGCCTACCAGCCTGCTCCAAGGCAGGCCCCCTGTCCTGGTGAGTCTTCATCCCTGGGTTGATCTGAGACACAGGGGTCTTTAGGCTTAGGAAAGACATAAAACGTTAGAGCCTGAGGGACCTTCAGAGAAGCATGCAGACCATAGGGTCTATAGTGGGGAAGAGTCTTGGCACATGGCTGGTCCAGTTTCTTATTATAGATCCCAAGAAGCTTACAAGCACTGACCAGCTCACATGTCCACTTCTAGTCCAAGTACCTGTGGTCAGAGTTTTACGGTACATGGAACAGCCTCTTATAGGCAAGGACTCTGGGTAAAGCAGACAATGAACACATCTTCATCTGACCCAAAGGCAATATATCCATAGGCTAGCCAAATCAGATTTTCCTCTGAAAGATGTGAACTGAGATACATGGAGATTATGTTAACAAGGATGGGTACCTCTGCCCCCTAAAAAAAAAAATCATAGTATAGAGGGAGACCAGTGGAAGTCAAGTGGGATTTCAGTAATATTTACAAATCAGGTACATTCATGAGTTAAGAGGTATTTATTCAAGGACATTTATCATTATGAAGGCAAATATTAAGATTTATGCAAGTTTCAGTTTATGCTTTTACTTGTCTGGACAGCGCAAAGCCCTGTCCTTGAGCCCCACCCCAGATTAGCATTTTGGTAAGGTGTTTTAAATTCTGCTACTTCCAAATGGCAATAAACCAGTTTCTAATTTCAAAAACTCTATCCTGCCTGTGAATTGAGTGAGGAATGGTGGAATCTGTCTAAGGAGCTCGACAGTTTAATGCATTTTGCCATGGAGATTATAGCTATTGCAGCATGGGGAAAGGGGCTGGCTTGAAAAGGGACGAGTGCTCATTGAGCATTCCGTTCAGGCAACTGCCCATTATCCAGGGGGTGGATGATCCAGTTTGGGGATTTTTCATGCCTCTGGCTTCTCCTCCCTTCTACTCTCTGCCCTTTGGCCACATTACAGATCAAATTAGCATGTCTTTGAGAGGATAGAAGGGGAAGGGACAGGTAGAATTCAAATTGGTCAATTTTGTAGCTTGTCTGCTGTTCTAATACATGAGATCAAAACCAAAGGCTAACGTGGAGTTTCGGATTGTCAGTGGGTTATACTGAATCCATACCAGACCTCCTGTCTATCGCTAGAGAAATTGGAGTCTGTTGAGAACTCACTGTATTTCATATGGACCTCAAGGCTCAGCATACAGCGGCTTGTCCAGAATCCCAAACACATTCATGCTAGAACTTTAGAGCTGGAAGGGGTTTCAAAGATGATCCAGCTTTGGGAAATCAAGACTCAGGGATTTGAAGTGCAGTGCTCAAGGTCACACAATGAGATGACTCCCCGTGGCTTGTGGACAACCTGCGAGGGGAGCAGAAACCAGTTAACTTTAAAATTACATAACTGTGGCTGGTTGATACATGAAATACTGACGAAATGGGTCTTCTTTTGACCGCCCCCCCATAACTCTTTGTTGGGACTGTCCTGCCACTGGAAACTAAAATCAAGACCATCCATTGTTGTGGAGATAGCCCCAGTAGTGGGTGCAAAACCCCAAACCCCAAAGTTGCTAAAGAAGATGGCTCCAGGTTTGAGACTGGATGCAAAGAGGTGCCAGGAGACAAAAACAGGTTCTCCTGCTGCCTGAATAGAGGACAATAGAGTTTAAAGATCCAGAATGAGAAGCCATGTACCCTACTGTATATGTACACACTCATCACCATTATCATCATCATCACCATTGGAGTAAAGAACAAGATATAAAAAAGAGTTTCTCCATAAAGTTTGGGGAATCCTGAGAGAGAAGAGAAAGGCCTTTTGTTTCTCTTCTGGAGGTTTCCAAAGGTGGTGGTCTCACTCAGCTACCTAGCTGGAGCCAAAAGAACAGAAGGAAGCCAATGTGGGGAAGAAGATGGAGACGGGCAGCACTATCCCCAGACATAGCATGGTGTGGAAAAGATTTCAGTGGGCCCATATCCCCCAGTGGCAAGAGCCAGCATGCTGCCTTGGAAGTTTCCCATGAAGGAGGTAACTCAAGGAGACATATGCCAAAAAGGAATGCAGTTTGTATGGTGAGGGCCAACGGGAAACATGGCTCATTTCGTTCTAAGGGAGCTTTTTGGAGACGGACTACCTTTTGGCCAAACCCAGAGTATGAATTGCATGGGTAACAGACCTCAATAGGGTTGCCTGTACCCAGCCCACCTGTATGGAGCCGCTGGCCACCACCCTCCAGGCAGGCACCCAAGGCAAGAGAACAAGGTGGCTGCTCCCTCCCAACACAGAGCCCTCACCACAGACCCCACCCACCACCCACTCCCAGGATCTTAGTCAGAATTGGAAGGGGCAAGGAATCCCACAGTATCATTTGGACTATATTGTGACCAAACTGCAAACTACATACCCTGAGTGGACCCTAGAAATGACTAGAATCATGGCAGTGAACTCAAAGTTTCCTGCTGCCCAGTGGACCTGGGGCTTAATGCATGGAGGGAAAGACACGGAGCTCCTTTGCTATTTTTGGTTCCCCGGGATGTGGGGGGGAGGGTTAACTGCGACATTCTATATCATAAGGCTCTGGATGGAAGGGGCAGCTGTCTTCTGTCTCCTAAAGGCAAGGAAGAGGATATGGCCTGAAATGATAGCTGAAGGAATGGTCATACCACCCAAGAGGCCTCCAACGACAAACAGGTGAAGGGCAACCACACTGAGTGAGCACCTATGGTGTCCCCACCTGGTGGTTAGCACCTGAACCAACATTTGCCCCCCGTCCTCCGAAAATCTCCAAAAGGAGGAACCTCACATCCTCGTTTCAAAGAAAGAGCTAGTATGAAGCAACATGGGCACTAAGATGGCCCATCTCCAAGAAGTCAGCCGCCCCTCCTCTTAAACCAAGCTGCCTCCTCCTGGCAGAGTAAATCGGAGAAGCTGAGGAGGATCCTCAGTCCCCCAGGCTGCATCCTCCCTCCTTCTCACATTCCTCCCCATAGGTGCCTCAAGAGAAGCACACAGATGCAGCCCTGTCTGGGAACAGGGAGTCCAAGGGAAATGTAGCAGCGGCCTTTGGAAGGGTCAGTGACAACTGCGTCACCAGGGAATCGCCTTGTCCAATTGCAAGTCCAACCTTCCTTTGAACCACGCATGATTCTCCCCCCGCCCCCAGCCTGGGTTGTGTTTTTCCCTTGGCAAATCACACCATCACACTGGGAGGGCAGCTTGCTGAGTGTGGCAGTGTTGACACAGCAATCGCTGGACACGTTCCGGGAAAGCAGGCCCCAGCATGTGAGATGAATTTTCTCTGAACCGTGTGGTTTCCAATGTGTCAGAAAAACAAACTCGGAGAAGTCTGTTTGGCTTGTGTGTCTGTGTAGACCCCCTTCCGGAGTTGAAAATGTAGTTGGCCTTAGCCCCTGTTGCTTTAAAACAAAACAAAACAAAACAGAAAGTCCTTCCTGTGTCTGACTCCCTGAAACCTGAGGCTGGCACAATGGCAGCTCTTTCAAGTGGCAGCCCCACTGGCCATGTGACCGAGTCTTTGTGCCCAAGGACAAGCGAGGCCAGGGGAAGCTGCCCAGCCCTTGGCCCTCTCCTCTGTCTCGGCTGCCTCCAGGCGCTTGGCTACCCCTCTTCCACCCAAACATCCGAGTTCCTGTTCCCAAAATAGCTACTCGTAGGAAACCGCCAAGACGTGGGGCCTCCGCAGGGGTGAATTCTCCGCGCGGACCCCGCTGCAGGGGGCGTGGCTGCCTCCGGCCATCCAGCCGCTCCGGGGCTGTCTGGGGGTCCTCAGTGCGGCTCCTCGGTCTCCGCCCACCGAAACTTCTGTTTTTCCTGTAAGAGCGAGGCAGGTAGCTGTGTGAGTATCGCAGCTTTCATTACTTTTCCGTCCCTCAGGAAAGGCGCTTAGGCTTCCCGGCGTTTGACCTCCGGATGAACTGACCAGTAAGTCCTCTTAGCAGGGACCGTGGCTTACCTAACCACAGGACAATGCACGCACCCCAGCTGGAACTTCCTGATCCCCACCTCCCACCTTCCCATCATACAAAGCAAAAGAAGCCCCCTGGGTTTGTTGCCAGGGAGAGTGGCTGGCCATGGCTTCTTCCTGCTGGGGGATGGGTGCAGGGGGAGCCAGGAGGAGGGGCCAGTCCTGGGAGAGCCCAACCTGCCTTCTGGGTGATGAAGCCCCTGCAATTAGGCCCCTCCTCTTGATTTCCATTCATGTCCTGGAAAGTGGGAAGTGGTTCTCGGCCTCAGGTACACACTGGAGTCCCCTGGGCAGCTCCTAAGAATCCTTCACCCATGGGCCCCTGGACCTAGGAAATCAGCATCTCTGGGAGGTGGGACCATGCATTGGTGGTGTTTTAAAACTCTGCGTGTGGTTCCAGTGTGCAGCCAAGTTTGAGAACCTTCTCAAACTCTAACATATGAGAACCACCCGGGATCTTGTTAAAAATCAATCAATCCTATTCCAGCAGGTTCCGGAGCTCTAACCAGGGATGCTGCCGCAGCTGGTCCATAAAACACTTCTAGTCGTCAAGCTTTAGGAGACCTAAAGAGTCACCAATAACAGCCTGGATTTCTCCGTGTTTGATTTGACAGGAGCAATGAGGAGATGAGATGGAGAGTCAATAGACTTTCAGGCTGCTAGGCTGGAAGGGATTGGTGGGCTGGAAGCCATGTCTCTGTATCTGGAAAATCTCTTCAGGAGAATAGACAGTTGACAGGCAGTAGGAATGTGACTGAATTTGGGGTGGAGTGAAATATAAAGGTAAGCTTCAACTGTCCAAGTCAGGATGAGAGGAGTGGCAGGGTTAGGGGTCACCTCCGACATGCCGGCTCAGCACCTGAGCCCAATGGTGGTGACTCTCGTCTCAAAGCTAACACAGCTGAGTGACATAAGCCCTTGTGGAGACCATGAAAAGCCATCTGGCTGAGCGGGGTGATGGGGTCCCAGCCTGCTTAAGAAACGGGAGGGATGAGGCAGAGGTGTCTGCTTGGCTCGGGTCTCAGCATCTCAGATAGCACTGGTATGTTCTACCGACAACAGGGAAATTCTCTTTGCTGCTTGTTCTACTCTGGTTGGCTTAGGAAGTAAAAGTATCATTAGAATCTCGTGAGAGGCTTCCCCAAGTTACACAGTCACAGCATGCATAGACTTCGAGCCTTCCCTAGCTCAACCCCTGAGTCAGGAAGGCTGGAGCAATAGGGTAGCTGGTGGGATTCAGGACTCCCCAAACTTCACTTTCCATTGGTAAAACGGGGGTGAGGGGTGGGCAAAAGTATCCACCTCACTGGATTATTGTGAGAATTATATGAGATAGTGTGTGTGAGAGCACATAGTACATGCTCAATAAATGCTAGCTATTATAATAATAATTATTATTATAGGTATTATTATACTACCATAATAATGGTATTATTAATAATACAATTCATCTCATAGGATATGCAAACATCTATCATAATGCTTCACCTACAGGAGAGGGTCAATAAACACTTGTTAAATCTAAGCAGAAGCTAGGTAAGTTTTTCTTCTATGCTCCCCTTGTTGTTTTTTAGGATAATACATCAGCTTTGAGTCAGTTTCCATCCTGTGCTGAGTCAGGCTTTTTGGCCTTAGCTGCAAACCTGCTCCCTAATCTCCAACCAGACGCACAGAGAAGGTTTGGAATGCATGTTTTTCCCTGAAGAAGTGTGGCCAGCAGATCTGCCTCCTTCCCAGAGGAGAGGTCTGGCTGGTGGGAGTCGGAGGAAAAGATAGACATGCGAAGAGAACTCCTACAGAGATCCCACTAGTTAAGGGCTCAGTACCAGGCACTCTGCAGTTGCTACTCAGTCATTGCCAGCATCTTGTCTTCCTTAATAACAAAGGAAGACGGAGGAAGGAGTCATCCCCATGCACCACATTCTTGCCCTCAGAGAATGGCTTTGGGAATCACTCCTTTATCGCTGGAAGTTTCTGCCTCTCCTAGGACTCAGAGGACTAAGTCCAGAGGGACTTCAGCATCCATCAGTCTCATGATGTCCCCTTGAATTTAAATGCAGAAGGAGATGCTAGAGAGAGGCTAGGACTCAAGAAGAGCCACGTCCAGCCATGTGACAACACAGAGCACAGCACCTGCAGTGTTCCTGCTCAGATACGTGTGTGCAGGAGGGATCTGCTTTCTGCTAAGCTCCAGCTCTGTCTGGCTCAAGACATTTTGGGGTGGGAGGCAGGGGACAGACTTCTGGAGACCACAGAACCTCAAGTGAGGGAAGACATCTGAAGGGCAGCCAGCTTGGCCTTGGTTGTTAGAAGGGGGCCATACAGGGCACAGAGTGGTGACTTTCCCCTGGGATTCGTCCCACCCAGCCCCGCAGAATCAGATCAGTCCTGGAATACAGGGCACCATGAGTGAGAGGGAAAAGAGCTGTTCAGTGAGGGGTTGGGAGGTATTGGAGCCAGAGCAGCTCAGATCTGGCACTCCTGGGCTCCGTGGGAGTTAGCAGCATGAGACACCCTCCTCTCCTCCATGGTGTATTTTATTACATGGAGGTTCTAGCAGTTTCTTTATCTAGGCTGGCAGTTCCCAGTGTAGGGGGAAACACAGACTGGCAGAAGTGGAGATGTCCAGCAGGCGCAGCCATGCCCAGGATTGGTGGCAGTGACCCATGGGAGGGAAGGATGGAGGTGCCCACAGTGCATCAGTGTGCACTCTGGATGCAAGAGCTGTGACCAGAGAAACCCCAGTGCCTAGTGAGACAGAAGGCCAGAGGTGCCCCACAGAGGCAGCATTTGGAGCCAAGAGCCAGCAAAAGAGCCTGGGAGCCTGGGAGCCTGGGACACCATGTGGTAGCTGAGTGGACTTGGGCTTGAGCTCCCAGAGGACTCCCAGAAACACAGTACAGGAGGCTCTGCCAGGAGATGAAGACTTGCATTGGCTGGTGGTTAGTGGACTGACTACTGTCCAGGTCATCTGGGTTTAAACTTAGCCTGCCCAAGGAATGCTGGGATATTTGTCAATATCCCATTATCACTGGGACGAAGCCTGCTTTGACACATGCTTTGAGCACTCGTATCTCTCTCTCTCCTGTCTGTCTGGGTTTTTGTCTATCTCTCTGTCTTTGTCTCTATCCTTCCATCTCCATGTCTGTCTCTGTCTCTGTCTTATTCTCCCTGCCTCCATTCCCACAAAATGTATGACTCATCCTGGGCATTCAACAAATATTTTTTAACTCCACATTATGTAAAAATTCACACACACAAAAGCAGCAGAATAAAATAAGGACCTCTCAGGTACCCATCACCCAGTTTCAACAATCATGGACATTCTCACTCACCGCCCTCCCCCAGATTATTCGGAAGCAAGCTCAGACATCCTCCATAAATATTTCAGATGCCTCTAAACGATAAGCAGTCTGTAAAAACCATAACCACGATCCCACTAGCACACTCAGAAAAGCTAGCACTAATTCCTTAAATCAGTATCTAAATACAATCTAAATTTAATCTAAATACAATCCTTAGGTCATGTTTGTTAATGTGTCATAACTCCCCAAAATCCCTTTTAAACTATAGTCAACAAATGTTTTTGGGCTGACCACATCTTTTCTGTTTCTGTGTATCTTTCTGTTTTTCTATTTCTTGTTTTTCCACTTACCCTTCTGTCCACCAGTTTGGTTTCTTTCCATCTGTGTATGTCTGTTTCAATGTAACATTATTTCTGTGATTTTTTTTTTCTCTGTGTGTGACTTTATCTATACCTTTCTCTCTCCGCCTCCTTCCCAAGTCCTGTCTGTCTCTGTCACATGCACACACACCAAGTACACTCACACATAGGTTCATGCTCCCTGGAGGGTCAGCAAGGGAGCCCTGCACACACCCTTGACTGAAAGTGTATGAATATTGTATGAAGTTGGGGCTGAAGGATGAAACAGATCTCTGGCCAAAATGTTAGTGTGGCTTCACTGAAGCACTTTCTGCTGTTTCATGCTGTGCCCATTCCACAGGCTCCATTCCAGTGGACTGAGCCCCCCTTCCGGTGACTTAGCCCCCTTTCCAGTGACTGAGCCCTTTCCGATGGACTGAGCCCCCCGCTTCTGGTGAATGAGCCCCCTCCTTCAACAAATACATGAAGGAGGCAGCTAGGACCACAGCACATCATCATCGCGAAGGCTGAAGGGTGCTGCGCAGATATACGTGGTGTGTGTTACTTTATCTGTTGTTCCAAATAAAACTTAAGGCTCACCCATTGGTGAATTCCTAAAGCACTGTCTGAAAAGAAGCTGTAGAATGCTTGTTGGCCAAGCGCTACTTTTCACCAATCACAGGGACAGTGTTCCATTTTGAAAGAAATCTTTTACCGAGTCTTAAATTATTTGTTAGAGCTGGAGGCAACAAACCCAGGCTTTTCCCATTCTTTCTAGCAATGGATTTCTTTTTTTAATAAAATCTTACATAAAACCTGGAGATATAAAGTGAATAAAAACAGAACTTGATATGTGTGGGCCAGGGAGAGAAGGGAGAAAACTGTAGAAAATTTAAAAAAAACAAAATTTTTTTAAACTCAATCGAAGAAACTTATTTTCCAAAGGAGTAAACTGGGTTCCAGAGTGGGGGCCGTGACCCACGCCAGCCCAAAAGCAGCCTCCAGCATCCCATAAGTCCCTCTTGTCTTACTCCTTACAGACACATTCAGAATTTCAGGGAGAATCTGTGTCTCCGGGTTTTGTTTTTTTGTTTTGTTTTGTTTTGTTTTGTTTTGTTTTCCAAGTAGTTATTTTGGCAAATGTACTAAGCTGAGCAGTGATCTGGGAGATTTCGTGACCCAGACATCACTTGAGCTGTGGTTTTTTTGTTTCCTGGGACAAAACCTGTTGGATGACTCTTTAGCAAATGACTAAAGGCAGAATGACTTGAGAGTCTGGTCACCAAGGTCAGGATTGTAGAATGTGAGGCTGCCTCTTATGGGAGTGGCCCCGTGCTTGGGGGCAGGTGAATCCCAGTGTTTGGCTAACAGAGCTGGAGAGCCAAGCAGTGACCCTCCTTGATTAAGAACACTTGCTGTGAACCAGTGTGAAATGGAATTACAGAGTAGGGGTAAGGAGCCTGCGGGATGAGAGGTGCCTTAGCTGCCTGGGTCCCAGTTGCCATGTAGGAACTCAGAGAAGCCATGGACAGTGTAACTGTGACTCTAGAAGAAACTGGAAGTTCTTGCTTGCTGGATGTGTGTGCCTCCAGTAGCAGCTGACAGCAAAAGCTGCTAGTCTCCCATAAATACAGAGACAAACTGATGGCTGTCAGAGAGAGGTGACATGGGGACCTGGGCAAAATGGGTGAAGCGGATGGGTGATACAGGCTTCCAGATATGGAATGACTAAGTCCTGGGAATTAAAGGCACAGTGTAGGGGCGCCTGGATGGCTCAGTTGTTAAGCGTCTGCCTTTCGCTCGGGTCATGGTCCCAGGGTCCTGGGATCGAGCTCTGCATCCAGCTCCCCGCTCAGCAGAAGCCTGCTTCTCCCTCTCCCACTCTCCTTGCTTGTGTTCCCTCTCTCACTGTGTCTTTCTCTGTCAAATAAATAAAATCTTAAAAAAATAATAATAAAGGCCCAACGTAGGGAATATAGTCAATGACACTGTAATAGCGCTGTATGGTGACAGATGGGAGCTACACTGTGGGAGCACAGCATAACGTATAGACTTGTCAATTCACCATGTTGAACACCTGAAACTAATGTAACTTTGTGTGTCAACTAAACTAAATTTTTTTTTTTTTAAAAGCTGCTGTTCTCTCAGTTCACAATGAAGGCTGATTATGAGTAAGCTCAGTAGAGAATTGTGTTATTCTGTATAGCTTAGAGACTTGAAAATGTGCCTGACTGCTACTCATCTTGGGGGACCAGTGAGGCATACTAGAAAATACCTGAGCCTCGGCACGGGAACACAGAGTGTAAACTCCGGCTCCACCACTTTCTAGCTGAGTAATTCTGGAGCATCACCTTGCCCACGAAGCTTTGGTTTCCTCATCTCCAGATCAGGATAATGCCACCTTGCTAGCTCACAATGTGCTTCATGTCGGGTATCTCTCAGCAACTTTGCCGAGCCGGTATTGGAAACCTCACTTTACCAAAAAGGAAACCATACCCCAAGAGGAGGCACCTGCAGCCCCATATATCAGTAACAGCCCCATTTGAACAGGTTCCTACTGGGTTCCTGGGCCGTGTGTTTTCCATCACCCCTACTGCTTCCTATCTAATCTACTGTTGGACAAATGAGAACACAGCAGCTAAGAAACACTGCATTCTAAAACAGCCAAGATTCAAATTTATGGAGAAAGAAAGTAGACTAGTAGTTGCCCCAGGCCAGGGTAGGAACAGAGATGAAGTGTAAATTAGCAGAAGAGATCATATTGGGGGAGGGTGTAGATGCTGTACTAACTACTGAGTCATGATGATGGTTGCACAACTCTGTAAATTTCCTAAAAAGCGCCGAATTGGATACTTGTGAATTTTTATGTAAAATGTACCTCAATAAAGCTGTTAACAAAAAGCCAACAGAATTGTCTGTTTTACCAAGCATATATGGAAGCAGTTAGTATTCGTTTATTTCCTCTAAAAGGTATTTCTTATAATTACTGATTTGAAAAAGTAGTGACATGCTAGTGACACGGTTAATATCTGCTTTGTTTTGTTCTTCTCGCTCTGAGACTATGGGCTGGCCACGTGGTCAGTCAGCACTGGAAGTAACTAACACATGTAAGCATCATGGGCTCTCACAGCTGGCAGGGTTAGAGTCCTGAAAACCCCTCTCTACCTACCCTTATAGGGAGGCTAGTTAGCAGCGTGCAAGGCGTAGCGACAATCAGCCATCCTGAAGGAGAGCACCTACAAGCCTAAATCAAGGCAATTAGCATTTTTTTAAAAGATTTTATTTATTTATTTGACGGAGATCACAAGTAGGCAGAGAGGCAGGCAGAGAGAGAGGAGGAAACAGGCTGACCGCGGAGTAGAGAGCCCGATGCGGGGCTCGATCCCAGGATCCTGGGATCATGACCTGAGCCGAAGGCAGAGGCTTCAACCAACTGAGCCACCCAGGTGCCCCAAGGCAATTAGCATTTTATTCCCACTCGGACCTACTAAGCCCCCTGGACCTCAGCCGCATGTCCCCAGTCTGGCTGGACAAATCCTGGCCTTTCGGAAAATGGCATGAGGTAACATGCGGGAGAGTTCTCTCACCAATTCTTGCCAACAAAGGGAAAAGAGGGGAAAATTCCAGCAAGGTTGTATTTTCAGAAAGGGTGGTGTCTGCGGGACTGTGAATGTGGAGTTTATAGTTAAGTATTTTGTGAGGTGGGCAGTGCTAGTCCTCCATCTGATTTGAACTGGAAAGTTGAATTGCTATTGTTTAAAGGAAGTGCTCTTTGTGGTTTGGTGACACTAGGACATTTCTCAGAGTAGTGTGGCCACACATTGGCAGTAGTTGGTGCCTGGGTGGGAAAAAGCCAGTTTACCCGTTGGTATGCGGGATGGGACCTATTAAGGGCTTCGTATCCTCCCATGCTGTCTGCAGAACCAGCAGAGGTGGTAAGAAAGAGAAAAGATACCTCAGAGGGGTTGGGGGCCCCCTTGTACCAGCATCTTTGCTGGGCTCAGGGGAAGCAGGGAGCAAGGATTTGAGTGCAAGCAGCTCATCATTTGGAGCCCATCTCAGAAAGCATCAGTAGGGGAGTGGGGAGTGAGGCAAAATAGGGAGGGCAGACCAAGCAAGGCATTTTCATAAACAACCTCCCAAGGCTTTAAGGGAGGAAGCTCTGGAGACTATAGAACAAAGTCTCAGCCTTGTGTGCACATTGGAATCACCTGGGGAGCTTGTTGAAACATATTGCTGGGCTCCCAACCTCAGAGTTTCTGATTCAGTAGGTCCGAAGTGGGTAGGACCTGAAAGTTGCATTCCCAGTAAGTCCCCAGGTGATGCCGATGCTGTTGTCCTGGCATGATACTTTGAGGAGTGAAGAAGATGATTCAGGTGGTCAGACCCAGGGGTGAGGAGTTGGGGTATTTATGTACCAATTCCCATCTCATGTTGTGGAAGGCTGCTCCTGGAATGGTTAACTGCCTGGTACCCTGCAGGGTACCAGCAGACCCTGCAGCCAGAGAAGGTTTGCAGGCTGAGAGTAACAAGTGCTTGCTATAAAGCAAAGCTATAAGGTTATGTGGGAACAGAATACAGGGCACCAAGAAGGCCAGCCACACTGCCTGCAGGAACAGAGTATCTCTGCAGTAACAATCAGAGTCCTCTGTGTCCGACGGAAAAAGTATTACAGCATAGTGCCACAAAAAAGGGTTAGTGCCCCAGCTGCTTTAATATCCATAGCAGTGTTACCTTAACTAGATCTCGTACCTTCTTTGGGCCCCACCCCAACTGGAAGGCCCCACCTGTCTCAAAAATTCCTGGATTCTCTGGTTACTAGATCCAAGTGACCCTGCTCAATCACAGCCTGTGAAAACATTCGGCCCCTAGAGAGCTCCAGGAAAGCACATTTACATCTATCACCCCTGCCCAGCGTCCTTCCCCAAGGATTCAAATTTTGTCCAAGCAGGTGCTGCCCCCAGACTGTGAGGCAATACACTCCAAAGCCTGAGGCTTCCTAGGGTGGGCATCCCATGTGGTTCCTACAGGTCTCTGGTCCCCAGGCACCAGGCTCACTGCCTTCCCTTCGCATCCTTGGCAGGTCTATCAAGCATTAATAAGATACTTCATCTCAGTCAAAGAAGACTATAAGACTATGTATTTTCTTTTAATGAGTTATGCAGTTAAAATAATAAGCTGCTTAATCTTTTCATTTAGGGTAGAATGATGTATTATGGCAGACTCAATTGCTTCCCCACTTCCTTCCCTTTCCCTGGATAGCCTGGCAGTGACACTGCCTGGTCGTTGCCCTTGCTGGGCACCTGAGTGTAAAAGGCAAGCCTGCAATTCCCCAGAGAACTAGAAAAAAGAGGGTAGTCTTGCCTTCCCAGTGTCAAGGAAGATCAAGGCACCTGCAACCAGTGTAGACACTTAGATTCAGATAGACTAACAGAGTGGACATCTACAGCTTTTGTCTTCCAAGCAGTCAGATTCCCTTTTATCAGAAACAGCTCCCCCAGTTCTCCATGGAAATACACACTTCCCCATTCATAATCCCAGTGGTTCAGGATGTTAACATCTACCTGGTCCCAGATGAGCCTAATCAGTGTATTTCATAGTGCTGATCTAGTGAGGGTCAGTCCAGCGGTAGCCAGTGAGGATGCCAGTCCGTTAAGGGATCTCCTGCTCCAAGTGTCAGGAAATTCCAGGACCAAGATTCTGGGTCTGTTCACAATTCCCTGACTTAGATAGAAAGTGTCCTAAAACATAATGGTACAAAAAATTTGCTAGGGCTGAGCTTCTCTTGCACTCATAGCTATATGACCTCAAATCTCACCTTCTCTGGGCCCTTAGCTCAAAGAATTCCACGACTCCACCTGTCTTGAAAATTCCCTGATTCTCTGTCCAGAAAAGCCCTGTAACTTGACAACTAGATCCATGTTACCATGTTCAACCACTGTCTGTGAAACATTTACTTAGTACTGTATCTGGGAGGGCCACATCATCACCATGCTTGACTCCTGAAAACCCAGAGTGGCCTAGGAAAGTCTCATAGCAACTTCTTCCATCGTCAACATTCCCCTTGCATTCCTGGATATGAAATCTCATGCTACCATAAATACCCACTACTATTTGACCTGGCTTCAAGTCGAATGATTGGGGACACACGCAGTAGTAAGACCTTAAAAAATATTTCAATGAATCACTAAAGGTTAAGAACTTCACTGACTATCTTTGCAAGAGGAGGGCAGAGCACTGAAGGATTTTGCCATGCTCATCCCCCTGCAAGGACTATCTCTCCTGCTCCCCTAAGCAACATTCTCCCTTCATCCAACCTTCAAGGTTCACCCCTTTCTGAAGCACCCCTGGGCCCTCCCAGGCACAGCCAGGTCCTTTCTCTATTGGAGCTCTTCTTCCTTCCTTCAAGAGTCCAGAGAATGAGTAGGAGGCCTAGGTTGGAGGACCAAACCTTCATGGTCAGCCATGACCCAGCCGCCATCTTTGTGTTTCCATGGTCTCAAGGAAGAATTGACTTACTCCAGGGAACGCTGCATGTGTGTGAACTTGGACAGGCACATATATGGGTGTCATTCCTCTTGCTAGGAGATCTGAAACAGGGTGCCCAAAGACCTTCTCACACAGTCCCAGGGTTAGGAAAGAAGAATAAGTGGGGACCCTGCTTCTCATAAAAGTATCTATTGTTTATAGCCTCATGTTGGCTGCCACTGGGATAGGGAGTTACTTTGTCCTGCCTGTCCCATGGGAGTGGCTGAAAGCTCCTTGCCTGACCCCTGACCTGCTGCCAAATTCTCTTGGACCTCCTGAGTTTTGTGATGACCGATCTTAGAGCCAGGTCACCCTGATCCACTTCCTCTCCTTTCAAACAAGTATGGGAGAAGGCATCCCAGTCACACTTCCTTCTTCAAATATGAATCAAGCTAATCATATGAAGTACTGATGTATAGCAGGTTTGGATATTTTTTATCCAAGTTCTAATTGATTTCAAATCCTAATTAAGGAATAACTGTTAAATGGACAATGAAGGACCCACAAAATCACTTTTTCCATCTTGTAATTTGACCTTCAGTCTCTTCTCTCTAAGCCTTGAAAAGATCTGATATGTTCATGTGAAACTGATTTTGCCTATTCAGTAATGATATGTTCCTCCCTTTTGTCTTTGGTTGCCCACTATCCCAACCTCATTTTCCCATATTTAATGTCTTCTCCATCAGTCTCGCTCCCATCATAGACGTCAAAAAAACACCATGCAGGTAGGGCATAGGCAGGTGGTCTAGGCTTGGAACTAGCTCAATCTCACCCACATTCCCAAGACTCACAGTTGAAAGTTAGTGACCCGAAGAAGCAAGGAAAAAGAGAAATCCTCCTGTTGCTAATGGGAGCACTGTCATAATAACATCCAGAGTTCAGTGGTCAACTCAGTGGCATCCAAACCAGTCTGCATCTGTGGCACAACAATGGCTGTGGTTCTGTCAATACAGCCTCCCTCTGTCCACTTCTAACCCCCAGACCTCATTCTCCAGATATCCCAGGGATACCACAAGATGCCCAATATCCTTTCAGTGAATTCTTCTCTCTGACTGCATCATCCAGTCAACTCACATGCAACAAAGAACCCCAGTCATGATTCTACTACCTGCTTTCTTCTCTTGTCTCCCTCAACTGAAAGCTGCTTCTGTCTGTTGCTGGCATAGCCTTTAATGGCCTGGCCCATCCCTTCTAAGATATCCAAGCGTCTCCTCTGAGGACCCACCACCCTCTGATGGATCTCACCCCACACTGAACTAGAAGCATTTACCTGCCTGGGCTTTGTTTTGTTTTATTTTGTTTTGTGCCGCAAATATCACCCAAGCAAGTCACAGATGAAAGAATGATGCTCCTTGCCCTATGCTGATCCCTTCAAGACTTTCTCTGTGGGGCTGGTTCAGAGAGACAGCTAGGCATTTGCCTCAAGGTCTGTGGAGTCACCTGTACTGTGTAGCAAATCAAAGGGAAGTGGTGGTGGCTTGGTGCACAGAACTAGGAACTTTGCCTGGAGGCTTTGCATCCTTACTGACAACTCAACAGTCTTTTACCCAAAGATGTCTCAAGAGACCTTCTCATCATACTTGGGAGGGCAAATTAAGGCCTACCAGGAAAGTGGTTTACTCTGAGTCACATGTCAGATTAGCAGCTGCTAATACTGATACCTAGTAACTTTCAACCCAACTGGTCAAGTATATGTAACAGCCTGCTAGGCTTTCTTCCACTTCAAATCTTTATTTTCAAATACTTTATATTTCCTCATTTAAGAAGATCTTCCAATTAAGTTCTCTTCTACAGAGCCAAATATTTATATCTTCATAAAAATAATTTTTGAATTTAAAAAATGTGTAGCAGGGGTGATTACACATGATTTTTTTTTCCAACCTTTCCTTATTTGTCTAGGGCCTGACCAAAGCTTAAATTTTTCAAATGAAAGGATCTTTGTATCAGTCAAGATTCTTCAGAGAAACAGAACCAATGGGATAGTTTAGTGGGTAGGTAGATGGATAGATAGATGGATGGATGGATAGATAGAGAGATAGACAGGAGAGGAGAATTATTATAGGAATTGGCTCATGCAGTTATGGATACCAAAAAGTCCCATAACCTTCCATCTGTAAGCTTGACAACTAAGAAAACCTGTGGTATAATTCAGCCTGACTCTGAAAGCCTGATGCCTAGGGAGCTGATGGTATAAGTCCCAGAGTCTGAAGGCCCAAGAACCAGATGCTGTGATGTCCAAGGGCAAGAGAAGATGGATGTCCCAGCTCAAGAAGAAAGAGGAATTCACCTCTCCATTGGCCTTTTTGTTCCTTTCAGACCCCAATGGATTGGATGTTGCTGCCCACATTGGTGAGGGCCACTTTGTCCATTCAGTCTACTGAATCAGATGTTACTGTCTTCCAGAAACACCTTCACAGACACATCCAGTGATAATGTATCACCAGCCATGTAGGCATCCCTTAGGCCAGTCAAATTGACACATTAAATTAACCATCACAAGTCTACTACTTGTCAGTTTGGCACCTATATCTGTGTCCTTAAACCATACTTTATATCTTAATAAAAGACAATTGCAAGGTTATAATTCTGTTTAACATGATACAACTATTCTGCATACAACTGAGAAACCTTTCCCTGATAAAGGAGGTAAACTCCTTGAGTGCACTTTACCCTTCTCCTGATATCCTGTACCTTAAATATTATGATGTAAAATGGGTGCCTGGGTGGCTCAGTTGGTTAAGCGACTGCCTTCGGCTCAGGTCATGATCCTGGAGTCCCAGGATCGAGTCCCGCATCAGACTCCCAGCTCCATGGGGAGTCTGCTTCTCCCTCTGACCTTCTCCTCGCTCATGCTCTCTCTCACTGTCTCTCTCTCTCTCAAATAAATAAATAAAATGTTTAAAAAAATTAAAAAAAATATTATGATGTAAAATTAACAATATTTAAATATTGATATAAAGACAATACATCTTATGTGATAAGAAAATAAGGGAAGAAAGAAAACAAAAATATTTGCTTAATATATGTACATACACACCCAAACACTCATAAAACAAGGAAGAAATAGTGATAACAATTACAGCCCTGTTTCTATAACTGGCCACGTCATCATGACTAAGATTTATAACTACCTTCTTCTACTATCCATTCTGTATCCCTTTTGCCTTCAGCAAGCACCGTCACTGGTCATGCTTCTTTACCTGGTGAAGTGACCCAAACCCATTTTTGAAGAGTCTCTTCCATTATTAGTCCTGTCTGGATGAGGTCGTTATAATTTTTCATTGACCTTAATCACAAGGTATGGTGATTCTAAGAGATGCCTTAAGGGATCTCCTGTATTCCAGACATACTCCTCCATCCTCCATGGTAGAAAACCAGTCCAGTTTCCCTTGTGTGTTAGGATTAAGCACCCCAGCCAACATAGCAATTCCCTTCTTTGTCAGGTGATTCAGAAGCATTTGCACCCCAAAATGGCCTGATGACCATCTCAAGTTCCAGTTCAGTGGAATCCTTGTGTCTGCTGGTGGCACCATTGCTCCTGCAGGAACTAAGCCCTCTAGGCCAGCAGAATGTAAAGTCATGAAAACAGAAAGCAAAATTTTGCTGGTGTGTCACTAGGGATAATAGTGAGTCATGCCACTTCCATTTCTACCCTTGATTCCTGGACCTGTGAATCCTTGCTGTGGGTGAAACAGCACCAGATTTTGGATGCCGATTCAGACCATATATACCTTCTGGAAAACTTTGCTCCAGCCCTACCTAGCTGGTGCTGTAAATGAGTCTTCAAAAGGCCATTCCACCATTCTATCAAGCCAGCCACTTCATGATGATGGGAAACTTGGCAATACCAGTGAATTCCATGAGTGTGGGCCAATTGCTGCACTTCTTTTGCTGTGAAGTGAATTCTTTGGTCTGAAGCAATGTTGTGTGGAATGCTATGATGGTGGATAAGGCATTCTATAAGTGCATGAATGGTAGTTTTGGCAGAAGCATTGAATACAAGGAAGGGAAATTTGTATCCAGAATAAGCTTCTATACCAGTAAGGACAAAATGCTATCCCTTTCATGATGAAATTGGTCCAACATAATCAAATTTTTTATTTTTTTTTCTTTAAGCCCAATTGCCTTGGAGGTAGGAAGAGTGTCCATCAGCCAAAGTTGGTAACCTTTATGAGTTGTTTTCAGTTTTGTTTTTTATTTTCTTTTTGGACCACTAACTATAAGCAATACTTCAATATCTACAATCCACTGTCAAATAAGAAAAGCTAAAAGCAGAGACATTTATTAACTCAATTTTTACACAAAAAAATGCACAAAAAATGCATATATGTTTATGTATCTGCACCAGTTTATATGACCTGGAGAAGTATGTGGAAGGAAACGACAAGTTGGCCAATAGCTGTTATCAGATAGAATAAGGTTTCATTGTGAGTAACAGAGACTAGAAAAAAAAGTGATTTAAGATAGAAGCTCTTGGGGCGCCTGGGTGGCTCAGTGGGTTAAGCCGCTGCCTTCGGCTCGGGTCATGATCTCAGGGTCCTGGGATCGAGCCCCGCATCGGGCTCTCTGCACAGCAGGGAGACTGCTTCCCTCTCTCTCTGTCTCTGCCTGCTTCTCTGTCTACTTGTGATCTCTCTCTGTCAAATAAATAAATAAAATCTTTAAAAAAAAAAAAAGAAGCTCTTTCTCCCATATATGTAAAAGGAACCTGAAGGTAGGCTGTCCAGTATGATAGCTCTACAAGGTCACCAGAAACAGAGGCAGCTTCTGGATCCCTCCTCCACTGTCCCATGGTAGGGCCCTTGTCCTCATGGTCCAAGCATCCAACCATCATATGCAAGACAGCAGAAAGGAAAAAGGAAAGGGAAAGAAAAGCTTACTTTTAAAGGAGGCCTCTGAGAAGTTTCTCTCACATGATAATTCCACTTACATCTCTTTGGTCAGAATCTATATATATGACCACACATGGTTGCAAAGGAAGCTGGGAAATGTAATCTTTTAGCTAGGGAGCAATGTAATACCTTAAATCTAAGGTTTGTTAAACTGAGATGATCAGGCAGAATGGATACTGACTAGCCTTCAGCAGTCTCTCCAAACAGCTAATGTGAGGATGAGGAAATGAGGTTATCAGGAAAGGAGGGAATAGAAGGGCATGCAGGTAGAAATGGTTACATGTGTATATGTGTATATATAACTTTGTATTATTTCACTAGCTATAGTGAGTTAATTTTTAAAAAGTAACTTTTGGAAGAATTTAAAAACATTTTTAATAAGCATGATAAGGGAAATTTCCCCATAAGTCTTCATATAAAATTCACGGAACAGACTAATGAACAAGCAGCTTCATCAGATTTTTTTTTTTTTTTTTAAGACAAGAGGGCCAAAATGAGACACCATGGTGGATAATGTGAGGTTCCTGTGCGGGTCTTCCATCGAGGCACAAATGCATACCAGCGAGAGAGAAGGTCTGAAGGGAGGTGGAGTGTGGAGCAGAAGCAGAATGCAGGGAGGAAAAGATGGCTGCCCAGAATCCGAATTCAAGACTCTTAGGACCTGTTGAGCTTGACCAGGGCAGAAGCAGTCCTTTAAGAACCCACCTGAAAAATATGAAGTGGGCCTTCTTGGACTTGAGAAAATTGTGGTACCAGGTGCAGAGTCTATCCCCAAACTCAGCCATGCCCCAGAGAAAACAAGGTATACTGGCATGTTTCATCCAATTCCCGGGGCATAGAACCCAGATTAGAACTCAGGCAGCCCCTTTCCCGGGAAGACCTCTGCTCCCTATTTCGTCCTACAGCGCTTTTCCCTCACAACCCCACGATCTTGCTATGAGGAGAAGCAAGAACTCATTCTTTCTTGGGTTCTAATTCTTGGAATTTGGACCCCTGTCAGGGTGTGGGGGTTTCTAAGTGGGGATAACAGTTAACTGCTTTTCTCCTGCAAATTCCTGTTTAGGCACTTGGTTCCCCAAAGCAAAAAAGGGTACAGAGTAACCTGGGATTCCAGAAACAACCCCGTATTAATTTCCCAGTGTTGCCATAATAAAATGTCCCACACTGGGTACTCAAAACAATGGAAATAAATTCTTCCAAAATCTTGGATCCAAGGTGCCAGCCAGGCCATGCTCCATGAGATTGGATAGACTCCTTCATTGCCCCTTCCATATTCTGGTGGTGGCATTCGGACCCTGGCTTCCTCTGCTTTGCAACTCTATCATTCCAGCCTTTTCTTCTGTCATCATGTGGTGTTCTTCCTGTATGTCTGTCTTCTCCTCTCTTGTAAGGATACTGTTCATAGTGGACTAAGGCCTGTCCCCCTCTAACATGTCCTCTTTTAATTTACATATAAGTGCATTTGCAAAGACCCTAGTCTGTGCTGGGCTTAGGAATTCAACATTTTGGGGTGGAGGGACAAACCCCTTCAGGGTCTTTCTTAGAACCTCTCAAGGCCCTCAGCATATCAGCCAGGCTGTTGCCACCAAGAGGATCACATTTGAAAGGAGACTACTAAGGACATGATTGTAAACAGAAATACTTTGAAGATAGATTTTAATGATAAAGGAAAATAGAGTCCTCCAAGGTGTCCCCCACTCCCAAGCATGGGGGCCCAGGACAGTCAGCCAGGGGTGGGCCTGACCTCTTCCTCATGGTTGTGAAAGCAGCAGCAATGGCCTTTCTCCTTTCTGTGAACAGAGTGCCTCTAGCTGCCTTGAAACAGATATCGCACCCCCCCCACACACACTGCTAGCCCTGGAAACCCTGGGGGTGAGAAGGAGATGAGATTAGATCATGGGATGAGGGGATTCTGCCACACACCACAGCATATAAGATTATGGGCCAGAGCAAGAGCCTCCCACGTCCAACATTGCAGGCAGTTGCCAAATAAAACTATCAGCATGGGTTTGCTCCTAGCCCAGCCCTGACACTGGGCCTTGATTTCCTTGTCTTCCAAATAAAGGGGTTTGATGTCTAAGATCCCTTCCAAACTCAACAGTTCTGAGCTCAGAGTGAAACCAGAAGTCTCTTGGAGGGTGTCTTAGCTGGGTTCCCCTAGAAGCAGAGCCTGAGACAGGGATTCAGCACATGGGAGGAAGGGAAGCAAGACAAAGAAGGGGAGGGGCAAACATATCTGGTCTCAAGTAAGGCTAGCCTTGGCCTGAAATTAATGTGGGCTCTGGAGCAGAAATCCTATGATTTCTAGCAGCCTAGAGACAGCTAAGGGCATTGTACCCTTTTATCAGTAAGCCAGTCTCTATGGGCTGCTTTGGATGGGAATATTTATAACTCCTAGGCAAGGTAAGCTCTGGGGGTTATTCTCCAAAGGAGAGGGGCTGCTGTGAGCTGTAGCAGCCCCTCAAAGCAGCTGGGGAAGGGGGGAATCACAGCCACCAATGCCTAGGGAAATACAAACATTAATTCTCTCAGACTTCTACACAGGAAAGACTTGCTGAGAACAGAAGCAAGTTGCCGCTTTCCTGTTAAAGCCCTCCCCATTCATTCAACTAATGTTATTGAATGAATAACCTGCTATCTGCCAGCCACTATTCTGGGTATTGGAACATGAGGCTTAGCATCCAAAAAAATCACAACCATATTCTGATTATGCCCCCTCCCCAAGAAGGGCTAGATCTCTTCTCCAGGAGACCTGCCTAAGGAGAGCTACCAGCCAGCAGCAGCAGACATCCTCTGGGCTGGGGGAGGATGAGAGGAGGAGCAGCAAAGGCTGGCAAGTGTTTGGTTTTGAAACGCCTGTGGCATATTCAAACAAAGATACAGTAGCCACACTGGTGCAATTTGGAGGCGAGTCTGGCCCCACTCTCCAGGAGTTTCTGGCCAGGATGCCTGCTGTGCAGCCGACTGTAGCCTCCATATGTTTGAGCAACTTCCACCTGGCAGGTGGAGAGTGAATATTTGTTGGTCAGGCAGTCCTTTCCCTTCAAAATCCACTCGCTTTCCCCCTTACTTTTTAACGTGTCTGTGCTCATCTCTGCGGCCCTATTTCTATGAGATCCTCTCCCAAGGACCAGGGCATTCACACTGAGCCAGCCTAGGATCAGCTTCCACACCCTGAAGGGCCATGAGCTGGTGGTATGCAGTGGAGGTAGTGAGCCTAAGAAGCTGGGCCAGATCTGGGCACCTGCCAGGAGGACCATGACAGGCAGTACAGGAGGGGCACCAAGGAGGGGTTCTGGGTCCTCAGCCCCATGAAGCCAGGGGGGAAATTAAAACAGGCTATTTAATCAAAAGAAATGAAATCTTGCCATTTGCGACGACGTGGATGGAACTAGAGGATATTATGCTTAGCGAAATAAGTCAATCAGAGAAAGACTACTATCGTATGATCTCCCTGATATGAGGAAGTGGAGATGCACGTGGGGGGTTTGGGGGGTAGGAAAAGAATAAATGAAACAAGATGGATCAGGAGGGAGACAAACCATAAGAGACTCAATGTCACAAAACAAACTGAGGGGGGCTGGGGGGAAGGGGGTAGGGAGAGGGTGGTTAGGTTATGGACATTGGGGAGGGTATGTGCTATGGTGAGTGCTGTGAAATGTGTAAACCTGGCGATTCACAGACCTGTACCCCTGGGGCTAATAATACATTATAAGTTTATTAAAAAATTAAAAAAAATTTTAAAAAACGGGCTATTTAATATTCCTTCTTCAAACTCGAAGTCCTCTCTGTTCATGGAATAAAAAAGGGGTTGTTTTGAAAAGTGGAAGAAAGAGGCCTAAAGCCAGCATCATGCTAACGAAGGGGGTCAGACTTGGAGTTGCTGGAAAAGAGGTCCATGGAGAGCAACCACAAATGCTCAAAAAACCAGATAGTATCTGGGAGATTCATGCATGGCAACAACTCCAACTGCGAACTGAATCTGTTGATGGCTCTAAGCCAGAGTGCCCACCACAACCAGTTATCATGGATCTCATAGTGTCTTTCTGTGTCTCTGTCTCATTCTGTATCTATCTATCTAGACATAGATATTATATGTCTGTATGTATATGCATATGTTTTTGTATATGTCTGTATGTATGTGTATGTATATATATAGAGATATATAGATATAAATATAGATATAGATATTTCTCTAAAACTATGGACCAGACCACTTTCTGTCTTTCAGAGAAAGGCCCAACAGCAAGTCTTTTCGGTGGCCACTAGTCTGTAACACATGGTCATAATTTTAGGATTCTGGTGTCATTCCAGGGAAAAATAAAAACATGACAGAAAAAGGATATAGTATTGACCAAAACACTAACATTTATTGAAGACTTAAGGCACTGCATGGAGCTCTTTCCTTGCATGATCTTGGTCCCCCCACAGCAACCCCAGGTGAAGGACCATGAGCACTCCCTCTTTTACAGATGAAGAGCCTGGAGTACAGAGAAGAGCTCTCACCTGTCCAATTTCACATGGCTAGTGCTTGGGGGGCTCCAGAACCCACTTTACTGTAGACAGAGCTAGACACCAACGTAGCTTGGCCTCATGACAAAAAGCCTTCAAAAATCAGCTTCTAGGGCGCCTGGATGGTTCAGTGGGTTAAAACCTCTACCTTCGGCTCAGGTCATAATCTCGGGGTCCTGGGATCGAGTCCTGCATCGGGCTCTCTGCTTGGCAGGGAGCCTGCTTCTTCCTCTCTCTCTCTGCCTGCCTCTCTGCCTACTTGTGATCTCACTCTGTCAAATAAATAAATAAAATCTTTTTTTAAAAAAATCAGCTTGTGTAAGTGAAGTCCAGTAGAAATACAAGAGAAGGGCTGGGGAGGTGAGCTGGGGGGGGGGGGGAGACTAAAGATGGAGAGAGCAGAGAGAGAAAAAGCCACCCAAAACAATGAAGCCAGCAGGAGGGATGGCACCAGACCAGACAACTTAGCTCTGGCCATCCTGGGAGGTGAGGCGAAGGACAAGTCGAGGTGGCACTAATCTCACCTATGAGCAACACAGTTCCTCTGGTCAGGTGAAACTTTCCCAGCCCTAAGTTCTCCTAACATGGCTTTGTCCCAGAGATTTTCTTATTTAAAGGACAAGATTCAGAATGGTTGTCACTGTTGCTATTGAGGAACAGGATACGGGACACCTGGGTGGTTCAGTCTGTTAAGCATCAGCCTTCAGCTCAGGTCATGATCCCAGGATCCTGGGATCAAGTCCTGCATTGAGCTCCATGCTTAGCAGAGAGCCTGCTTTTCCCTCTCACTCTGTTTGCCACTCCCCCTGCTTGTGCTCTCTCTCTCTGACAAATAAATAAAATCTGAAGAAGGAGGAGGAAGTGGAGGAGGAGGAGAAGGGAACAGGTGGGGAAGAGAAGAGAGGGGTGCTCTGTCATTATGGTTGGCATGTGCTAGAAAAGCCTGTCTTGCTTCAGATGTGTTGGTGAAGAGTCAGGGAGTGGGGACGTGCCACTGATCAAGGCTGCAACCATGAGCACTAAAAAAGCAGCTGCACATCCATGAGTGAGTCTTCCATGTGAGTAAGGCAGACCTGTCCTTCTCCCACACTCCCTTGAACTCTCTCCACTCTCCCTTTTCTCCACCTGCACCAAAACCCCTGCAATGCTGATGTGGCCTGACATTTCAGTTCCACAAGGTTGTGGATATACACTTTAATGTGTTATCTACTTCCGTGACAGTAAGTGGACTCGGTTATTTGTTTCCCTTTACTGCCCTCATGTCTCCTTTCTTCCTCCAGGAGACCCCTTCCCAGTGTCTCTAGGTAGCATGGGTCTGAGACCGTTTATCTCTGAGGACATCTTTCTTCCTGTTCACATTTCAGCGATGACTTAACTGGATATAACATTCTAGGTATGAAGGTATTTTCTTCCACTCTACAGACATTGCTCTCTATTCTTCCTGCCTCCCATGTGACAATTGAGAGGTTTGATGTCTGTTTGAAATGGACTCATCTGTAGAGATCTGTTTCCTGTCTCCAGAACATTTTCTCTATATTTGATGTATTTAAATTTTATTCTAATTGTCTCGATATGTGTGTACATGAACCTACCCTGTTTGGCACACCGTGCTCCCCTCCAGTAGGAGGGCTCAATTCTTCAATTAAGTCTAGAAAATTCTCAGTCATTCATTCTTCAAACACTTATTTTCTCCCCTCCATTAACTCATTTCCCTCTTGGTGGTAGTCTTAGAAACAAATGTCGACCCTTCTAACTCTGGCCTCCATATTGATTTTTCTCATCCTTTCCATCTCTCTCCCTTTCTGACACCTCTGTCAGATGGTTGACCCAAATGTCCCTCTCCATACCTCATTCTGTAACTGAATCTGCAGTGTTTCTCATCCCACCCATTGGGTGCTCTCAATTAACAAGTCTATTTTTCATGCCTATATCTCTAATTCGTTTCCTTCGTAAGTGGTTATTCCTACTTTCCGATCTCCCAGAGGATATTTATTATGCTTATTTTATATTCTTGTTCCATTAGCTTTGCTCCTCCTGCACAAGGTGCTCCATTTGTTGGGTTTGTTAACAGAACATGCACTTCTCAGAGGTCTTATTGTTCCCTGAGAGTGCTCACCCCAGCCCCTTAGGGTGGTGGGCTGACCCAGCCAGTATATCCACTTAGTTGGAGATGAAGGGCTCCCACGGTGCTCCTCCAGGGATACCTCTCAGAGCCCAGGTAGCACCCTGGGCTTACCCTGTCAGAGGAGAAACACTGCCAAACCACCTGCACGTGTTATCTTCTGCATTTCCCTCTGCCATCTGGACCTCCCTCTGGTGGGACTTCCGTCTGCCCTGTGAAAAACGACCCAGAGGGCCATCATCCACTCCAGCAGCTGGAAAGCCTACCTGTGGCCCCTGTCCTGTCACTGTCACCCCACCCCGGGACCCTACCACCTTCACAGTCCCAGAGTTTTTTTTTTTTTCCAGTTTCTATGTTGGTTCTGGAGATCTGGCCACCTCCCTTTTATGCCTGTGGCATTTCTGGGTTTGGAAATGAAGACAGAGCAACCCACACACGTTTCAGAAACTCCTTTACATTTCTGAGTCTCCACTCCCTGCCTGCCCAGCTCTTCTCAGGGAGAACCACCTCCCACTGCCAGCCAGTGCTTAGAACAAGAGACATTTACAGAAGCAAGCCAGAATCTCTTCGGGGCTTCTGACATATTTGAAATGAGCCAGGCCCCAGAAAGCCGATCTTGCCCCACCTCCCCACCACCCGTTGGTCTCCAAAGAATTCCTTTGGGAAGTGACTATCTACCCAGTGATATACAACTCCCATGGACTCTCCTCTAGGCATGAGGACAATAGTCCCTAAAGGCTCCATTTCTCCAACAGGTATGGAAAATATTGCTGGGCTCTCTAAGAACATGATTCATCGCCTCTCTTATCGAGGCTCTATGGAAATGCAAGTACTTAAAGGCTGCATGGAAATGGGCAAGAAACAATTGCCCTCTGGGCACCGGAAAAATTACTCTTTGGGGAGTTTAATCAGACTAGACCGCTGCTCCACACTAAATACGCAGAGTCTACAGGAACTTTTTCAAATGAAGTTTCATCCTCCTCAAGGCTTAGGTTAGTGAAGGCACCATGAGGAGGTCACGGATGCTCAGGCAGGAGTGTAGGGTCTGTGTGTTCTAGGGCCAGATTTGCCCCCATCAGTGCCCTTGGTCTGTGCCCCTCTTTTCCTCAGCTGTGAAACAGGGATTATAACCCCTGTGTGGAGGGTTTGAGATTTGGGAGAGATGGTAAAGGATTCTATGCTTCTCAAAAGAGATCCATAAATATAAATCATCCTCATTGCCTTAAATGAGTAATAAGGGAGGTATAAATAAAATCCCATGGAAACAGAACTGCACATCAAATTCTGAGCAAACTTGGCACCCAGAGAGAGCTCCCTGCTATAGGAATTCCTTCCTATATTCTTCTTCCAGCATACACTGGAGAATCCTTCTGAAATACAGTTATTTACCCTTTATTGCTCTGTTATATCAGTTTACAGTTTGGAACTCCAGTTATCTATAAGGAAAGGCAGATGGGCTGTACCTTGTATGAGCCCTCGGATCCACAGAGTAGCACTGAGACACTGTGTGGATCTGTGTGCTTCGGCGGCGAAGGGCTCAGAGTCTGACGTCAAATAGATCTAAGCTCAAATCCCAGTTCTATCTCCTTCTAGCTGAGCTTCAGCTTCCATATCTGTAAAATGGAAATAATATCCACCACATAGAGTTGTTAGTGAGGATAAAGGGAAATAATGCAAGAAGAGTACTTCAGACAGTGTCAGGGCTATGACATAATGCTCCACAAATGATGGCCATAGTATTATTGTATTATTGTTGGAACGTGAAGGCCCCCCACCTTCTCTCTGTCTCTCTCTCTCTCTCTCTCTGTCACATGCACACACGCACACAGGCACACACACACACCAGGTCCAGGGCTAATGGAGAGCAAGCTGAGAGGCTAGGATGTAAAATTTAAGGAGGCACTTATTCACAGGTGTATGCAAATGTAAGAGAGAGAGTGCCTTAAATTTTACAACCTAAACACCTCCTTGTCTTACTCTAGTGTTGACACACACACACACACACACACAAGTGAGAAAACCAAGGCCTGGAGAAATGTAAAGAACCTGGATCTCAGAGGTTGTATATGGCAATGCTGGAGATTCCAAGGTAGATCTTCTCCTCCCCCTGCCATACTTTGTCCTCCCAGGTCTGAGCAGAGAGATTCAGAAATGGGACAATTCCAGATACTGTGAGCAGGTTCCTGCAATCAATCACACCTGTAATTTACAGAGGAGGCAGGCAGCAACTTCCTGTGTCCAGAGAAAGCTGTACCCAACTCAACTCTTCTTCCACTGCCTGTAAACCTTGCTTTGGAAACTGACCCCATTTTACCCTGAGCAGGACTGGTGCTTAAGAGGAGGGCCTTCCAGGGTGGCTGGGTGGCTCAGTGGGTTAAGCCGCTGCCTTCGGCTCAGGTCATGATCTCAGGGTCCTGGGATTGAGTCTCACATCAGGCTCTCTGCTCAGCAGGGAGCCTGCTTCCCTCTCTCTCTCTCTCTCTGCCTGCCTCTCCGTCTACTTGTGATCTCTCTCTGTCAAATAAATAAATAAGATCTTTAAAAAAAAAAAAAAAAAGAGGAGGGCCTTCCGGTCACTTGCACAAGGGTTGTTTTGATTGGTCAGTGCCTGTGTCTTGATGGTAGTTAAATATTTTTACATTAACCTGTGCAAAAGAGCCCACAGAGGAATGACTTGCCCTCAACAAGGTCACAAAGTCAAATTCAATAGGTGAAGGTGTCTCAGCATCTTTATGATTCCTCCTCAGATCTCCTGTTCTTGACTCAAACCTGTCACCCTCGCACCATTACTCACCCTACTTCCCATCTACAGCTATAACCTTTCCCTGATCAAAACCTGACTGCCCAGTCCATAGCCAGATTTCTGCCTTTATTTCCTGAGATACTCCCATCCCTAGGCTAGAATTGAGTTCAGTTTGGGGCAACCTCTACCCCTAGCTCCCTTCTTCCCCATCCACATGCACAGCTCTGGCTCTTGCAACTGCCTTTCTCAACACTGGAACCTGATTTCGGACTCTGGCTGGGTCTATTGCAAACTTAATGTCTTGCTTTGACTTTCACCAAAAGCCAACCCTGAGCTAAAGACCTGGGTGAAGGTAGCTTGTTTGGCAGATAATCCAAGGAAATATTGAGGGAGTGAGGAAAGGAGGCAAGAAGGGAAGAAACCCACATAAAATTTGGACAAATGAATAGGTTACAACTGCAGGCACCTGGAACTCAATCCTGCCAGGACCCCTCTGAGAGGATAGAACCTAGACTTCACAACTGTCCTGTCAAAGGGTGAAGAGGCTGAGATATTTATCAACTCTCCAACTCCCAACTGTCCTGGGTTGAGGCTTGATCTTGGGAGAATGAACCTTCCAGCACTTCTGCCCAGTCTGTGTGCTGGTTGGTAACTTCTGTGGCTAGGAAAGTCTAGAAGCAGAGAGACGAGCAGGGGCTCAAGGGGTGAAGGCACGAGGTCTTCAGAAACTGTCAGCTGAAGCTACAGATGACCTTCAAGGCAGCGTAAATGATGTGGCTTCAGAACTGGCAGTGTCTCCTGCCAGCAACACACTTCCTGAAATAACAAAGTTTTCCATAGGCTTTTAAGGGCACTGTCTACCTAGAATCTTCATAATACTGTTTTCCCTTCTACCACCCCTGCCTTGATTTTCTCTCTGAGAGAGAAACGGAAACAATGAGAAAGAAGAAAGTACAAAAGTTCGACACAATAATGGTCTGTAAACATCCTTCCCATACATCTCTCCCTCCACTTGCTTATTTCAGGCTTCAGTCCTAGGGCTGGGGTCCCCAAAAGAGACCCTGAGGTGAAAAATCATGTGTGCCAGTGACTTCTTAGGGAAACTCATACAGAAATTGGAGAAGCCAGACCTGGCAGTGGGAAAAGCCAAGGAAAGATGTGATCAGCCGAATGGCCTTAGCCTGATCCCACAGGGAGCTCTGGAGTTTAAATTACATCTCAGAATCTCCATGACCTGTGGCAAGAGTGCTAGGCTCTCATCTTCCTGTCCTGATAAATCATTGGTAAGGGCCACTCCAGAAGGATAGAAATTTCCAGCTTTTCCAACACTACGGACAAAGTGGGCTCTAGTCCAGTGATAGTACCAGCCATTGGAAATGAAGGTGCATCTAAGCCATGGGAAGCAGCTTTAAGGGAATCTGGATGGGGCCCCGACATTATCTGCTGCAGCTTCCAGAGAAACTTACATTTGAGTAAGTTCTGCTGCTAGAAAAATGTTTGATGCCACTGGACTACAGTATCTTTTGAATGTTTTTTTGTTTGTTTGTTTGTGTTTTTATTTTTATTTATTTTTATTTATTTATTTTACATCCTGGCCTGAAAGCCTGTAATTCTTCAACACAGAGCTGCAGACCACATGGTTTTGGGGACTGGATACTAAATTATCCCATTAGGGTTGGAAATAGTTCCTAAGTCACACCCTAGGAGTGCCTGAAGCAAAGGCCCAAACATAGCTGGTGGCAGCAATTTTCAGCTCTGAAAAATCTAGTCACAAAAATATAAGAATTAGTGAATCTTACCCATCAGAGATGACACACAGGAAAGGATGCATTGTGGTTCTCCTGCACCCCCATCTCTGCTTCCTTCTCCTCTGAAGTTTGGGCTAATAATAGAAATTGAGTAGGTGCTAGTTCCTATGTTGCAAATTTTTCTTTACTGATGATGCATAATTGCATTGTATTTCCATTCAGTAATTATTCAAAATAAACCTTAAGATATGCAAAATGAGAAATGAAGATGAGATTGTAATACAATAAAAGTATCTTGGAAGAGGTTTCTTAAACTCTCTCCCCTCTGGATACAATTTTGAGGTTAGGTAAATTTTCTTTCTTTCTTTCTCTCTCTCTCTTCCTTTCTTTCTTTCTTTTTTTTCCTTCTTTCTTTCTTTCTCATGTTTCTTTAAAAAAATAAATTAGAAAAAGAAGGTATGAGGGAATCCTTCAAACTACCAAAATATTTTACTTGACATGTAAAATAGTGTGTTCATCATCTCGTACATGTTAATCCCTAAGGTGCTGTCATATCCCATGACACCGTCCTATCTCCTTAAAAAAAAAAAATGTGACTTTGGAACCTACATTGGAAATATCTTGTGTTTTTCATTTTTTGGAAACATTTCCTCACTGGTAAATAGAATGATGTTAGAGGAGTTTGTTCATTTTGACTACATGAAAAGGTAAACCTGTTCTTACTTAGTTGCCAGCAGGTAGAAATACACAAAACATCCAATCGAATGTCAAAATAAATTAAATTCTTGCAACTGCTTGTAAATACTCTGAGCAAGCAACATGTAAAACTTGTAAAGAGTGAGATCTTGGTGACACTAATTCCACTCACCCATTCAGCAAGTAGATACTGAGTGTCTTCTGTTCACCAGCATTGTCCAGGATGCTGAGGACGCCGCAGTGGACACACTCCAAGACGCCTTCAAATGTTGAAATATTAGCTCCATCATTTTCTGAATTTGGCTTCCATATTGGAAAGATGTTTCCATTTTTAAATCTCTGTCTGCTGCTCTGATAAATAATGTTCTCCCAGGTTCCCAAAAGAAGAATTAATTTGGCGAAACAAATCAGTTGTTGTTTCATTCATTGTTATGATAATAGAGAAATTAGGTTTTTAATTAAGGCTGAGGAAGGATGGAAAAGAGTAGGCAAATAAACGCCCACACGGTTTGAGGCCCAAGGGACAAGACAAACCTCCTTTTTGCTGTAGTGTCAAAAATTCTCTCCCTCCAGCAGCTTCAGCAGGTTAAGGCGTCTTATCTAGGGTGGACCCCAAGCTACAGGCCTTTCCTGCCCTGGGAATAGATTAGCACCCATCAAGTTGACATGAATGATGATTTAATATAAGCACCTTTCAAGGGGATGTACTGTAGCTATCACTGTTTTGAAAATGAGTAAGCTGAAGCTTTGAGAAGGTAAGCAACACACTCCGGGTCACACAATTGTGAGATGCTGTCATGATTTCAATTCAAGTAGTTTGATTCCAAGATGTTCTGAGCCTTTAACCTACATTAACTCTTGACACATGAAGAAGGGGTCTGGAAGTGTCCAGTACATTTATCACTCATCTTGTTTTTATTTAAAAATCACTATGAAAAAAATGAATGAATGAATGAATGAATGAATGAATATCAATAGGATATTTTAAATTACACAAGGAAAACATGTTAATTGTGAGAAGTAAAGGAAGGAGGACGTGAATGCAAAAAATAAAGGGGGAAAGTAAGGAAAAATGTGAAAGAACCACAAAGAAAAATCTGCATTTTTCTACTGTCCATAAACCACCCATTCTCAATGGGCACCATACAGCCCCTAAGGGGTCAAAAACTGGTCCTTGTGGAGAGAAAAGCTTATTCTTTCATACGCACAAATAGTCATACAATACATACATGGACAGATATACAGTAAATCTGTAGTATTAAATTTTTGTTGGAGAACAAAATTTGGGGGGGAAAGTCTAAAAAGATCCTGGAGGGAAGCTAGTTTGGAGAAGTTGAGAATACTGCCATAGATTTGGATTTTAATAGATTTCAAATATTTTTATTATTCTAAAATATTAAATATATTAAATATACTTTATATATAATATAAATATATGAATATATAAATATAAATATTATATATAAATATAAATATATATTTACACAATATATCAAAATGTTAAATATTAAATATTTTAAATAAATTTTAAACTAAATAAAATATTAAAAATTTAAAATTAAATATTATTTATTATTTTAAAATAATAGATTTTAAAGATTTAATTGGTAGCTATTTGTACAGATTTTTCTATGTATTGTATGTTTTATTACAAAAATGGGATGTATATATATGCTGTACCTTTCCATGTCCATGAAAATTCTTTCTAATAATATGCTATACCATTCATGAAGCATTTTTGCATACTGTATTTCATTTGATCCGTACTGTAACTGTGCGAAGGTAGATGCTTTAATTATTATTCCCATTTTACAGCTGAAGAAACTTAGGCATAGAAAGATGAATTAACTTGCCCCAAACTCTCTTAGCCAATATAAACAACAGAACTAAGATTTGGATCTTATTTCTTAAGATCTTTGAGTTTACCTTGCTATTTTTCCAAGCCTTTTGAGTAGAAATCTTAGTTAATTTATTGTAAATTGTTTTTAGTTTTCTAATAAAAGCTATAAAATTTTCTCAGCAGTCACTCAAGCTTCATCTCAAGTTCTGGATAGTTTCTGCATCAGACGGACATAAGAAAGTCTTCCCTATCCTTGCAGACGTATCCCCAGTTTTCTTTCTTTTTTTTTTTTTAACTTTTTAAATTTTTTTACTTCCCAGAGCTTAAAGAAATTTCCTTACCATGCAACCTTGTAGCTTCTTAGAGGATGTTGACTCTTTCTCCATAAACGGGCCTGAAAGAGATTTCCAGCCCTTGCACTGGCATCAGGAAGCCATAGGAGGCATGCCCTCTCAGGTGAATTCCTTTACCTTCACCTTCCTCTGGACCCCATGCCCAGGCCCCACCACACTCCCAGTCCTGCTCACAGAAGGAATGTGGTGAGAATTGGGCTTCATGTTGGTTTTTCAGCAGCAGTAGCACGCAGCAAATAGGCCTTGAGAAACGATGATAGTAAGAAACATTCGTCTATTTTTGACCATAAAAAATGTTTTTTATCAGAAATCTTATTAGAGAGCTTATGGTTTGGATTTTTCGAGAAGCTAGAGATGGATGTTTTCTGTCCAGCTCAAACCCTGCCAGCCCTAAGGTGGAGAGAGAAAACATGCATACAGGCTGGCACTTGGGTACCAGCACCTGAGGCTCTGCACACAGCCATCCTTGCCTCCTGGAGCCCTGCACCCTGTGGGGTCCAGAGACGGGGTTCCATGTACAATCTGACCTTTGCCTGGTGAGCCACTCCAAATACTCGAGCAACCTTTCTCCACCGTGGCTCTCCATGGAGCTGGTCTGGTATCTTTGAGGGCCCTTTTTCCACTGCCGTCACTGCAGGCCACTCTTTGAGCCATCTTCACCCCATCCAGGCTCTGTTCCTCCAGTGAGAACAGTGCAGGAAAATATTCTGGTGTCTCCTAAAACTTGTTCAGCTGGGAACTTGGCTACAGAGGTTGCTATGGCAACCAGAGCAGATGATTAGGAGGGAAGCTGTTCTTCCTGCTAGAATGTGGGTTAGGTGTTTGTGTGTGCACAGGAGTATGTGGCACACAGGGGAAAGGAATACTCCTAAGAAAGGCCTAACCATTCTACACAAGACCCTCGGATTGTCCCAGAAGCCATGTCCCTCACTCCCGGTCGAGTGGACCTGGACTCAACCACAACTGCAATTTTAAGGCAACATGAAGCCAGTCCTTTCCAAATCATCCAGTTTAGTTCTGTGCTTGTGGGAATCTTCCCCCAAAATGTGTTTCTACCAAATTTTATTGGGGTCTCATTTCTTCATGATCTCTCAAACCAATGGACCATGCAGGTATCCATAGATGGTTGGACACCATGCCTGTCAACTTGGAAGTGTTGTTAATGTCAGGTGACAGGTATGCTATGAATTGGATACATCTCTGAATGTTTCCTTACTTAATCTTTTTGAAATTAAGTCTACAATATCTACAAGGTATATCCAACATGATTTACAGATTTCAAATCTCATGTAGTGCTCTCAGAGTGTAAGAATTTCTGCATACATTCTAACATAATGTATGTAATTAAAGACTGTTATACACTATGAGTAGTATTTACTTAATAAAATATTTAAACTCTCACATGTAAAATATCTGAATCATGTGTAACTGAAAAAAATGTGGAAGAAATGATATAGAGATCTTAAAAACTGGAGACAAGAGAATGGTCAAGTTTATACCTACACAAAGATAAACTCAAAATGGATAAAAGACCTCAATGTGCAGCAGGAATTTATCAAAAATCCTAGAGGAGAACATAGGCAATAACCTCTTCGACATCGGCCACAGCAACTTCTTTCAAGACATGTCTCCAAACGCAAAGGAAACAAAAGTGAAAATGAACTTTTGGGACTTTATCAGGATAAAAAGCTTCTGCACAACAAAGGGAACAGTCAACAAAACAAAGAGGCAACCCACGAAATGGAAGAAGATACTCGCAAATGACACTATAGACAAAGGGCTGATATCCAAGATCTATAAAGAACTCCTCAAACTCAACACTCAAAAAACAAATAATCATGTCAAAAAATGGGCAGAAGACATGAACAGACACTTCTCCAATAAAGACACAAATGGCTAACAGACACATAAAAAAATGTTTAACATCAGGGAGGTTCAAATCAAAGCCACATTGAGATACCACCTTACACCAGTTAGAATTGCCAAAATTAACAAGACAAGAAACAACAGGTGTTGGAGAAGTTGTGGAGAAAGGGGAACCTCTTACTCTGTTGGTGAGAATGTAAGTTGGTGTAGCCACTTTGGGAAACAGTGTGGAGATTCCTTAAGAAATTAAAAATAGAGCTACCCTATGACCCTGCAATTGCACTATGGCCTGTGGGCATTTACCACAAAGATACAGATGCAGTGAAAAGAAGGGCCATATGTACCCAAATGTTCATAGCAGCAATGGCTACAATCGCCAAACTGTGGAAAGAGCCAAGATGCCCTTCAACAGATGAATATATATTCATATATATTCAGTCCATATATTCATATATAAACAGTTCATATATACAATGGAATATTACTCAGCCATCAGAAAGGATGAATACCCAACTTTTGTATCAACATGGGCGGGACTGGAGGAGATTATGCTGAGTGAAATAAGTCAAGCAGAGAGAGTCAATTATCATAGGGTTTCACTTACTTGTGGAGCATAAGGAATAACATGGAGGACATTAGGAGAAGGAAAGGAAAAGTGAATTGGGGGAAATCAGAGGAAGAGACAAAGCATGAGAGACTGTGGACTCTGAGAAACAAACAGGGTTTTGGAGGAGAGGGGATGGGGCGATGGGTGAGCCTGGGTGGTGGGTATTAAGGAGAGCACATATTGCATGGAGCACTGGGTGTGATGCATAAATAATGAATCTTTGAACACTGAAAAATAAGATAAAATTGTTTTTTAAAAAACCAAAAAAATTGGAGATAAAATGAAACTCTATAGAGATCCCTCTCTTCCCAGATGTTAACAAGAACAAGAGATTTACTGGGCACTTATTATGTACCAGGCTCTAAGTATTTTGTATGTTCTTATTTGTTGAATCCTAACAGTAACACCATAAAGTAGATATTATTATCTCTACCTTACAGGAAAGGAAGTGCAGGCACAGAAGGAAGTTGCCCAAATCACAAGGCAGTGATGATGGAATTGGGTGCCAGCTGGGTGATCAGGCTCTACTACCCAGTCTGATAGCCCCAACAGCCCAGGAAAGGATGGGGATCCCTGCTCAGGTCCCAGCCCAGCCCTTCTCCAGCTCTCTGAATCTCCTCCCCTCTTCATCCCTCCTACAGATCTTATTTCCTTCTGGGTAAGAAAACAAGCTCTTCCCTCATCAGGCACTCCTTTAGAAACTATTGTTTAGGGAATAAACTTCGGGCTTCTGGTATTGGAGCAGTCTAGAATTTAAAAGTCTTATCTCTCAAAGTTACTGCCTCTGCCATGAGCTTCAAAAAGTCTGTTTCAAAACCCAAAGCTGAACACTGGCTCATTTCTATCTCATTTCAGTCCACTCCTGAGGAGATAAGGCTCAGCCTCACAGTCTAATTTTAGCAGAGGAAGGACTGTAGATTAAAATAAATCAGCAAGAATGAAGATACATCAACTAAATTTTCAAACTATTATTCCTCTACATGTTGTATCTGGAAATAAAAAATTATTAATTGCATTTCTGAGAAATATATGAATCAGTAAATAAAATGTGTTAACATTTTAACTATTCAGATCCACTCCAATGAAATACATTACTCAAAGAAAAGTTGTGTCAGGGTATTTGTGTCTCAGTATCTCTTCTTCCTTATAGAATAAAATCACCCCCTCAAATTTCAGCCTTACAGCTGGAGGCTACATTTCCCAGTCTCCTTGAGTTAGGTGTGGCCATTTGACCAAATTCTGGTTCAGAACACTTAGTTTACTGGTCTTGTGGACTTGAACAGGTCATTGAGTCTCAGTCCAGAACATAAACACCAGAAAGAACCATAGAGCTAAACCACCTGAAGACCAAGGAAGGACGGAAGGATGGAAGGCCAGAGTTGCAAAGTGAAATGCCAAGGCTCCCCATCAGCATCAGAAGGGCAGGGGCTTGAACCTCCTTGTCTGCTCGCTATGGACCATTTTTGACACTACCCTTCTGTTCCCTAAGCTTCAACTTCTTCTGCAATGTGAGGCTGATAAGAGCATATGTGTAGTGGGCACAGTGGCTGACCTCCCAAATTCCACTGCACCCCTCCCCCACATTGAGTAGTGTCCCATGGTTTGAAAACTTGACTCTTGCTCCAGAGGGAGGCTCTGATTAGTCTCAGCCAATAATAATAACCCATTTCCCTTGCCAGGATTCATCAGCAGCCCAGACCTAAGCTAATTGGCAGTGGCCATTCCCTTGGTACACAGGTCTTGGACTAGCCATGGGCATAGAACCCAGGATGGACCAATCAGAATTAAGGGAAAAATTTTTGTGTGTTGTCAAAGAAGAGGCTTTCTTTCCCCCTCTCCGTCCTTGTCCACTTCCCTTCCTCCTCTCTGCCCCCCTCCCTCTCTCTGAACATCAAGGAAAAAGCTTACAGAACTGGCTGAGACCACTGGCCATCCTACAATATAAATTACCCCTGTCCTGGGTTGTGAGCCTAAATGAGGCAGCACAGGTAAAGCACTTTGCCCATACCAGGCCCATAATAAGTGCTCAAATAACAGTAGCCTCTCATGCAAGGTCAGTCTGTCCATAGCAGCCCTGGCTCATAAGGACATTACCAAATGGTTCCATTATTTCTATCTTGATCAAGACACAATGTTTACCTTTATGCACATTCCATGAAAATGGTTCAAATTCAACAGCATAATTTAGAGGAATTTCAGGGGGTTCTGGTGGATTGTGTCCCAGCTGCAGATCAGCGGGAGGTCCCCACTTCGGGAGAAGTGGGGATAGCTCCTTCCCACCCCATTCCTCATCCTAAAGACAAGAGAAACTTTTCCCCTCACTCAGAGCATTCACGGCTCATACCTTCCTCCCCAGTCTGCCTTCTCCACCCATAAACACCAGCCCCTGCCTTACCTCGTTTGGGGGAGCAGAAAACCTTGCTCTGCAGCGTGTATCCTAATTTTTCTGTTGGTCACTCTGCCCTATGGCTTCCTTAAGACTTTGTCTCTGCCTCATTAGAGGGGAAAGTGTTTTTCAGGGTTCCTACAAGAGAAAAGGTTTTCAAGATACCTTGAAGTATCCAAGATATGAGAAGAGCAGGAAAAAAAGATAATAAGAGAATACTTACAGACGGCACACGGGTGCTGAGTGAGACCTTCAGGTGGCCTGGTATTCTTTCTCTCCCTCTTAGAGCCCTACTCAGCTGCCACGAAAACAAACCCAAACCAGCCTCCTAGACAATAATATTTCACATGGAGGGAAGACAAGCCATCCCAGTGACTACAGATGTGTGAGCGAGTCCTGATGGTCCCAACAGAGCTTAGGCCAAGATGAGCAGAATTGGCCAGCCAAGCCAGAGAATCCTGACCTGAGATAAATATTTATTGTTGTATGCCACTGAGGTGTTCCTGGTTGTTGTCATTGTTGTTGTTTTATGTAATATCATTGTAGCAAGAGCTAATTGATGTGTTATTGTTTTTATTTTTGATGGACAGTGGCTGAAGTGAAAATTCTGTGGGCAAGACTGGCTGAAGGCTGCTCAGGCACAGAGTTCCCTGGTCCAGTTGACCATGGACTGGGAGGTGGAGAGGGTAGGATCAGGAATGAGAAACAGCATCTCCTGTCTTTGAAACTGTGGCCTTTCCTTCCTGCAGTAGTCTTCACATTTTCGCTTACAATGTGTCAAGGGCACCTGGGTGACTCAGTTGGTTAAGCAACTGCCTTTGGCTCAGATCATGATCCCACGGTCCTGGGATTGAGTCCCTCATCAGGGTCCCAGCTCCACAGGGAGTCTGCTTCTCCCTCTGCCCTCCTCCCACTCATTCTCTCAATCTCTCTCTCTCCCTCTCAAATAAATAAACAAAATCTTAAAAAAAAAAAAAAAAGAAAAGAAAAGAGAAGAAAAACAATGTATCCCATGGCATATTTTAAGTTCACATATAAGAGTTTTGATATAATTTTCTTTGTACTGCAAATATTGACACTTAAACATAAAACTATCAGTATTCTAAAATATTAAAGGGAATCTGGAGCTCATAATAATAATTTCATGCCCATACCACCCAATCTAAAATATATGAATGAGTTCTTATTCACTGTTGAGAAATTTTACGTCTTTCGGTTTTCTCCTTGAATTCATATTTCTTTCCTACTTACTTCACACACTTCTAACATAATTTAGCATACTTTAAAACTTTGAAAATCTTTTGTTGATCACCCTATCACACATTAAAAATACATTGAAAAATATTTTAACACATTAAAAAATATTTTATTCCTATGACCTTAAGGCTTTCCATGTTTTGAAAAAATGGTTCTGGACTGAATTATCACACAACTGATCAAAAGTACAAAAAAATAGTATTACTAATTTTGATCATTATTAAACATAAAATGTTAAATATAATTGGAAAAGCATCTCCTAATGAGATGAAATAAAATCTAACTTGTCATATGCATTTAAAGAAAGAGAAAGATATATTTGGCTGAAAATTAATCAGCCTAGAAACTAGAATAATATTATTCTTGTTAATAGAAGTAAAAAAGATTGAATATTTTATACAGTAAAATAAAATAAGCATTAGCTATCATTGGATTATTTCATGATATGATTTCATAAAAAGGGCTTTAAATTTCCCTATTGAAGAGGATACACTGCAGCCAAAATCCAAAACAAATCACCTAAAAATTTTATCTGTGGGTTTTATTTGATGTATCTTGAGAATTGTGAATGTCTTGGCAAGGCTTTTGTGCTACATTTAAATGAATCAGTGTCACTAAGCTACATGCTTAGGCTGTGCTATTGTACTCTCAGCTGAAGACTTGACCTGGGATTAGTACTTAGTGTAGTTGGAAAGTATTGTTTATAGTTAAATATATTTTTAAAAGCCGAGTTCTTTTTTTAACTTAGCGTCAGTGTTTCTGACTTATGGTCTCCTTGCTTCATTGTTATTGTCCTCACCTTCAAGAAGGGCAATGATCTTGACTCCCACCACTCCGGCTATATGTCTATTTTCAAAACATCCTAATGTGGTCAAAACACTGTTTCTTAGACTGTCTTTCCCCTTAACATAAAACGTATAAGATAGGGAAATATTAGAGTCCAGGGGGTAATAGAATCTTGATTTAGCAAGAGAAGAGTCCTCCCCCATTCTCCCTGAGGTTTTCACACTCTGTGGCGAGGTACCATAGTCAAATGCAGTAAGGGAGGGTGATGTATTTTTGCTTTTTATTCTCTTAATAATAAATTACAACTTTTTCATTTTGTAAAACAAATAAATAAAATTGAGAACACATTTTGTCATTTCAGAGGTATTTTCATGCAAAGCAAACCAGAAAAGTGTGTGTATGGAAATTAAGGATCAAGAAAATCATTCCCTTAAAACAACCCTTGCTCTGTAAGCCTTGGAACTTCTTCACAGACCCATAGGAGCTGTTGCCTTTGTTCACTAGGTGCTAGAATTTTCTTTTTTTTTTTCTTTTTTTTTTTTTAAAGATTTTGTTTTATTTATTTGTCAGAGAGAGAGAGAGAGAGCAAGCACAGGCAGACAGAGTGGCAGGCAGAGGCAGAGGGAGAAGCAGGCTCCCTGCCGAGCAAGGAGCCCGATGCGGGACTCGATCCCAGGACGCTGGGATCATGACCTGAGCCGAAGGCAGCTGCTTAACCAACTGAGCCACCCAGGCGTCCCTAGAATTTTCAACTTAAAATATCAGAGTGGTGCGCCTGGGTGGCTCAGGTGGTTAAGCGGCTGCCTTCCACTCACATCATGATCCTGGGGTCCTGGGATGGAGAGCCCCAGATAGGTCTCCCTGCACAGTGGAGAGCCTGCTACTCCCTCTTCCTCTGCCCCTCCCCCGTGCTGATGTGTGTGTGCTCTCTCTCTCTCCCTCTCTCTCTCATTCTTGCTCTGTCTCAAATAAATAAATAAAATCTTTTTTTTAAAAAAAACTCAGTGTTTAATGTTCTAACTAGGTAATACATTTATATAGTTCAAATATCAAAGAGCCTAGAAAAATATAATGTATAAAGTAAAAAGTCTTGTTTCTTCCCTCCCCTCAATTCTCCTCCATAATCATGGACTTCTATGGGCACGTATACAAACAAATACCATGTTATTATCATAGCCTCCTTTAGCTACACAAACGGTGGCATTAAATACACATTTTCTGCTCCTGGATTTATTCTCCAAATTGTAACTTAGTGGAGATCTTCCCATATAAGTATGTAGAGTACTTCCTCTGATGTATTTTTTTCGGTGGTACAACCGCAGGGTATTCTGTTGAGTATAGGTACTATAATTTGTTTAATTAGTGCCCTTTTGATGGATATTTAGCTTATTTCCTTTCTTAGCTATTTCAAACAACACGGCAATGACTAACCTTGCACGTGTACGGCCTTGCTTGTCTGAGAATATATGTGTGACAAATTCCTAGATGTGGGATTGCTTGTTGTGGTATATGGGGACTAATTTCCCTCTACAGGAGTTGTTTCAATTTTTACTCTCGCTTGCAAGGTATGAAACTGCTCATTCCTCCATAGCCATGTCAATAGAGAGTGCTAGCAAACTTTTAGATTATTGCCAATCTGAAAAGTTAAAAATGGCATTTGGGGTAGCTTTAATTTTTGGCATTTTTTATCTTTGGGTTGGAAGATACCCAATGCTTGCCAAGCTGTCAGCCTGGGAGGGGACCCAGGCTGTCAGAAGCTATGCCTCAGCCACGTGAAGAAGGCCAGTTTGGGAGAAGGTCAACCACAGCCTGTGAGAAGTTGGGCTGAGAGACAGAAAACACATGATGGAAGGCCCCTGGCTCCAGGCACGCTGTACCATTAGCTAATGATTCCCCTCTTGACTTCAGCTGGTTCACGCTGGGGTTCTGTTGACCTACGTCCAGATGGAGGGTACACAAACAGCCCCTTCAGGCTCCCATGATCTAGTTGCCAGGTGGACCGCCAGCTGTCTGGTCAGGCACCAGAACACTTGTAAAAAGCTGCTGTAGGTACAAAATAGCTACTTTGGGAAAACGATGGTTTCTAATAAAGTTAAACATGCATCTGCCCTAGGGACCAGCAATTCCACCATAGGGAAATGACTGCATGTATCCCCGAAAAGACATAGTCGCTTCGGTCATAACAGGTAAACACTGGACATTACCCAATGTCCATCCACAGGAGAATGAAAAACAGACAAACTGAGGTATTTCTTCTGATGAAATACCACTCAGCAGTGAAAATGAATGAACTACCCATACACATCCACATGGAAGGACCTCACAGACATAATGTCAAGCAGAGGTCAGACATAAAAAAGTATATCTTACATGATTTTTTTGTGTGTGTGTGTGAAGTTCAAGAAAAGGCAAAACTAAACTGCTGTGATGAGGTCAGAATAGTCATTGCCCTGGCAGGGGATATTTCTAAGAAGGAGACCTGAGGTCCCTCTCTGGTGCAATGAAAATATTCCATAACCTGATTGGCGTGGTAGTCACATTGTGTGTTTGCAATGGTCAAAATTCATCAAGATAGTCATTTTTTGTTGTATGTCAAACAAAAGGAGAAGAACGCTATCAACAATAAAACAACCATTGCAGCAGACAGAAACTGTGGCAAGGGGTCATTTCCAGCAGCTGCTGGTCACCCTGAATCTGTCTCAGTTGGCCTGACATCCCCTGTGGGTAGGAGGACAGGTCTCTGCTCTTAGCACCCGGCACTCAACCGTGGAGCTAAGCTCTCCATAAGCCTCCCTCTGAGGCAGCCTCTTTTGACACTTTCTGCTGCTTGGAAATTTTCCCTCATCTTCCAGACAGCGGAGGGCCTGGAGGTCCATGGCTAGGGGTGAGACAAACACATATCCCCATCCTGGCTGATCCCCTGAGCACTTGTGAAGGGGATAACGACAGCTCTCACGCAGGGGCATTGTGGGGATTCCAGATGTCAGGAGATGGGGGCTGATGTCATGCACTGTGCACACTTGGCAGCTTCTTTATTACTGGCTAACAGGAGCTGCAAGGATGGTGGCCTGGCTTGCAGGGGTGAGGGAGGGGCTGCTGCAAGGACACGGAAGTTTTGTGTTCACCAGGCTGAGTCCTTGAATGTTACACTCCAGGATTAAGTAAAGCTCTGCAGCAGAATTCATTATGATTGGCTTCCACCTGCTCCCAGCAATTAGAGGATAATTTGGAAAAGGAGATCTGCATCTGAAGCCTCCTTCACACAGACCTGCAAAAGCCTTTAATCCATCCCCTAACATTCTAAGAGAGTGATGCCAAGGGCATCCAAGAGAGCTTGGGAACAAACTGGAAGGAGTGGAGACTGCCCAGGATGACAGTGAGGGCCCACAGGGTCAAAGGGAGTTGGGGGGTGGGGTCGAGAGATCTTGAAGGCAGATGAGGCAGCAAGACCCTTAAGACTGCATTGCAATGGATCACCTCTAGGACACCCTTGAGGCTGGTGAGCACTTAAATGGGGCTATGCTACAGAACTTGACTTTTAATATTATTTCATTTTTTAAGATTTTTAAATTTTAGTTAATTAGCATATAGCATAGTATTTGTTTCAGAGGTAGAGTTCAGTGATTCATCAATTGCATATAACACCCAGTGCTCCTTACTTCAGGAGCCCTCCTTAATGCCCATCACCCAGTTACTCCCACCACCCCCTGCCCCCAGCAACCCTCAGTTTGTTTCCCAGAGTTGAGTCTCTTATGGTTTGTCTGTGTCCCTGATTCCATCTTATTTCATTTTTCCCATCCTTCCCCTATGATCCTCTGCTTTGTTTCTTAAATTCCACATATTATTTAATTTTAATTACAGTGAAAACTGAAAACCTGAAGTAATTTGATCTTATTATGTATTCTGTATTACTAAAATTGCTAAAATCGTTTTCACCTGGTTGTTTTAAATTTAAAATTTAAATTTGATAGAACAGGCTTGTATCACGTTTCCTTTGAGTGGTGCCATCTGTATACACCTGCTGGATTCAGTCCTTCCTCTTCCATGGGCAGCGCTGGGTTGAATAGCTAGGTGGTCCATTCTCTATGTTCATCACACTGACCATGTTCACATGAGCTTAGCTGTTCTAGTCTGCCCATCTCATTAAGTCATCCAATCAGAAGTTTAAGGAAATAAACAGATAAATAAACACATAATGAAAGTGGGACTCTGGGGTGTGTATCTCTGTGAACTTCCCCTAAATACACTAGAAAACAGTCCTGACCTTTATTATGGAGGGGGGAGGGAGGGGCTGGACTCCAGTTTGCCTTTTAAAGTATCACTCAGGCTGCCCCTGGGATAATGAGCTGAAGGAAGGAGAGTGAATGTGGAGGGCCCAGTGGGTGGACATCTCCCCCAATCGAAACAACAGTTATTATTGCATATTCTAATATACTGGGAGTTGAATTTTTCTTTAAACAAAACAGAGCAATGAGAAAGCAACTAGAAATGCCACCTTCCCTCCACCTCAAGAGTAAGTTCTTCTAGTATATGTTCTGAAAAGGCAGCATATCCTGGGTTGTCCACCCAGCTGTGGGCTCTTCCATGTTCACTGGTCACCCCTGAGACCCTGGCAGCCAGCTTCCTTCTAGGATACTGCTGTCCCCAGACTCTCCACAGACAGAGAGGTCAGGGAACCACTTCTGTCTCAACTGCTCAACTTCGAATTCTTATAACTCCACCACTCCTAGCTTATCAAAGGCACAGCCTCCTCTTTACCAGCCTCTGATTTCCCAGTGGGACCTACCCATGTCAGGAAGTCCACTGCAGAGCTATTCACGGACAGTTGGGTCAATACCCAGCCAGACAATAATCCTGGGAGAACAATGTGCATGGTTCTGCCCCCACAGGGAGGCAAGTGGAAGGTCTCCAACATATGTATAACTCTCTATCATGTAAAACACTGGAGAGAATTAGTTTCAGCCACCCCGACACCTCTCAATGATTCTCATATATAACATGCACAGGAAACACCTGGGATGTTTCATGAAATGCATATTCCCAGGAAATAGGTGGCAAAGTCAAATGGAATAATTAAGGAGTATTTAATGAAGGAACTACTTACAAAATGTAAGCAAGGTTAAACAGACTTAGGATGGTGCAAGAATGGGACCTGTTGCCATCCCTAGATCTCCAACTCAAGAGAAGGGAACCAAGAGAGAGGAATTCTTCAAGAAACATGCCTGAAAGGAGCTGTGGCCTTGAGTAGAGGACAGAGTGGGAGGAATCCAGGGGAACAAACACTTGGACCTCACTCTTCTCCTGTTCTCTGGACCTCTCACTGGTGTCTTCCATTGGCCAGAGAGCAAGGGCACCTTTGATGCACCCATGCCAGCCATGTAGGTGCCAGGATCCCAGGCTCTGACTGGGTTGGGAACAGAGCAGAGCAGATGTTATGAGACAAACAGAAATATCAAGCCTATGTTGTATATACACCCCATACAGAAGAGGAGTGATCACCAACCTCATAACTATTGGATTATCCGGTAAATTCTAGATGCCATAGTTTAATAGCAGTATTGGCACACTGACAATGAACAAGAGAAGGATGATGAGGGTGCCAGGAAGTAAAGTCATTTTAATTTTTTTAAGATTTTATTCATTTATTTTTGCAAAAGTGAGAGAGGGAGTGCGTGCCCAAGCAGAGGAGGGGCAGAGGGAAAAGCAGACTCCCCACTGAGCAGGGAGCCTGATTTGGGACTCAGTCCCAGGACCCTGAGATCATGACATGAGCCAAAGGCAGATGCTTAACTGACTGAGCCACCCAGGCACCCCAATTTAAGTCATTTTAAAGAAGATTTTATAACAATAGAAATATTCAGTCTGAAGACAAGATTTGGAAGGGATAGCCAGTAGCTATCTGGTTTAACTGGTTTGAACCACTCCACAAATGTATGTCAATCACTTTACTTTTTCTCATTACTTGAGTATGCATAAGCCTTGTGAACAGTTGGTTCAGTATACCCTCTTGAGGTTTCAACCCACACAGACTGGATTATCCAAGAATCCCAGGGGTTACTCAGTCACAAAGGAATCAGCTTTCACCAATGCTGGTGAGGAACCTGGAATCTGGGGGTGTCCCATGACAACCACTGTTTCTCCCTGCCATCCTCTGTGGCTGTTGAAACTTAGATGCAGACCATCCCTTAGATACTCGTGAATAGGAATTGTCTCTTCCCCAGGTGGAAATGGGCAAGTTGGCCTCAAGAGGGCCCAGGCAGTTCTCCTTCTATCACCAGCCACGTTATAGACTATCATAGAGAAAAAGGCTTTTCCTCTGCCCTCTGACATTCAGTACTTAGGAATCTGCAAATTAAACTGACAAAAGACAGATTAGCAAGAAACAGTACATTTTTATTCACTTATGTACATAGGAGTTCACAAAAAAATGTGACTCAGGAGGAATTGTGGGCTTACATACCATTTCAATGGATGAGGGGCAGAGGGGCATTTTGGGAGAACAAAAGACTTCTTAGAAGAGGTGGGGGGACAGACAGGGTACCTATAGAAAAACAACTTTTTGGAAAGATAAATGGACCCTTAGAATAGATGGGAATATGATAGCTTTGTGACAATAACTGCATGGTTGTGCTATCTGCTGCTTGTCTCTAAGAAGAGATTGAAGTTTTGGGGGAAAGAGAGTACTGATAACAAATGAATTTGGGGGGAGACTCAGCTTTAAAACAGGTAAGAGATTTCAAGAAATCAAAAATTTTGAACTCAAAATGATTTCTACACCAAAGTGGCGTGTTTTGTGGGGGCTGATTCCCTTCAAGACTTAGAACCGCCGTCTCTGTTCCTCCTCCTTCTCCACCCATCTATCCAATTACCAAAAGGTAAGGCTGATTTGTTTGTAAACATTTAAAAAACAGCACATTTTGAAAAAATGCTCCTCCCTTGACGATTGAGGCTGCTCTGCCTATACCTGGTCTTTTGAGAAAGCTGCCATCAGAAGAACAAGGTAGCTTTCTAACCCAGCCACACAGTGACCTAGAGATGTAGGGGTCAGCTCCTTCCACTAAGAAGACAAAAGGCAAGTGTCAGCCTTAGTAGGTATTCTAACAGTGAGCCAGCTTCCTACAGAGCTACCCAATTTTGGACAGAATGACATCATTGAGGATCTCATGTTTGGGGGCTACAGGGACAGAAGAATGCTCAAGAAGTAAAAGTTAGAGAATGACAAATTTCTAGTTCAATACTAGGAAGAAATTTATAAGGGTAAAACTGTTTCAAGTTCTTACAAGTTAACTTTAAAAACATTATCACAACGATCAGGGAAAAAAGTGGAGCCAAGGAAATGTAAAGTTAAATCACAAAGGAATGAGGGGCACCTGGGTGTCTCAGTCGGTTGAGCATGGGACTCTTGGTTTCGGCTCAGTCAATGTCAGGGTCATGAGATCAACCCCAGGTAATGCTCAGTAAGGAGTCTGCTTGCCCCTCTCCCTCTGTTCTTCCCCGCCAATAAATAAATAAAAATCTTTGAGTAAACAAATAAATCACAAACGAATGGATATAAATGCCCATTATGAGCATATTGAAAAGACATTCGACACCTCTACGTCAAAGAAATAGAAAACGAAACAATGGCAGGTGTCATTTTTCAATTATAAAGTTGACAGGCTTTTAAAATGATACAGTAGGTAAAGTTTCATTGAAGGAGGTTCTCTTACAGTAAAAAAAAAAAAAAAAAAAAAAAAAAAAAAAAAAAAAAAAAGAGGGGGGATTGATTTTGCAGTTTGAACTGCATCCCCAGAAAAGATTAAGGAGAAGCTGACTACCAACCCTTGGAGAAGCGGCAATGAAGATTCCAGACTGCAGGAGGGGGTTGGGGCTAGGAAGTGCCATACTCCACACTTCCCTCTGCTTCTGTGGGCTTTCAGTTCTGTGTCTCAGGGCTGGATTCCCACACAGTCTGCCTAACAGAAGAGAGGATTCTCCAGGACCTTACTGGCTACGTTTCTCTATTAATGCATAGGGTGCTTGTAGGTAGAAACTGGAGCACACACTGTCCTCAGATAGATGGAAGGGTATGCTGACAATCTAACTGAAGACAAGCCCAGGTGTCCAAAGAGATATGATGTATGTACCCAGCCCCCCCACAAAATGTTGTCAGTCTGCCTGTGTTCTATCTGGCCAGCCCTTTTGTGAGCAAGGAGTTAGCAAATGCCACCCAGTGCAAGGGGTGGGGGGGTCACCTCAGCTGAGAAGCAGCTGTTGCTCTGCAAACCAGAACCAGGTAACCAGCAGGTTCACTGGAGAAAGTATTAATACTTAATTATTGATCTTTTCCGAAAAATAAAACAAGTCTCCCCACTCACTCCCTCCCCATTCTCTTTCTCTCTGTGTCTCCGTCAATATACACTGATATCTATCACATACACAAGTAAGAATGGTAGGGGGAAATGTTCAAAATTGGTGCAACCCTCTCATTGATTCGGCTCCACACCATCACTGAGCCAAAGTGGTTGCGGAAATTCATTATGATGTTCATCCCCAATATGGTAACCTTTCCTCCTCTACCTCAAGGTCAATGTCACTATTTGACTGCATCTAAAAATATAACCATTTTAAATGTCTTAGAAATGAGTGGCCACCTTTGCTGTTGTGAAAGTACCAGTCCCTGTAGGATGACCCCGACAAGAGGCAAGGCACACTTTTCACTGAGCTCCGTGACAATCCAAAACAACCCCTCAGAGTGCTGGCAAGATGGATTCTCTGGCTGTCCCTTGTGGGAGCAGAGAGAAGTTGGGGAGGAGGAAGACAGGGCCTCTATGGGCACCCTTGAGGGACTTTCTTTCTCTTTCACACACTCAGCCCCGAGGCTCACCTGTGCTCTAAACCGGGTCAACCAGCAGACTCAGGACCCCCATGCAAGGGCCAGTCTGCAGAGCTACTCAACTTCTCACTGAATGAAGATCTGGTAAAGACTGTTGAGAAGCCCTAAACACTGAAACTATTATGATGTCAATCATAAATAAAATAAAAAAATATTAAAATCAAAAATATTAAACACTAAAATGCATGTTAAAAGATTTGATGAAGTTCTGATTTTTTTCATGCAACTTCATTGATTAAAAACAACAGATATTTTCTAGTATTAAATCATCCTATTAAGCCATTCTTATTATTAAATCATCCATATGTTCTTGGACCAGACTCCACTGGTTATAGTATACTTTTCTATCAAAGTGCTGTTGAATTTATTTAGGATTTTTTGCATCAGTGTAAGTGAGATTGAATGGTGATTTTCTTTTTTGTGCAGTTTTATGGAGACTGGTATTAATATTACGCTTGCTTCATGAAAAGAATTTGAAAGCTTTTCTCTTTTCTATGCCTTGAAACAGTTTAAGTAACACTAGAATGATTTATTCTTGAAAGATTTGCAAGAATTGCACTTGGAACCATCTGGACCTGGGCTGCTCTTTGACAGCTTTCTCTATTTCTTCTACAGTGCTTGGTTTATTAAGATTTTCTATCTTCCCACTTCAATTTTGGTAAAGGATTCTAGAACATTATCCATTGTATCTAAGTGTTCAGATACATTTACAAAGAGTCAAACAAAGCAGTTTCTCATGATTCTTTAATTTCCTCTCTAACTTTAACTTTCTCTTAAAATATTTTTAAAGAGTTATTTATTTATTTGAGAAAAAGAGAGTCGGGGAGGGGCAAAGGGAGAGGAAGAGGGAATTCTCAAGCAGACTCCCCCCTAACCAGGAAGCCTGATGCAGGGCTTGATCCTAGGACCCTGAGCTCATTGACCTGAGCCAAAACTAAGAGTCTGAGGCTTAACCAACTGAGTCACCCAGGGAACCCTCCCTTAATTTTTTTTTTAATTTGTGTATTTTTGCATTCTCTCTCTCTTTTTTTTTAATTAAGATAACTATGGGGCACCTGGGTGGCTCAGTGTGTTAAAGCCTCTGCCTTCGACTCAGGTCATGATCTCGGCATCCTGGAATAGAGCCCCGCGTCGGGCTCTCGGCTCAGCGGGGAGCCTGCTTCCTCCTCTCTCTCTCTGCCTGCCTCTCTGCCTACTTGTGATCTCTGTCTGTCAAATAAATAAATAAAAATCTAAAAAAAAAAAAAGATAACTAATGCATTATCTCTCTCATCACTTTTGTCAAAGAATCAGAACTTGGATATATTTAATTCATTTTTTAACTTTCTGCTTTGTAAGTCATCATTTCTTCTTATGTATTATTCATTACTTCCTTGTACTTTTCTTTAGTTTGTTGTTATTTTTTTCAAACCAAGTTAGATGCTTAATTCCTTTTTTTTTAATTCCTTTTTTATTGATACTTATGTTTAAGAAGGGAATTTTTCTATGAACATCACTTAAATGATGATATATGATATTTTATTTCTTTTGATTTTCTAAACTTTCAGATTAAAAAGAAAAAGAGGAAGAAATCCTGATTTTATGATGTCATTTTCAAAATTCCTTTTTAAAAATTACATTATACATTTCCTTAACATTATTTCTACCACTGGACCTGCTTTCTCTGAAAGTAAAAAGTCCTTCTCCTAAGCTACCTGGTACAGATACCAAGAAAGAAGGGGTCTAAAACTATCATACTGTTTCCTTTTCAGTCATCTGTTGATGGTAAGTGGAACTGAGAGGCAAAACCCAGGTCGGTAACAGCATGAAAATCTCTCTCCTCTCTCTTTACTCCCTCTCCCTTGCTCTCCTCTACCTCTCCCTCAGTTTCTCCTCTTCTTCTCTCCCTCACACACTCTCACTCTCTCCCTCTTCTTCTCTGCCCTACTCCAGTATATTTTACTGAAAGAGGGAATAGAACTGGCCCAGAGCCTAACTTGGCAATGAACTGGTTATGTTAGGACCTGTTTCTACTTAAACTTTGTCAGCTATACAGGGGAATCTAGTATATTCACTCTTTCCTTTCATTTTCTCTCTATTACTCAGTAGAGTCATAAAACTCCAGCCAGTGTCAGTTATTCTAGAAAATCAATTCATACAGCCACTGATTCAATGAATATTTATTGAATATTTACCACAGCCTTCTGCTAAGTGGTAGGGACCCAGTGATGAGCAGGAACAGGGCTTCTCCCTCAAAAATCTAACAGTCCAGAAAGGCTACCACAGGACTCTGGGACTTCTTATTTGGGCTGCATGATTATTTAGAGGGTGTGCTAGTGGTGATTATAAGGAGATAAAGTCCCCTACCACTACCAGGGAATCAACCCTTCACACAAACTGCCTCATGCAATGCTCTGATTTTGATAGAGAGGGGTACAAGATGCTTTGAAAGGAGATAGGAGGGGCATTTAACCTAACCTGTGACAGGAAGACTTCAGGAGGAAATGACATGTAAGGATGGTTAAAATTGGGCTGCCCAATGTGATGGGAAAGGACCATGGAGGTCTAGAAGGCTCAGAGTGGGTGAGGGATGACATGGTCCCTAACAAGTTGTATCTTAAGAGGAGCAGAAAGAGTACATTGGGCTGGTGGCCATTGGTAGGGAGTGAAAGAAGGAAAGGAGGAAGGGGGGAGGGAAGGAGGGAAGGAAGGAGGGGGAGGGAGGAAGGGGAGGAGGGAGGAAGAAGGAGAGAAGAAAGGAATGAAGGGAGGAAAGAAGGAAGAAAGGGGAAACAGATTCAAGGAGAATGTCCCTTGAGTGATGAAACCATGCTTTGTATTCAGAAAAAGGAGATAAAACAACACAAAGATAAGATAGGAAAGGAGAAATAATATGCACCAAATCCTGACACATCCCATTTACAGAAACATCCCAGCTGCTGGTGATGCAGGACACACAACCAGGCCAAGCTGGCCTGGCAGAGCCAGCTGGGTTTTCCAGTGGGCCCGAAGCTGAAGGCAGGGCAGGTTAGAGAGGTTTGCATCTCTTCCTTTCCTTTATCTGACTCAGCTAAGGCTGAAAGTAGCATATGAGAAATTGGCTTGGCCAGAGCTCATGTTTCTGACATGGTTGGTGGAGAAGGACCTGAGGCCATTGCCAAATTTAGGAAAAAACTAATTGTGATCATCAATGTTCTGGCCCAACCAGCAGGTCTCTGGGGATGGTCAGTGTTGTCAGTGAGCTGGTCTGGGCTGTATACATTGGCCAGGCCTTTGGGGAGAGTCAGATGATCATGTAGGGTCATGCGTCTGGCAGCGAAGAGCCAAGCTAGTCAAACTCTGAATTGCCCCAGGATGTCAGTTCTCAATGATGAACTTGAACTCCAACTCTGCAGTGGAAGGGGACTAGGGAACAGCAGTCAGGTTGGGAGGGGGTGTGAGGAATAGCCAAGCATGGGCTGGGGTGCAGCAATGTTCCCAAAAGTGTGTATACACTTGAGAGGAGCACCATGATTTCCAGGAAGCATGGACTAAAAAGTGTAAAATAATCATGTGTATATTTTAACGTATGTTTAGAAAAATCGGCATGTAAATTCCATAACTTCATTGGTGTGGGATAAAGTTAGAACACAGGTCAGTTTAAAGACAAATATTAAGTCCTAGTACAGATGTGACACAAACAAGGCAAGCCTCCTGAGGATGAAGCTCAAATGACTGAAATCTGGAAACTCAAGTTTAGGAGACAAGTCAGCAAGCATTTATTGAATGATGAATCTGCCCCAAGTGCTGTCCCAGACAGTGGACATCAGTGGTGAGAGGAAGGAGTAAATATCCCTGCCTTCAAATCACTAACATTTTGGTAGGGAGCCACAGGAATTAAACATGGGAACAAGTAAGTGGACAGCGGATGCCAGCGAATGCAGTAGAGGACAGAAGTGGGCTGGATGGAGGGCTGTATCTCCAGGGCATAGGGAGGCCTCTGACAAAGGGATGACTCTGCTGGAACTTAAGTGACAAGAGAGCAAGGTGACAATCTAGGCAAGAGTGTCTCAAGGGAGATGAAGAGCAAGAGCCAGGCCCTGAGGGGACAATGAGTGTGGCACGTTCATGCCCGGAAGGAGAGCCAGCATGAAGGGACTGTGGGGGGAAGGGCAGGTGGTAGAGGCAACGTCAGAAGAAGGGAGGAGGAGGAGACAAGGTGACAAGCTATCGCACTGAACTTTCTATTGTATTTCCCTGTCACTTAAATGTGAAGAGCTTGTACGTCTACCAGCCCAGGGCCCTCAGATAACAGAAGGAGGTGGGTTTCAGGTGATATGTGTGGTGTCAGTTCTGGTGTGTCTGTCACGCACCTTTCTGAGCATGTGGACAAGCACACAGGGCGGACTCAAAGGGAAGGGAGCTCCAGGACCTCTGAGTGGCTGTGTGGAGATGGCCGTCTTAGTAAAAGGCTGGGGAACACCCTAACCACATGGGGACACTTGCACAGAGCATCTTCAGCAGCTGCTCAAGGAATGCAGCAACCTCCCACCCCAGTGGAAGGCAGGGAGAGCCCATTTCTGCACTACTTGTAAGACAGGATCCGGTGCTGCTTTCTCCCCATGACTCCATCTAAGCTGCTCCTGCCTGTAGTCCTATGAGATCCTTGAAAATACTCAACACTAAGAGGGTTTTAAAAAGATAATTTTCTCTTTTACTCTTCTTTATAAGGGAGTAAACTCCATCAATGTTTACTAGATCTGTATCAAGGTAAACAGGGTTGAGCAGAAAGAGATCATAGGGAAGAGAAACAAAAATGCCCTCGCATCCACATAAGATAAATAATATATTATTCTACTAATAGTCTACTAATAATACACTATTCTACTAAATTCACCCAGTGGTTTGGTGTGATCAGTGTCACTGTCAACCCTGATTACAAATGACAAAAGCCAGAACTGATTGCTGAAGCAACGATTGGGGTGCACAACCAGGTGGGATTCAAATTCAGGAGTGCCTCTGGCAACCCACAGGCTTCATGACAAACATCATGTTGCCAAGGCTGTTATGGGCTGTCCCTGCAGGCTCATGTGTCATTCCCTAGTGGACCCCAAATGCACAGAGTTCTCTGCCCTCTTATTGTCCTCTCCTCTTCCTAAAGCAGCTGGCTGTGTCTCTGGGTCCCTGGTGACCCCCTGTCACCTGCACAAGTGCAGCCAAGGTCCCAGGTTCCACCAAAGAGTCTGAAGAAAGAGTCAAGTGGCCTCTGATCATTCAGTCCAGGCGTGGGCACTGACTGAGGAAAATTTGCTCCAGCCATGAGCAAAATCCACTGGAAGGAGGGAGGGACAGTGTCATTCATCTAACCCTTTCCTGGCCTCAGTTTCCCCATGAAAAATGGAGCAAGAATGGTTCTTGATTTGGTCTGAGCTCAAACATGACTGTCCACTTTCATCTGTGGCCTTCTGGCCAGCTCTTCCCTGCTCTGAGCCTTACACCCTTCACTGGGCTCTGAGCAGCAGGTAGGGAGAGGCAAACAAAAGGACATATAGAAGCTCTAGGCAAAGAGCCATGTGGAAGTGAGTGACTATTCTCCCAGAATCTAGTTTTATTTGACTCATATTGTTTCTCCCAGGCACCATGAGATTTTGGCAGCACAGTTTAGCGGTTCAGGAGTGTGACTCTGGAACCAGTCATCTGTGTTGAATCTCGGCTCTGCTAATCATCAGCAGTGGGAGCTGGGCAAGTAGCTCATCCTGCATGTTCCTCACCTGTAAGTGGGTCAGTCATAGAACCATCTCAGTGAGGTGAGGAGTCAGTCGTTTAATACACATAAGGGTTACCAGGTGTCCCCAGTAATGATCCCTGACTTCTGAAGATGCCACAGAGTGACTGTTGTGGGTGTGGACAGCAGGTGGGAATAGTGACCAAGAAGGCACCCAGGAATAGGCTGTTTGCTGATCTGTGTGCTAGCTTCACAGGTGTATTCTGTATAAAACTCATCAAATAGTGTGTGTACAATGTGTGTACTTTCTCTACAGCACGCCTCCAGAAAGGTGTGTATGTATGTGTGTGTGTGAGATCTAATGAGAACTGGGTGTTATCCACAATTAATGAATCATTGAACACTACATCAAAAATTAATGATGTGAATTGGGGGAAATTGGAGTAGGAGATGAAGCATGAGAGACTGTGGACTCAGAAACAAACTGAGAGTTTGGGAGGGGCGGGGGTGGGGGATTGGGTGAGCCTGGTAGTGGGTATTAAGGAGGGCATGTATTGCATGGAGCACTGGGTGTGGTACATAAACAATGAATCTTGGAACAATGAAAAAATAAAATTAAAAAAAATTTAAAAATTAATGATGTACTATATGTTGGCTAATTGAATTTAAATAAAAAAAGAAGTGTACATAGCTAAAGCATTTAGGATCTATAGCTTGTTGAAGAATTTGTAGACATAATACTTAAATTTGAAAAAGGAAAAATTTGATAAATTATAGCCCATCAAAATTTAAACTTTTACTTTGTGAAAAATCTTGTTTAGAAGAAAAAAAACAAGCTATATGTAGAAAATATTTCCAACCACATATATGACAAAAGACACATCTATATACAGAACTTTCAAAATTCAACAACTGTCCAGTTAGAAAATGGACAAAAGTCATGAAGAGATATTTCACTAAGGAGGATATACACATGGCAAATAAGAACATGAAAACATGTTGAATACCACTAGTCATTAGGAAAGCACAAATTAAGGCCATGATGAAATATCAGTATATGAGTATTTGAACAGCTTTTATATATATATATACATATATATGTGGTACACTAATATATTAATATAATATATTATAAATACTAGTATAATTATATATATAAAACTATACAAAATACTGGCAAAGATGCAGAGAAACTGGTTCTCTCAAATTGCTGGTAGGAATGTAAAATGGTACTGCCACTCTGGGAAATGGTTTCACAATGTCTTAAAAATGAAACATACACTTATGGAATGACCCAGTATCACACTGCTGGACATTTACCTCACAGAAATGAAACTTATGTCTATACAAAGACCAGAACATGAATGATTATAGCAGCTTTATTTATAATAGTCCCAAATAGGAAGCACCCAAGATATCTTTAAATGAGTGAATGGCTAAGCAAACTGTGGTACATCCAGACGATGGAATAAAATAAAAAGGAACAAACTATTGAAATACACAACTAGGATGGATCTCAAGGGCATTGTGCTGAATGAAAAAAGCCAATCTCAAAGGGTAACATACACTATGATTCCATTTATGTAACATTCTTGAAATGACAAAATTATAGATATGGAAACAGATTAGTGGTTGCCAGGGGTTAGGGTGATGAGTGGGAGGAAGTGGGTATGATTTTGAAGAGTTAGCATGAGGAGGATCTTTGTGGTGATAGAATAACTCTGTACCTTGATTGTAGTGGTGGTAACAAAAATTGATACAAGTGGCAAAATGACAGAACTGTATTCACACATTGTACCAATGTCAGTTTCCTGATTTTGATACTGTACCATATTATATAACAAGTAACCATTAGGGAAAACTGGATGAAGGGTCCTATTTTTGCAACTTCCTATGAATCTTTAATTATTTCAATATAAACCGTTAAGAGGTGCCTGGGTGGTGCAGTCGGTTAAGGGTAAACTCTTGGTTTCGGCTCAGGTCATGATCTTGGGGTTGTGAGATCAAGCCCTGCATTGGACTCCAGGCTTGGAGTGGAGTCTGCTTGGGATTCTCTCTCCCTCTGCCTCTTTCCCCTGCATTCTCTCTCTCTGAAATAAGTAAACATTAAAAAAAAAAAAACACTTTAAAAATAAAAAGTAAAATACCTTATAAGTTTACATTGATACTGTACATTCGAATTTAAGATTGCAGAGTAAATCTTACTGATCTAACATATGTGTCACCTTCTCCTGCATGGAAAAACCTGACGCTCAATGCCACCATAATAAGTACCTGTTGTTGTTTTTTAAAACTCTCCTAATAAAATCTGTTGGAAAATAATGTCAATACTTCCCTCAACAATGTAGTTACTGAAAACAAGAATTTTGTAGTTATTTCTTTCTTTAAAGGTATAGCCTACTAGAGATGTACAGGCAATTCCTTTAGAGTTACATAGATTATTTTTTCTTGGAATTATGTTTCTAAGAATATATACTTGTGTTCATTTGTTCTTTTGACTTTAGGGATTGCACTTTAAAAATTTAATTCATTTTGAAATTTTGTAAATTATTTGTATGGTACCAAGTCAAATCCTCAGAACTAGCTATATTCAGAGAGGCCCAGATTTTATTCCTTTTATTCTCTTCTGTTTATTGGTAACCATTTAGAAATTTGTGTGATTTATCCTTCCATAAATGCATATGTACCTTTTAGGAACTATACAAATTTCAACACATTAAAATTTTTACTTAACTATTTATCCTAACAACTACTTCCTTATACTGTACATCTTTTGACAGGTGTATAACACTCCACTATGTTTATATTATAGTTTATATATAAATATATTATCTATTATATTTTATTCATTCACTTTCCTATTGGTGGGCAGTTACATTTTTCCAGTTTTCTGTTATATGTAACACAGCAGTAAAACATCATATGCACATATCTTTTCTTATTTTTGCCAGTGTATCTTTGGGATAGATTCCTAGAAGTGGGATTGGTGGATCAAACCATAATTTTTATAGATATACAGATAGCTTTTGATTTGTTAGGAAACAAAACACAATGAAACACTAAGATGGAATGCAGAATTTCAATTCTTAGGATGACCATGAATTTTGACCCCTTGGTTCTTCCTCAATGTAGTGGAATGTTCCATCACAGGGCTGGTCACTGTGAAGAACTGGAAGGTGAGCCTTCTTATCCCACCAGCCCCTGCATGGTCTTTGGACAATGAGCTGAATCAGAAATGCAGGCAAATATCTGTGGTGGTGCCAAGCAGGGAACCAGTTATTCCTGGGACCTGATCTGCTCTCCAGCCTCCTAGAGAAGTCCTAGCACTTCCTTTTGTGGCAATCATTATCCATCTCTTGATATAACAGATTCCTCTGGGTTGCAGGTGTCAGGTTCATTCAATCCATCCATCGTAGGAAGGGTAGATTATTGGGGAAACTGAGAAAACTGAGATTCAAAGAAGATAAGTCTCTTTTTCAAAATGCCATAGCTAATAAATGATGGAGCTGATTTCAAATCTTAGTCAGTAGATATTCTGGAACATGATACCATAAAGATGTTTCTCTGATCTTTTTCTTTTCCAAAAATGATCCAAAATCCACAAGGAGAACAAGAAATAGAAAGTTATGAAACATTTGAAACTCTGAATCACAAAACACAAAGTCAGAGAGAAGAGGGAAGAAAAGTTCACAATTTAGTTGAGAGGATGAAGCTTAAAACTGGTTGCAAGGGGTGTGTGTGTGTGTGTGTGTGTGTGTGAGAGAGAGAGAGAGAGAGAGAGAGAGTTGGGGTGTGTGTGTGTGTGTGTGTTTGTGTGCGCATGCACATGCTTTGCTTTCTTGCTTTTGTCATGAAGATTACAGGAAAGGCTCAGATGCGGGGGATGTCACAGGAACTTTCAAATGCTGGGCAAGGTGCCTCACTGAAGATTGTGGACTAGCTACTTGGAAGTCAGTGTAGGAAGCTGCTAGATATTAGATTCTCATTCCATTTCTGCAGGAGGCTGAGAACTTAATCTTTGAAGAAATTGAACCAGAGGATGGGATGCTGGGGTGAGGAAGAGAGGAAGAGAGCTATGTCAATAGGTGATACCTAAAATGGATCCATCTGGAGATAACAGCAAATGGGGATGCATTGGGAAAGCCCAGAAAAAAATAATCCAAAACATCAAAAATGATTGCTTCACCAAAAATGAAGAAATGGTGACTAGATAAAACATGTCTGGCCACATGTTGATAATCACTGAAACTGGATGATGGGCACATGAAGATATGTCATATCATTGTCTCTACTTTTTGAGTATTTTTGAGAATTTCTATAATTAAAAGGTAAAAATCAAGGGCTACTGCTGCTGCTGTTGTTGTTACTAATATTATTAAAGCACCATCTGACTTTTGAAGCTGTTTTCTAGGACTTACCCTCAGAGCAAAATAATAACCAACCTGGTTTGTCGACTCCTAAACTCTCAAAACAAATAAACTAAGCAAGAATAGCTTGGGGTCATGGAGGAACCCTGGTGTCTGGGGCAAACAGGAGGGCTTTGGGAAAGTCATACAGCCTCACTGGGTTTCAGAGTCCTCATCTGTAGAAGGAGGAGTCTGGACCGACTCCGAAGTCTGTAATATTAGGATTTAGCAGGGTTGGTCTAGACTATGGGAATGGAATGGGATGAGGTGGGTGGGAGGGGAGTGTATTAAAAATTCTATGAGAAAATGAAGGGTAAAAAAAAGGAAGTGAAGATTTGTTGCTGTCAAAGAATCTTAAATTAAGGATTGCTTCTACTTGCACTTATTTTCTTCTCCAGTGCTTTGTAATCCTCTTCAGCCAATTTAGAAAATGCCCCTCTATGCTCTGGGAGGATTATATTTCAATAGGAGCAACTTTTGATTATATGGAGGAGCTGAGCGGGGACCGGTGAACACCAGTGGTGACAGTGACTAATGAAAGCAGGGCCAACAGCGTGTGAATGGGGATAAGGGCTGTGTGGCGGTGCTTCTACCCTTAGTTAAATCGAAGGGTCCAATTTGGTCGGCTGAACAAACATTTATGGAGGTTTATTGAACACAAAATTAATTTAGGAGACATTAATCTAAAAAGAACGCAACTGACAGCCACAGTGGCGGTATTTAATGGAAGACAGAGTTAAAAAAAATGAGCACTTCCTTTGGTTGAGAAAATAGGAGTATCCCCAGGGCTTTCACAGACTCACATCCCCTCTTTTGAACAATACAGCCTCCAAATAGACCAAGTGAGCAGAATAGAATCCTCAAGAATGCACAATCTAAGTGATAAACACCCCCAAGTCATGTTGGCTTCAAGATAAGGTGCCGTCTCCCCATTGGCACATATTCTCCTCTTGCTTTTGTTTTCTTTGTACATATGTTTGGGCTGGGACCCTCAGGTGCTGCACCAGATCTGCTGAATTTTCATCTGCATTTTAACCAGATTCCCAGGCAACTTGTAAGCACCTTAGAATTTGAGACACATGGTGTCATAAAATTCCCATCTTCGTGAGGAAAACATGAGAACAGTCTAACCTCAGTTGGCCAGAAAACCAAGAACTGCCTGAAACTTTCCCCCTCCAAATTAGAAAACTAAGGACCAGTGCAGAAAATTCAAAAACAAAGAATAAGAGACATACAAAGACAAAAAGTCATTGTTATCTTATGAACCCAATATGACTACAGTGAACATTTTGGAATGTGTTCTGTGAATTTGGAATTTTCACATTTTGGAATGTGTCTGTGGATATGACGTGTATTTTGAAATACAAAAGGCAACCCCTCATTCATTCATTTAGTCATTCAATAAACACAGAGCACCTAGTAGGCACTGGGTGCTGGGGATATAGTGATGAACGAGACTGATAAAGTTTTAGGGGAAACTAATATGTAACCATATGAGCCTTAACCAGTACCATGCCAGGGATGGCAACTCTTGTCTCCAATCTCGGCCTTCTTATCTCCTATGTCTTTGTGTCTGACCCTCAGCTCCAGAGAGACAGTCTCCCCCTGATCTGCTCTCATTGACCTTCTCTCATCCAGGTGTTTCCCCCTCTAATCTCCCTCTCCTCCAGGTCTTGTTAATTATAAGATTACTGACATTTACTGAGTGCTTACAAAGTGCTAGGCACTGTACTAAGTGCTTTGCATGTATTATCTTTTGTCCTTGCAACAATCTTACCCAATAGATACTATCATTATTGTCCCCATTTTACAGTTCAGGAAATTGCCCAAGGTCACTTGGATGGTCAAACTCCAGGACTAGCATTGAGTGGATATACTGATTCATGCTAGAGTGTTAATGGATAGTAACTAGCATGTGTCTCATCTGACCATTTAATAGGGAACTTCCAGGGAGCAGATAAGACACCTTAACCAAAAGAATGAATCTCTAATTGTGTATTTTAGGAAGAGAGGAATGTCCAGTGGGATGGAGAGATATTAAAAGAGGATCTTCCACATATACCTTATTTCATATCATTTTGTTTTTTAGTGATCTTGTAGCTTTGTTGGGGCTAAAAGAGAAAACACCAAAAAGAAGTTCCAATTATTGATTCTATAAGCCCTTTTAGAAATTTGACCTGCAACACTGTTTGTTTTAAACTCCCAGCCAGGCAAATGGTGTTGACCCAGAAGCCTCCTCCTCATTCTTCAACAGAAGATTTCCTGCTCTTTGAAGTCTTTCCTTCATTACCCAGGCTCAGATGACCCTTCCCTCTTTGCTGTAACATACTCTTCCCACCACCTGGTTATAAAACCTGGTTTCTACAAGCCTTGGTCTCCTCATTTCTAAGATGGGAATCATCACAGGGTCAACATCACAGGACTGTGGCAAAGGCTGCAGGAGATATGTTTACAGCTCCATGACCAGCCAGCATGTGGTAAATATTCAATAATGGTATTTGTTGTTCTTTTCATAGTGCAGCTTTTTATTTGCATGCCTCTATCTCCTTTTTGACTGTGTTCTGAAGAGCAAGCACTGCATCTTACTCATTTTTTATATGTCAAGGAGCAAAGATAGACCCAGAATTGGTGTACACTGAATGAAATAACTAGCAGAAAAGAAAAAGAATATAATAGGCAAGAAATGAACAAGATTTTACTTATGATGATGCCTCATGATCTGGAACATAGACGTGGGAGAGGACACTTGGTATTTATGGACATTTGGGTAAATGTTTTGCCTGTTTCTAAAGCATTGATGAGAAATCCTGATAAAATACCTGGTGATCTTGCCTCTCCCTTTATATTTGTGGCTATAGTGAATGTTTTGAAATATTTGCCAGTGTCAGGTTTTGTAGTTACAGGTTTAAAGAGAACTTGTCGTTGGTTTAGGGGAAATGCAAACTGATCAGTGAATTGGAAAACTCCTAGAAAAGAAGGTTAAAGAATCCAGTATTAGTTGATATAAGAAGAGAAAACCTTTCCAGTAATTCCACTGCTGGGTATTTACCTAAAGAAAAGAGAAATACTAATTTTAAAATATACATGCATCCTAATGTTTTTTGCAACACATTTATAATAACCAAGATATGGAAACATCCTTGAGTCCATCAACAGATGAACAAATAAAGAAGAGGTGGTATAAATATACAATGGAAAGTATTAATTACTCAGCCATAAGAATGAGATCTTGCCATTTGTGACAACATGGGTAGATCTAGAGAATATTGTGCAAGTGAAATAAGTCAGACAGAGAAAGACAAATATATCATTTCACAAGCATGTAGGATCTAGAAAACAAAACAAACAAAAAACAAGACTCTTAAATACAGATAACAAACTGGTGGTTGCCAGAGAAGAAATGGATGGGGGGTTTGTAGGAAATAGATGAAGACAATTGAGAGTTACAAACTTCCAGTCATAAAATACATAAGTCATGAGGATGAAAAGTACAGCATACAGAATATAGTCAATAATATCTTAATAGCTCTGTAGGGTGGCAGATGGTGACTACACTTATCATGGTGAGTGCTGAGTAATGGACAGAATTGTCAAATCACTGTGTTGTACACCTGAAACTAACATAACATTGTATGTCAATTATACCTTAACAATTAAAAAACAGACAAAAAGAAAGTGAAAGAAATAGGCAAACAAACAAAAAGTATAGAAAACAAATAAATGGCAGTGGCAAATCCAACTATATCAATAACAACATTAAATGTATACAAATTAAAATCTAATCAAAAGTCAGAGATTTCCAGATTGGAAAAGAAACAAAATCCAACTACATTCTTTCTATAGGAGACATATTTTAGGTTCAAAGACACAAACAGATTGAAAACAAAAGGATGGGAAAAGGTATAGCATGCAAACAGCAACCACAAAGAAGTTGGTATTTTAGCAATGTTAATATCAGACATAGTGAATTTAGCATGTGCCACTAGAGATTTAAAAAAAAAAAACCTTTAGAGTAAACTGATACTACTAAAGTGATCAGAAAATTGTGTGTATGTGTGTGTTATGTGTGTCTAAAACACAAAAATAGTGTTACACATCTCAACTCATGTTTACGTTGATTTGGGCATAGACTTCTCTCAATTCTAGTAGTAGTAGACAGAATGTGAGGACTCTGATAGTCGAGGGTTTTAGATATGCTCTTAAGGGCTTTATATTTGATATAAGGGATTTAAATTAGTCATAAGTGGGGGTCTTTTGAGACCAACTTAAGTTGTTACCTGCTTCCTAAGTTATAGAGAAATGTCTAGGAGGAGCTTTCACCTATTTTTTTCTTAATATAAGCATTGTTTTGCTATAAGAAAAAAAATTCCTGGTTAATGAATTTCTTGGGGAATTTTATGCAGATAAAATCTGAACAGACCACAACTCCAAATTAATTCCACAAATGTCTTAGGTTATTATTAACAAAGGAAGGTCTATGTTCCTCTAGGGACTAATAATGGCCTAGGACAATTTTAAACTTCAAGATTAAATAATAGTAACACTATAATTATACTGTTAAAGGCTTAAGAATAATTCTCTCCCAGCTTCTGGTTGCACTCTCTGGCCTCGTCTGACTGACAGCAGAGCTTGGAATGGGGAGCTCTCTGGATGGTCACTCTGATATGGCATCTGCATCCTCTGAAGGCTGGGTTCATGCCCATTGCTCCGCTTCCTGTTTAAGAAGAAAGTATTCTCGCAGCTTAGCTGCAAGTTTAAGCTTTGTTTCTCTTTAGTTTGTTTTTCCTCTCAGCACAACATTATTTCCTTTGTTGGCTACAACCCTGAGTGGCCAATGGGACATGAAGTATGTTTAGAGTATGCTACCTGGGCCAGATCCACCATGGCTACCCCACTTGTCAGTCTAACCAAGATTCTCCCTCAATCCTCAGAAGCCACTGTTTAGTGGCCCTAGACCTTCCAAAGGGAAGATGTGGGGGAACCTCAGGCCAAGTCAACTACAGAAATTGCATGGGTCCCTTATCATTGGTCTTGCAGAAGACTGTCAGCTTGACTCTCCTGTTTGGATTTCTGATAGAATAAGAGAACAAAACTCAATCATTCATCAATTCATGCATGGAAACAGCAAGTAGTGAGCTCCTACTTTGCTCTAGATTTCAAACCAGCTGTCAGAGATATAAATGTGCACAAAGCCTTAGTCCCTTTTGAGGAGGAGCCAAAGGTTAATATGTGAAAAACACACATATATAAACTATTTGGAACAGTGTGTTGTAATAATAGATGTATGTAACAGGGAAGCTCTCCAGTCTTCTATGAAAGAAAGGGGCCTTAGGCAAGTGGCCACACCATAGTCAAGTGTGCTCTCTGGGCTTTGGCTCCTATTTTGGTCTAGTCTGAAAAATAATGCTTTAATCATTTGTCATCATTCACTCATCATCCATTCACTGATTCATTCAGCAAACACTACACCTTGAGTTCCTGTTCTCAGAGAGCCCATTGGCAGAAGAGGAGAAAGACCCTTAGAATCTAGCATGACAAGTGCACTGTTAGGGGTGAATTGCAAATGAAAGGCCTGGTGGTATAATCTTCAAAGACTTCATGGGAGGTGATTAATCTATTGGGTCTATTGGGTGGCATGTAGAACTCTGCACTTGCCCATTTGCTTAATGATGTTATTGGATGAGTGGGTAGGCAGAGCAGGGAGTTTGAATGACTTTCAGCTGAATAATGTACCTAACGTTCTTTGGTGGGGAATGTATGGTCAGAGCATTTTAAAACTGGTGCTTTTAAGAGATTGTATAGGTAGTTTTTTTTTTTTTAATTGGTGGTAGGGTTTTTACAAAACATTTTTAAAAAGTTCTAGTTAGTTAACATACAGTGTTATATTAGTTTCAGGTGTACAACACAGTGATTCAATACTACCACAGCCATTGCTCCATGCAATACGTGCCCTCCATAATACCCATGACCAGGCTTCCCCACCCTCCTACCTCCCACTCCTTCAAAACCCTCAGATTGTTTTTCATAGTCTCTCATGGTTCATCTCCGCCTCCAATTTCCCTCAACTCCCTTCTCCTTTCCATCTCCCCATGTCTCCATGTTATTTATTATGCTCCATAAATAAGCGAAATCATATGAAAATTGACTCTCTCTGCTTGACTTACTTTACTCAGCATAATCTCTTCCAGTCCCGTCCATGTTGATACAAAAGTTGGGTATTCATCCTTTCTGGTGGAGGCATAATACTCCATAGTGTATATGGACCACATCTTCCTTATCCATTCATCCGTTGAAGGGCATCTTGGTTCTTTCCACAGTTTGGCGACCGTGGCCATTGCTGCTATGAACATTAGGGTGCAGATGGCCCTTCTTTTCACTACATCTGTATCTTTGGGGTAAATACCCAGTAGTGCAATTGCAGGGTCAAGGGAAGCTCTATTTTTAATTTCTTGAGGAATCTCCACACTGTTCTCCAAATTGGCTACACCAACTTGCATTCCCACCAACAGTGGAAGAGGGTTCCCCTTTCTCACATCCTCTCCAACACATGTTGTTTCCTATCTTGCTAATTTTGGCCATTCTACCTGGTCTAAGGTGGTATCTCAATGTGGTTTTAATTTGAATCTCCCTGATGGCTAGTGATGATGAACACTTTTTTATGTGTCTGATAGCCATTTGTATGTCTTCATTGGAGAAGTGTCTGCTCATATCTTCTGCCCATTTTTTGACATGATTATCTGTTTTGTGTGTGTTGAGTTTGAGAAGTTCTTTATAGATCCTGGATATCAGCCTTTTGTCTGTAGTATCATTTGCAAATATCTTCTCCCAACCCGTGCGTTGCCTCTTTGCTTTGTTGACTATTTTCTTTGCTGTACAGAAGCTTTTGATCTTGATGAAGTCCCAAAAGTTCATTTTCGCTTTTGTTTCCTTTGCCACAAATGCACTCTTTAATCCCCATCATCTATTTCAACTAACCCTTCTCCTACCTCCCCACTGGTAACCACCAATTTTTGTTCTCAATAGTTTAGTGTTTCTTGGTTTGTCTCTTGCTCTCTCTTTATTCCTGTGTTTATTTTGTTTTTTGAATTCCACATATGAGTAAAAATCATATAGTGTTTATCCTCTGACTTATTTTGCTTAGCATAATACTCTTTAGCTCCATTCATGTCATTACAAAGAGTGAGAGTTCATTCCTTTTTATGGCTGAGTAATACCCAGTGTGTGTGTGTGTGTATGCACATCTTTATCCATTTGTCAATTAATGGACACTTGGGCTGCTTCCATAATTTGGCTGTTGTAGATAATGTTGATATAAACATTGGAATGCATATATCCCTTTGAATTAGTATTTTTGTATTCTTTGGGTAAATACCAATAGTGTGATTTTGGATTGTAGGGTAGTTCTATTTTTAGGTTTTTGAGGAAACGTCATACTCTTTTCCATAATGGCTGCACCAATTTGCATTCCCACCAACAGTGCACAACGGTTCCTTTTTCTCCACATCCTCACCAACAGCTGTTGTTTCTTACGTTGCTGATTTTAGCTATTCTGACAGGTATGAGGTGATATCTCATTGCAGTTTGGATTTGCATTTCTCCAAAGATAAGTGAAGTTGAGCATCTTTTCATGTGTCTGTTGGCCATCTGGATGTGTTCTTTGGAAAAATGCCTATTCATGTCTTCTGCCCATTTTTTAAATTGGATTATTCATTTTTTGGGTGTTGAGTTGTACAAGTTCTCTGTACAACACCTTATCAATACTAACCCTTTATCAGATATGTCATTAGCAAATATCTTCTCCCGTGCCGTAGGTTATCTTTTAGTTTCATTGATTATTTCCTTCACCATGTAGAAACTATTCTAGTAAAGTCCCAGTAGTCTATTTTTGCTTTTGTTTCCCTTGCCTCAGAAGAAATATCTAGAAGGAAGTTGCTATGGCTGGTGACAAAGAAGTTACTCCCTGTGTTCTCTTCTAGTAGTTTTATGGCTTCAGGTCTCACATTTAGGCCTTCCCCCATTTTGAATTTATTTTTATTTATTTTTTATTTTATTTTATTTTATTTTTAGAGAGAGCATGAGTGGGGCAGGGAGAGGCAGAAGGAGAGGGAGAGAGAGAGTTTTAAGCAGGCTCCACTCCCAGCACAGAGCTGGATGCAGGGCTGGATCTTATGACCCTGAGAACATGACCTGAGCTGAAATCAAGAGTTGAACACTTAACCCCCTGATGCATCCAAGTACCCCCATCCATTTTGAATCTATTTTTATGTATGATGTAAGAAAGTGGTCCAATTTCATTCTTTTGCAGATTGCTGTCCAGTTTTCCCAGCACCATTTGTTGAAGAGACTGTCTTTTTCCATTGGCTATTCTTTCCTGCTTTGTTGGAGACTAATTGATCATATAATTGTGGGTTTTTTCTGGCCTCTCTGCTCTGCTCTATTGATCTATGTGCCTATTTCTGTGCCAGTACCATACTGTTTTGATTACTAAAGCTTTGTCATATAACTTGAAGTCCAGAATTGTGATGCCTCCAGCTTTGCTTTTTTTTTTTTTTTTAAGATGTGTTCACTATTTGAGTCTTTTGTGGTTCCATACTATTTCAGGATTGTATATTATAGCTCTGTGAAAAATGCTTTTGATATTTTAATAGGAATTGCATTAAATGTGTAGATTGTCTTGGGTAGTATTGACATTTTAACAATATTTTTCCTTCTGATCCACTAGTATGGAATGTCTTTCCATTTCTTTGTGTTGTCTTCAATTTCTTTCATTAGTGTTTCATAGTTTTCTGAGTACAGATCCTTAACCTCTTTGGTTAGGTTTATTCCTAGGTATCTTACTGATTTTGGTGCAATTGTAGATGGGATTTATTCCTTATTTCCCTTTCTGCTACTTCATTTTTGGTGTATAGGAGTGCAATAGGTTTCTGTATGTTGATTTTATATCCTGTGACTTTGCTAAATTCATCTGTCAGTCCTAGCAGTTTTTTGGTGGGGTCTTTTTGGGTTTTCTGTATATAGTATCATGTCATCTACAAATCATGGAGGTTTTACTTCTTCCTTCCCATTTTGGATGCCTTTTATTTTTTTGTTGTCTGATTGTTGTGGCTAGGACTTCCTGTACTGCGTTGAATAAAAGTGCTGACAGTGGACATCCCTATTTCATTCCTGACTGCAGAGGAAAAACTGAGAATTTTAGGATATTATCTAACTACCTACCTAAATATCCATTTAGAATATTAGCTGTGGGTTTTTCATGTATGGCCTTTGTTATGTTGAAGTATGTTCCCTCTAAACCTACTTTGTTGAGGGTTTTTAATCATGAATGGATGTTGTATTTTCTCAGATAATTTTCTGCATCTACTGAAATGATCATATGGTTTTTATCCTTCTTTTATTAATGTGATGTATCACATTGATTGATTTGTGAATAATGAACCACACTTGCAACATGAGAGTAGATCCCAGTTGATCATAGTGAATGTCTTTTAAATGAATTGTTGGATTCAGCTTGCCAGTATTTTGTTGAGGATTTTCACATCAGTGATATTGGCCTGTAGTTCTCTTTTTAAGTGGTGTCTTTATCTGGTTTTAGTATCAGGATAATGCAGGCCTTATAGAATGAATTTGGAAGCTTTCTTTCCTTTTTTATTTTTTGGAATAGATTGAGAAGAAGAAGAACGTATTAATTCTTCTTTAAATGTTTGGTAGAATTCACCTGTGAAGCCATCTGGTCCCAGAATTCTGTTTGTTGGGAGTTTTTTGATTACTGATTCAATTTCTTTACTGGTTTTTGGTCTGTTCAAGTTCTCTATTTCTTCCTGTTTCAGTTTTGGTAATTTATATGTTTCTAGGAATTTGCCCATTTCTTCTAGGTTGTCCAATTTGTTGGCATACAGTTTTTCATAATATTCTCTTATAATTGTATTTCTGTGGTGTTAATTGTTATTTCTTGTCTCTTGTTTATGATTTTATTTGTTTGGGTCCTTTCTTTTTTCTTTTTGATAAGTCTGGCTAGAGGCTTAACAATTTTATTAATTCTTCCAAAGAACCAACTCCTGGTTTCATTGATCTGTTCTATTTTGTTGTTATTGTTGTTGTTGTTGTTTATTTGTTTTGAGTTTCTATGACATTTATTTCTGCTCTAATCTGTGTTGTTTCCCTCCTCCTGCAGGTTTTAGGCTTTGTTTTTTGTGCTTTCCTAGCTCCTTTAGGTGTAAGGTTAGGTTGTTTATTTGAGATATTTCTTGCTTCTTCAGGCAGGCTTGTATTGTTATAGACTTCCCTCTGAGAACCACTTTTGCTGTGTCCCAAATTTTTTGGACTGTCGTGTTTTCATTTTCATTTGTTTCCATGTATTGTTTTAACTTCTTTTTTTATTTCCTGTGGACCCATTCATTGTTTAGTAGCATGTTGTTTAACCTCTATGTATTTGTGGTCTTTCCAGATATTTTCTTGTGGTTGACTTCTAGTTTCTTAGTGCTGTGGTCACAAAAGATGTATGGTATGACTTCTATCTTCTTGTATTTGTTGAGACTTGTTTTATGGCCTAACATGTGATTTATTCTGGAGAATGCTCTATGTGCACTTGAATGTGCATTCTGCTCTTTTAGGTTGGAATGTTCTGAATTTATCTGTTAAGTCCATCTGTCTAGTGTGTCATTCAAAACCATTGTTTTCTTGTTGATTTTCCTTTTCTTCTTCTTCTTCTTCTTCTTCTTCTTCTTCTTCTTCTTCTTCTTCTTCTTCTTCTCCTTCTCCTTCTCCTTCTTCTTCAAGATCTATACATTCATTTTTAGAGAGAGAGAAAGCATGCAAACAGAAGAAGTAGCAGAGGGAGAGGGAGAGAGAGAATCTCAAGCAGACTCCCTCCTGAGTGAAGAGATGGGGCTAATCCCACCATCCTAAGATCATGACCTGAGCTGAAATCAAAAGTCAGACACTTAGCCAACTGATCCACCCAGGTACCCCCTCCTTGTTGATTTTATGTTTGGATGATCTGTCCATTGGTATAAGTGGAGAGTGGTAGGGTTTTAATAGTTGGCAGAACCTGTGCACTTTTTGGATATTTTTATCCACAATTATCTTGCAATATTTTGGGGCACTGGTTAAGCAAACATCTGTCTTTGTTCATGACATTCCAGGATTACAGATGTGACTTACTTGGATAAAACTTTAGAAGAGGTAGGTGTACTTGACTTCTACCTTAAGGTCAACAAGAGACTAGGAAAGGAAGGAGCCTCCAAAGGGGCTGAGGGAATGAGCTCTGGAGCCTCCCAGACCTGGTTTTTATTTTCAGATCTACCTCTTAACGTGGACACATTTCTCAACTTTCTAAACTCCAGTTTTCTTTATTTGTAAAACAATATAATCTACCTCATAGTTTTGTATTTGAGAATTAAATAAAGCAATGCAGATTAGATTGGATTCTAAATAGTGTAGACTCTTGAGTGGAGAGTTAGCGTGAAAGTGATTTTTAAGAAAGTGGACTTAGTAAAAATATTTTGTTCTTACATAAGAAAAGCAGCTACATGCATTTATTTTCAAGACTCACTGATTTGAGATTTCACCCTTTAAACATACAACCCTCTATATTGTTCCACTAATCAGTCTATTCATTCATCAATGTTTTAATAACTATAGATTTATAGTACATTTAATATGACAAAATGAATTCCCCCTTAATATTCTTCTTTTTTGACTATTTTGATTCTTCTTACACATTTGTTTTCAAACTTGAAAATTTATCTAGAAATTTTGATTGACAGTGGCTCAACTTACAGATTTAGTGAGAAATGACATCTTTATATTTTAATCTTTCTATCCAAGAACATGGCATTCCTGTCCATATGTTCCTATGTTCTTTTTGATCAATAAGTACAATTTTATAGTTCTAATCTTATGGGTCATGTCCGTGTTTGTTGGATTTATTCAGATGGATCTTATATTAATGTGAATGGGAACTGTTTATGTGTGTGTTTAGAGAGTTTCAATTATTTTGTTACACTTTATCTGCTGGTTCTAGCCTTCCCTGGTAGGGAATTGGTCTTCAAGGTGAGGTATGAATATCAGTGGGGATACATGAGGACTTTCCAGGCAGTACTAGAGCACAGTGAGTCTAAGGAAGTCATTTCTGCATCTTCCATAGGTAGGTATTACTCAAGGTTGACCTGCTTGAAAAGAGAGTGGGATCTGTTTTTGTGTTGACTTTTCTAAGTGAATTAGATTTTTATTCTTGGTATATAAGAAGCCTACTGATTTTCTGCATTTATTTTATAACTGATCACTTTATTGAATTTACTATTATCTCTGATAGTTTTCCAATTGGTTTTCTTGGGCTTTTGAGGAATGTAATGACAAGATCTGCAAATATGGGAAACTTGCCCTCTTGTTTAGAATATTAATGTACTGGGGCACCTGGGTGGCTCAGTGGGTTAAGCCACTGCCTTCAGCTCAGGTCATGATCTCAGGGTCCTGGGATCAAGTCCCACATCCGGCTCTCAGCTCAGCAGGGAGCCTGCTTCCCTCTCCCTCTCTCTCTGCCTGCCTCTCTGCCTACTTTTGATCTCTGTCAAATAAATAAATAAAAGCTTTAAAAAAAAAGAATATTAATGTACTTATTTTACTTTTTAGTTATTTTACTGTTTAACATGCTTACAGTTGGCCCTTGAACAACATGGGTTTACACATAGATTTTTTTGAAACATATAGTACAATCCTGTATGTGTATTCTCTCTTACTTAACACTTTTTTAATAATATTTTTTTCTCTAGCTTACTTGAAGAATATAGTATGTAATACATATAATATACAAATAACTATTAATCAACTGTTTGTTATGGGTAGTCTTCTGGTCAACAGTAGGTTATTAGTAGTTATATTTTGGGGAAGTCAATATTACATGCAGATTTTAAACTGCATGGAGGTTCAGTACTCCTAACCTTTGTGAAGCTCAGAAGGTCAACTGAAAATTGTTTAGAACTTTAATTGGAATACTTATGTTCCACCATTAAGCTGTTGGTTTTATGACTATATATATTATTAATTTTATTGAATTTCTAAAGAATCAGGGTCTGATATTTTTGGAAATCTCTCATGATCATCACATGATTTCTCCCTTCGGTTCATTATGGATCAAATATATTGAAGAAATATATTACTTAGATTTCCTAATTTTTCTGAAAAGATTTTATTTATTTATTTATTTATTTATTTATTTGAGAAAGAGAGAGAGAAAGGGAATGAGTGAGAGAGAAAGTATAAGATGTGTGGCAAGGAGGGGAGAAGGAGAAGCAGACTCCCACTGTGCAGGGAACCCAATGCAGGGCTTGATCACTGGACCCTGGGATCATTACCTGAGCCAAAGGCAGATGCTTAATCAACTGGGCCACCTAGGCACCCCAGATTTCCTAATTTTTAACTGTGCCTACCTTTCTAGAATAAATCCCACTTGAATTAATTTTTTGAATTTATTTTTTATTGTGTTATGTTAGTCACCATACAGAACACCATTAGTTTTTGATGTAGTGTTCCATGATTCATTGTGTATAACACCCAGTGTTCCATGCAACCCATGCCCTTCTTAATACCCATCACCAGGCTCACCCATCTCCCCACACCCCTCCTTTCTAAAACCCCCAGTTTGTTTCCCAGAGTCCATAGTCTCTCATGGTTCATCTCCCACTCCTTTTTCTCCTCCTTTATTTCCCCCTTCCTTCTCCTAATGCCCTCCATGCTATTCCTTATGTTTCACAAATAAATGAAACCATATGATAATTGACTTTCTCTGTTTGACTTATTTCACTTAGCATAATCTCCTCCAGTCCCATCCATGTTGATGCAAAATTGGGTATTCATCCTTTCTGATGGCTGAGTAATATTCCATTGTGTATATGGACGACATCTCCTTTATCCATCCATTTGTTGAAGGGCATCTCAGCTCTTTCCACGGTTTGGCTATTATGGACATTGCTCCTATGAACTTTGGGGTAAATATGGCCTTTCTTTTCACTACATCTGTATCTTTGGGGTAAATACCCAGTGTGCAATTGCTGGATCATTGGGTAGCTCTATTTTTTATTTTTTGAGGAACCTCCACACTGTTTTCCAAAGTGGCTATATCAATTTGCGTTCCCACCAACATTGTAAGAGGGTTCCCCTTTCTCCACAACTTCTTCAACATTTGTTGTTTCTGGCCTTGTCGATTTTTGCCATTCTAACTGGTATAAGGTGGAATCTCAATGTAGTTTTGATTTTAATTTCCCTGATGGCTAATGATCATGAGCACTTTTTCATGTGTCTGTTAGCCATTTGTGTGTCTTCCTTGGAGAACTGTCTGCTCATATCTTCTGCCATTTTTTGATTTGATTATCTGTTTTTTGGGTGTTGAGTTTGAGAAATTCTTTATAGATCTTGGATATCAGTCCTTTGTCTATAGTGTCATTTGCAAATATCTTCTCCCATTCTGTGGCTTGCCTGTTTTGTTGTCCGTTTCCTTTGCTGTGCAGAAGCTTTTTATCTTGATGAAGTCCCCAAAGCTCATTTTTGCTTTTGTTTCCCTTGCTTTGGAGATGAGTCTTGAAAGAAGTTGCTGTGGCCAGTGTCGAAGAGGTCAGTGCCTATGTTCTCCTATAGCATTTTGGTGGATTCCTCTCTCACATTGAGGTTTTTCATCCATTTAGGGTTTATCTTTGTGTATGGTGTAAAGGAATGGACCACAAATTAATTTTGAAATACCCTTAGATTCTATTGCTATTATATTTAGACTTTTCATGTATACCTACATAATTTGGAGTGGTTTTTAAAAAAATTATCATGGGCAGTATCTAATATCAGCTCTATGTCAGTGTATTTAAAAGAATGGAGATGTTTTCTTTTCTTATTCTCAGATATGTCCTAAAATAGCATATGAAGTTTGATTCTGAAATCCCTGAAACAATTTAAAGCTGGCACTTTTTTGAGAAGTAATTTCTTTCTGACCATTTCCCTAATTTTGATCCAGGGAGATAGGAGAAGATGAATTGCTTTCAGCTTCTCTTATCAAAGGGAGTTGTCAATTATCCCTTCAGCCATTAACTGAACCTGGAATTGACTTTTCTGAGAAGTGATTTCTTTTCTTATGAGAGGACCCTCAGGGTGTCTACGCTTCCATGAGCTGCCTCCTGGTTTTGGGTCATGGGAACTTATTGGACTGACTTCAGGGATTGTCATTTTTTCTCCCACCACAAGACTTCATTGAGAAAAGAAATCAAAATAGGAAGGAGAGCTGGGTGCTTAAATCCTGTTGTTACTTTTCCCTCCCTGCCCCCCACCACCTAGGAACTCTGTCATTGGGTATGTCAAGTATATACTTGCCCCGATGCCTTCATTATTTCCTAATGAAAACTTCACTTGTCTCCTTGTCCTCCAAATGTCCTTTCTTTCTGCCTTCCGCATTCAATGCAGGGCACCTTCATGCAACTTCCCAAATCAAGAGTTTGAGTTTTGTCCATGATTGTGCCTTTTCCTTACCTATCACATTTGATTTGTTCATAAGATCAAATCCATCCTTCTTTCTCCTTTTTTACCCATCATTGCTACATTAATTCCCTTCCTAAAATCTGGTTTTTATTGTCATGTTGGCCTGCTCATCAGCCTCTGACTCTAGTCTTGCCCCTGGCATACTCCCACTCCCCCAAATCTCCTTCCACACTTCCACCAGAGTCACCTTTTAAAAATGATTTTGGGGGCGCCTGGGTGGCTCAGTGGGTTAAAGCCTCTGCCTTCAGCTCAGGTTATGGTCTTGGGGTCCTGGGATCACGCCCTGCATTAGGCTCTCTGCTCGACCAGGAGCCTGCTTCCTCCTCTCTCTCTCTGCCTGACTCTCTGCCTACTTGTGATTAGATAAATTAAATCTTTAAAAAAAATAAAAATGATTTTGATTTTGATTGAAGTATTGTATATAATTAAAAGTATCAAACACAAGTTTACAGTCATGGATATGCTTTGCTTTTTTTTAGGTCAAAAAAAGCTTTGAAAACTGATTTTTGGGGGGTTCCTTAGCACCAAAACTCATTCTGATGGCAAAACCTGACCTAAACTTAAAAGTTCTTTTGCAAAAAATATTGCATTGGAGGGCCTGGGTGGTTCAGTTGTTTAAGTGTTTGACTCTTGATTTTGGCTGGGGTCATGATCTCAGGGTAGTGAGATTGAGCCCTGTTTCTGGCTCTGTGCTGGGCATGAAGACTGCTTGGCATTCTCTCTCTCTCTCCCTCTCCCTCTGCTCCTTTCCCTGCCTGTGTGCTCTCTCTCAAAAAAATTTGTGTTAATTACGGAGTGCTGCCCATTATTATGTGCACATAATTGTGTGTTTATGATACAGTATGTGAATATTATCTTTTTAAAAATGAGAAAATATCTGAATTCTGAAATACATCTGGCTTTAAAGATTCAAGATGAAGTGGGGTGTCCCATCTCATTCTTCAGAGACAACTCTTTAAATTCCTTTAGCTTTTAATTTAGCTATTTCTTCTGGGCTGCTGACATGCCATCCAGACTGAGGAAGACCTGGCACCTTTGGATCCACAGCCACATGGGCAAGCACCAAAAGCACTCAGGAGGCCATAGTCATGCTGGTGGCATGCTTCACCACAGGATCAACTTCAATCAGTATCACCCAGGTTACTTTGGGACAGTTGGAAGCAGGCATTACCACTTCAAGAGCAACCAGAGAATCTGCCCAATTGTCCACCTTGATAAACTGTGGACTTTGTTCCGTGAGCAATTGTGGGTAAATTCTGCCAGAAATAGGACTGGAGTTGCTCCTATCATTGATGTGATATGATTGGGCTACTGCAAAGTTTTGGAAAAGGGAAATCTCCCCAAACATCCTGTCATCCTAAAGGCCAAATTATTCAATGGAAGAACTGAGAAGATTAAGGGTGTGTGTGTGTGTGTGCATGTGTGTGTGTGTGTGTGTGTGTGTGTGTGTGTGTGTGTGTGTTTAATCTTGGTAGCTTGAAACCAACTGGAGGGAGGTTCATGCTAACAAATGCCTTTAAAAAATTATATTTCTATTCATCTTTTAAATTTATTGATTTGTCAGTTTTGGATATTTTTATACATTGACTTTCTATTATAATTTATGAAGATTTGACCGACATGTTTCCTAATTGTCTTAGTCTGCTAGGACTGCCATAACAAAGTACGATAGACTGGGCAGTTTCAATAACAGAAATTTGTTTCCTCACAGTTTTGGAGGCTGGAAGTACAAGATCAAGTTTTCAGGAGGGTTGCTTTCTCCTGAAGCCTTTCTTCTTGGCTTATAGATGGTCATTTTCTTCTGGTATCTTCACATGGTCTTCCCTTTGTACATATCTGTGTCTAAATTTCTTTTTCTTATAAGAACACCAGTCATATTGGATTAGGGCCTAACTTAATGACTTCATTTAACATTAGTATCTCTTTAAAAATTCTATCTCTAAATACAGTTACATTTGGAAGTACTGGAGATTAGGACTTTGATATATGAATTTTGGATACCATTCAGCCTGTAACACCAACTACATCTATTCATCTATAAGTTCATAAAACTTTTGGTTTATACAATTATCAGTTTGCAATGTTCATTGTTAGCTTTGTGCAAATACTGTTTATTGAAGAGTATAGGAAGGTACCATAATTATATTTCCTTTTTAAATTTTTCCTGATGTTAATAATTGTCCCCAATCATTAATTCAATTGATAACCCATGTACCTATCATTAAATTTTTTCTCAAATACTTTATCAGATCTACCTGTATTAACATGATTTTTTTTATGTAGTTGAAAGTATATTTTAAAAATCCCCAAACACTATTCCACCAGCCTGCTTCTCCTGAAATGTCATTCTTTAAACCCATGAGGTAGCTGTCATCCCTCCTTTGGGTTCTTTCTTTGGCTCCAGGTTTTCCTTTCTCTTCATTTCTTATTTTTTCTGGAGCACATCAGCAGTAGCTTTCAGGAAAAAGTATGAGATATAACTTTTTAGGCTTCCTGCATGAATTCAAATATATTTTATACACACACGATTGATAGTTTGTGGGCATAGTGTTCTAGGTTGAGAATACTTATTCCTGAGATGCTTGAAGGCATAGACCATTCATGTCTACAAGATTTTTAATTTAGATTTATTTATTTATTTTAGAGAGAGAGCAAGAGTATGGCAGGTGGGAGGGTAAAGGGAGAGGGTGTGGGAGAGAGAGCACCCTCAAGCAGACTCCCAACTGAGTGTGGGACTCGATCTCACAACCCTAAGATCATGACCTGAACTGAAACCAAGAGTTGGACACTCAACTGACTGAGCCACCTAAGCGCCCCAACTACAAGATTTCAATATGGTTATAGTATATGTCTGTTTATAGTCTCTCTGGAAGTTTTAGAGTCTTTGTTTTATTCTTGAAATTCTGAAATTATACAATGATACACCTTGTACTGAGTCTTTCTTCACTTGTTTTAGGCTGTTGGTGATCTTTTACTTTTCAGCTTATTTTTCAGTTTTGGGATTTTCCTTATCCCATTGAAACTTTTCCCCTGTTTTTTTGTGTTCTCTCTCTATAACTTCTGTCATTCAAATGTGGGACCACCTGGTATATATGATCTTCTAATTTTCTTTTCTTTCCTATTTCCCATCTCTGTTTCCATCTTCTACCTTCAGAGAGATATTTACCTCTCACAAAAATTGGTTGAAATGTGTGTCTCCTTTAATGGCTTTGAGTAGCTTTTAAGAAGTCCAGGTTTCTTTAATGATCGACCCCTGACTGTGCCTCTTTCTTTATAGTTTGCACCTTCCCTTCATTTTTCTATGATCTTCTTTGAATGTCTTTCTCCGTGCTTGTCACACTGTATTGCTGGTTCTACTCAGTTATCTCTTTGCTTTTCTTGTCCACATCCTAATCCCCAGAACCTGTGAATGCCTTATCTTAGGTGACAAAAGGGACTTTGCAGATGTGATTAAAGTAAGGATATTGAGATGGAGAAATTAACCTGGATTATCCAGGGGACCCAATGTCATTGCAAGGATCCTTAACATCGAAAGAGAGATGCAAGAGAGTCAGAGATGTGATGATGGACACAGAGCTCAGAATGATGCCATTGCTGGTGTTACATGTGGAGGGGCCACCAATTCAATGAATGCGGGAAGCCTCTAGAAACCAGAAAGGACAAGAAATGGATTCTTCTCTAGAGCCTTCAGAAGGAATAGAGCCCTGTGGCACCTTAATTTTAGCCCCATGAGACCTATTTTGGACTTCTGACTTCCAGAACTGTTAAGATGTTAAATGTATGCTGTTTTAAACTACTAAGTTTGTGGGAATTTGTTGCAAAACGTGCTGCAGATTTGTGGCAAATAAATACAAAGGCAAAGGTTCACTGAAGCTGGGGATGGCGAACATAGATACGGTAAAAACATCTGAGGGGGGATCCTGTGGGGGCCCAATATTTTCTGCTCTCTTCAAATCAGAAAACTAAACTAGATGGCTAGAACTTCAAACCACTAGTCAACAAATAAGTTGACTATCAAATTAGGGAAGTGTGGTATAGTGATCAAGCCACGGGACCTGCGGTTTGAAGCCCGTTGGTTAAAATCTGGCTTTGGGCACTTAAAAGCTCTGTATAACCTTGGCATGTTACATAAGCCTTTTGGATCCTTAATGCCTCATCTGTAAAATGGGGAAACCCAAGAGCTATTCTAAGGATTAGATGAATATGTCCTTAAAGCACTTGACACACAGTAAAATCTCAATGCAGATTTTATTGGTAGCCAGTGGGATCCCCTCTTTCTCTGTTCAACTGTTCACATTCTAAAGACAGCAAAGGTGGGAATCACGCTTGGTGAAAATTAGGGATTAAAAATCACTTGACTTGCCCAGGGGTACAGTATGCAGGGCTTTGTGCTTGCAATCTTGTAAATAATATGTACATATGAGAGTTTACTTGTTGTCACAGTGGGAATTATATAATACTGAGTCCAAGGGCAGAACATATGTTCCAGCATTTAAAATTACTTAGAAGAGAGTTGCTGAATATTGTATGGGGGGGGTCCTCTGTACATCTATGTTTTAGCATTTTTGAAATCTATGGTTTATTCAAAGGATGGCTTTCACCTTCACTGGAATTTGCTCTCCTCCTGAGATCTTTGTTAAGCCCAGCAATGTCACCCATTAGAGTTGTGCCTGTCTTTCTTCCCAAGGTGATCTGGGTGGTATTTTCCCAGCCTTTTGATATGCTAAGCAGCCATACCTGGGGAGAGTTTAATAAACAACCATTAAGTTGCTATTAGAAGTGTCAGGACTGGTATAACTAGTCATTCTGTAATAATTACTGAGGTTCGGCTGTAACTACAGAGCCACTTAGTTTCAGATCAGCTTCAGCTGAATCTAGAAATGGGCCCTATGGACCCTTTCTGGCATCCAGGTAGGCAATTACCTAGGGTCTTTCATTCATCTCTGCCAGAGAACAGCAGCTAAACTCACATCGGCTCATGTGGAGACCTTGAAACAGCTCGTCAAGGATGCCAGAGCAATTGATTCAGACTTTGGGGTAGGAACCATCCAGAAGTGGTATATCTGTGATCCCCTCTGCCCTCCCTTTCTCCCCAGGTCCCGCAACTCAGAGCTAGCAGGGCTTTTTTCTGCATTCTAGGGCAGTCTCTGGTTTGGGCTGCATCTCTTTTAAATCACCCCAGCTCTCCTCTCCAGCCCTGGGAATGGTGGCAGAGAAGGGGCGGCAGCCAGGGAAAGGGGGGACCTTGGCTGGGCTGGAGCCCCCAGTGCTGTCCTGGGAGGAAGGGACTGGGTGTGGCAGAACTTGGTTTGCTCTGAGGCCATGCCAGCTCCTGGAAATGCTGGAAATCCTCTCTAAGGAGGACCGGTTAAAACAACAACAAAAGACATCAAATCAAGCCTTAGAGGGTTATTTTAAGGCTAGGGGGAAAGTAGCAAGCTGGAGAAAGGAGAGAGGAAGCAGTGGACAGCCAACCACTGCCTCCTCATTTTTCAGCCACGCAGCCCTCCAACTAAGCTTTCCCTACTTCCATCCAGCTGCTCTGGAGCCTGGGCCTCCCCCCAGCCCTCTCCCCACCCCACCCTGTTCGCCAGATGAACTGCCCTGTCTGGGCCTTGCCTTAGGCGGGGCCTCTCAGGGATAAAGCTGTGTTTGTCTCCTCAGTGTGTTGAACTTGGCAGGTGCAGGCGCATCTCATTCCAAGTCAAACTACCACCTTTCAAAAGAGAAGTCCAGGCCTGGAATCCACGGCTCTGGGTGGGCCCTGTGTACCACCACCGAGGCTGTCCTTCTGCCCCGCCCTGCCAGGCCTGCCTCTGGTAATGACTGAGAAGGGAAAAAGCAGGCATTCAGGGCTGGAGGTAGTAGGAGGTGGCTGGAGGGCTGTGGGTGTAGGAATGAGGGTAGCTTCACAGCCGAAGGTTCAAGCAGCCCTGCAGAGCCCACTGTTGCTTTGGACCAGTGAACAGATATTGGCCATGTTGATGCCACCTGGGTGCCTACCTAAGAGTGCAGAGCCAGCCCAAGAATGAAGTCCTGTTTTTCAAGAACTAGCCTTCTTCTAGAAAAGCTCTGGAAAGACTGAGTCCATTCAGGAAATTTCTCTCCCTTTGCCCTGCTGTCATGGAATCTGTTGCTCCCACAGAGACCGGCTGCCCTCCAAGGACCAGGAAGAGCAGCCTGTGGATCAGAGGGGCATAGAGATCTCCAGCCTCAGTTTCTCATTTGAGAATTGTTGCCAGACAGTGAGATCCCTTGTCCACTTTACCAGGGTTCATGAACTCCCTGATAGTTCATCTAGGTGCCCGTGTGTTAGCTACGTGACTCGGGCTAGAGACAGTCTTCTACTCAATGGGGATCTCATCTACCCAGTAAGTGTTGTGACGATTAAAGAACATGTGGAAAAGTGCTTACTTGGCTGTTATTCTAATCAGGCCCTGGGCAGATGTCACAGCATTTTCACAGACGGCTTCTCACTTAGCTTCATAATAGCTCCATGAGGTGGGGACAGTAGGAGTGGGGTGAGAGGAATTACATTTTCTTTTAAAGTTTGAAAAGCTTTGCCAGTTGAATGATGGCCTTGGCAGGCCCACATCTGGCATGGAGTAAATGACCCCAGCAGTATTTCTGCCCATGTGGGTCTTTCTTTCTTCTCTTTTTTTAGTTAGGAAACTTGTCATGAAACAAAGAACTTCAAGACAAGTAGATAGCGTTGAACATTCCAAGACCCACAAGGGCCACCAAAGATGGGTAATCTGGTACAGGAAAACCATGCATCATCTTAACATCTAAAGTCTGTCCAGTAGGAACTTCATGTGAGTCACCCGTGGAATTTAAATTGTCTTGTAGCCACACTGGAAAACTTTTTTAAAGGTGAAATTAATTTTAGTAATATATGTTTTTAACCTCTGTGTATTAAACATTTCCATTTCAACACGTAATCTAAAGATTATTGTTGAGATACCTTATATTCATTCATTCGTTCATTTGTTATAAATATTCATTATAAATAAATATTTATCTATATTTGAAGCCCAGTGTGTATTTTACATTAACAGCATGTCTCAATTCTACCCTTAAAAAATCATGGGAAGCTCTTGATCTGTATTTCAATTTCAGAACTTTATAGTTCTGAATAGCTTCACCTACTCAAGTCATTACAAGTATACTAAAATTTTTCCAGTAATGGAACGGAGTACCAGATTTTAAATACAAATTTAAATTAATTAAAATCAAATAAAACAAAACTTCAGTTTCTTGTTCACACTGAGCACCATTTCAAGTGCTCAACAGCCACATAGAGCTTGCAGCTGTCACCTAGGAAAGTCCAGGGGAAGTTTCTACTAGGACGTTTTCTTGTTGACTTGTGATTTCCATACTTAGAATTTTCTTCACTGACTTTCTTTGCAGTGATGTTTTAAGTCATTTGCCTATTTTACAAGTATTTAGAGCTACATAATACACTCTGTCTATCCATTTACCTGGCCACATTGCAGGACAGGACAAATGATCAAGGGGTTCTACTGGTGACTTCTTTGCATTGTGAAGAAATTGAGCCATAGAGCCCCCATGACATAGGACTCTCTGAGGGAGGGCCCCAGTGTTAACCCGCATATTAAATCATTTAAAATCTGAATTTCTGCCCTTTTTTGATGGAGGAAAAAAATAAACAGAAATGACAGATCTAACATTGTCTTCCTATACCCTTATAGATCACTTTTGTGCACCATGCTTGGAAGACCAGGCTTGGAGCACCACTGTTGTGGTCTCATCCTTCCCCCAAGCTCAGGCATAAGCTCTGATCCTGGACTTTCAAGATACAGGTGATGTTTATTTCCCTTCTGGTCTCCCCTCCTGCTCCCAGAGCTCCTCGATCTTGTTTTGTTTTGTTTTGTTAAACATATGTAATTACATTCATTTAGAGACTTGATTAAATACCATTTGTCCTTCAAAACCAAAACCAAAACCAATAGAATGATCTCCAACAAAAGTCATAAAGAAATGCCCAAATCTTTAGAATTTGACCTAGTTTGTTCTTTGTGGACAAACTGTGCACTTTTTTCCTCTTACTCACACTTGGCTAAATTTTTGGCATACTATAATGGGACAACATCATGGAAATCTGTGCTTATATTTCCAGGATTTTCAGTGCTATGCTTTTCTCCAACCTTACTATTTTCAGAAATAGAAGTGCTCTCTTATTTATGTGTGGTTTATGTATTGTTTTATTTGTTGGAGATTTTGGAGGCTAGACAATGTCTTTGCTTATCAGTTTCATCTTGGCTGGGTTCTGCGTGGTGGTCTATTTCTTCTTCTGTTTTGTTTTGTTTTGTTTTTTTTTAAGTATCCCTCCTCACTCCTTTATTTTTCTTTCTTCAACTATTTTGCTACTTCAATTGTCTGCGGTAGAATTTTTGGAGTCCTTGGCTTTTTGTGGACCCAAGTTTGACTCTTATGACCCATGCAGGAGGAATTGCATATTTGGTGCTTTTCTTCTCCCCTGCTTTCCTTGAGGAGGATCCAGATAAAATTCTCTGAGGGAATGAAAGGATTCTTGGCAAACTATAGGGACTTTCTTCCTCTCTTTTGCTTTGAAGTATATAAGCAAAATATTCCAGAGCCCTGAAATGTTGTTTTCCATTAGTGCCTCATGGAGAATACATTTTACTGGGGGAAAATATGGTACGTTTCTATCCAAATTCACCCAGGCTTCTGGCATATGGGTGGCCTTTACATGGCTGTGCTGGGGCCTGCTCAGGGTTGAGGACCCCCTTGCTGGTTATCATTACCTATAGGACTCGTTTCTGGTTTCCTTGATCAGTTTTTACAAAAAAGATTTCATTCATTTACTTGAGAGAGAAAGAGCGTGCACGCAAGAGTGGGGAGGTGAGACAGAGGTAGAGGAGCAAGCAGACACCCTGCTCAGCGGGGAGCCCATTGCAGGATTTGACTCCAAGACTCTGAGATCATGACCTGAGCTGAAGTCAGATGTTTCATGGACTGAGCCACCCAGATGCCCCAATCAGTTTTATTACAAGAAATTCTGGGGTGCCTGGGTGGTTCAGTGGGTTAAAGCCTCGGCCTTCAGCTTGGGTCATGATCCCAGGGTGCTAGAATCGAGCCCCACATCGGGCTCTCTGCTCAGCGGGGAGATTGCTTCCCCCTCTCTCTCTCTGCCTGCCTCTCTACCTACTTGTGATCTCTGTCTGTCAAATAAATAAATAAAATCTTAAAAAAAAAAATTCTAACATCATATTATAACTTCTCATTGCTTCTACTTCTTTTCCCATTGTAGTTCTTCAATTTCAAATATAATTACTTCTTTAGTATCAGCTCCAGCCTTGTCTTCCCAGGGAAGAAACCCCAACTGGGAGTGGCTGGTCTCCACTTGGCTTGTTCAGAAAGTCTCCCTTATAAACCTTTGTGCAGGGCTGAAATTTGCACATATCTCTATGCATAAAGACATCTCTCAGACATGGCAGGTGACTTTGGGTTTCCTATGACCTTCACCTGCCCTCCGAGATTCCTGTTGACAAGAGGCAGGAAACCAGCAGAGCAGGAAGTTGTGGCCAGGGCCAGGGAGTGGGCACCTAGATTTCCAATAGCCATGCATCAACCTCCTGTCTGCTTTGTAAATGGTTTTTATTAATGATGTTAGTATTTTTTTTTAATTTATTTGTTTGAGAAAACAAGAGATAGAGAACACAAGCAGGGTGTGGTAGTGGTGGGAGGGATAAAGGGAGAGGGAGAAGCAGACACCCCGCTGAACAGGGAGCCTGCAGATCTTGATCCCAGGACCCTGGGATCATGACCTGAGCCAAAGGCAGACAACCAACTGAGCCACACAGCTGCCCATGTTAGTATTTTCGAACAGCTACCTTTTTATTTTCAAATCAAGTCTACTACTGATTTTGTTTTGTTGTTGTTGTTATTCTTTTTCTACCTTTTTTTTTTTCTTTTTCTAGCTTCTTGACTGCCTCCTTCACTTTTTTAATCTTGTATGTGTCCCATTTAAGGACTCTTTGCTTACCCAAGGTTGTAAATGTCATATCAAAAAGATAAATCGCTATGTATCCTCTAGAATATATATCATTTTTGCTTTCATATTTTGATCTGTGAACCATCTTAAAACACTTTTTAGTGTAATGTGAGTTAGGGGTTGCGTGGCTAGTCAACTCATTCAGCAACATTTATTAGAAAGTAATTCTTTTCCCACTGAATGGAATGAATCACTTGATGGTTTGTATGTGAGCCTGTTGGAAGACTCCCTTTTAAAGAGTCTATCTATGTGGTGCAAAAATAATGAATACTGTTATGCTGAAAAAAATTAAAAAATTAAAAAAATAATAAAAAAATAAAGAGTCTATCTAAAAATTTTTTTAATTAACATATAATGTATTACTTGTTTCAGGGGTACAGATCTGTGAATCATCAGTCTTACACAATTCACAGCACTCACCATAGCACATACCCTCCCCAATGTCTATCATCCAGCCACTCTATCTCTCCCCTACTTCTCAGCAGCCCTCAGTTTGTTTCCTGAGATTAAGAGTCTCTTATAATTTGTCTCCCTTCCTGGTCCCATTTTGTTTCATTTTTCCTTCCTTCCCCTTCCAACCCCTCACCCTGCCTCTCAAATTCCTCACATCAGAGAGATCATATGATAATTATCTTTCTCTGATTGACTTATTTTGCTTAGCATAATACCTTCTAGTTCCATCCATGTTGTTGCAAATGGCAAGATTTCAGGTTCTTTGGTGGCTGCATAGTATTCCGTTGTATACATATATAACATCATCTTTATCCATTCATCTGTTGATGGACATCTAGGTTCTTTCCATAGTTTCCCTATTGTGGACATTGCTGCTATAAACATTTGGATACACGTGCCCCTTTGGATCACTACATTTGTATCTGTTTAAAAAATATTTTATTGGGGCACCTGGGTGGCTCAGTGGGTTAAAGCCTCTGCCTTCGGCTCAGGTCATGATCCCAGGGTCCTGGGATCAAGCCCCATATAGGGCTCTCTGCTCAGCGGGGAGCCTGCTTCCTCCTCTCTCTCTCTCTCTGCCTGCCTCTCTGCCTACTTGTGATCTCTTTTAAATCTTTTAAAATCTTTTTAAAAAATATTTTATTTATTAATTTGACAGACAGAGATCACAAGTAGGCAGAGAGGCAGACAGAGAGGTGGGGGGGAACCAGGCTCCCTGCTGAGCAGAGAGCCCAGTGTGGGGTTGGATCCCAGGACCCTGGGACCACCACCTGAGCCGAAGGCAGAGGCTTTAACCCATGGAACCACCCAGGCACCCCACTACATTTGTATCTTTACGGGAAATACCCAATAGTACGATTGCTGGGTTATAAGGTAGCTCTATTTTCAACTTTTTGAGGAACCTCCATGCTGTTTTCCAGAGTGGCTGCACCAGCTTGCATTCCCACCAACAGTGAAGGAGGGTTTCCCTTTCTCTGCATCCTCACCAACACCTGTTGTTTCCTGACTTGTTAATTTTAGCCATTCTGACTGGAGTGAGGTGGTATCTCATTGTGGTTTTGATTTGTATTTCCCTGATGCTGAGTGATGTTGGACACTTTTTCATGTGTCTGTTGGCCATCTGGACGTCTTCTTTGCAGAAATAGCTGTTCATGCTTTCTGTTCATTTCTAGATTGGATTATTTGTTCTTTGGGTGTTGAGTTTGATAAGTTCTTTACAGAGTTTGGATACTAGCTCTTTATCTGATATGCCATTTGCAACTATCTTTTCCTATTCTGTCGGTTGTCTTTTGTTTTGTTTTGTTTTTTTACTGTTTCCTTTGCTGTGCAAAAGCTTTTAATTTTGATGAAGTCCCAATAGTTCATTTTTGCCCTTGCTTCCCTTGCCTTTGGTGGATGTTTCTAGGAAGAAGTTGCTGTGGCTGAGGTGGAAGAGGCTGCTGCCTGTGTTCTCCTCAAGGATTTTGATAGATTCCTGTCTCACATTGAGGTCTTTCATCCATTTTGAGTCTATTTTTGTGTTTGGTGTAAGGAAACGGTCCAGTATCATTCTTCTGCATGCGGCTGTCCAATTTTCCCAACACCCTTTGTTGAAGAGACTGTCTTTTTTCCATTGGACACTCTTTCCTGCTTTGTCAAAGATTAGTTGACTATGGAGTGGAGGGTCCATTTCTGGGTTCTCTGTTCTGTTCCATTGATCTTTGTGTCTGTTTTTGTATCAGTACCATACTGTCTTGATGATTACAAGTTTGTAATAGAGCCTGAAGTATGGAATTGTGATGTCACCAACTTTGGTTTTCTTTTCAACATTCCTCTGGCTATTCGTTGACTTTTCTGGTTCCATATAAATTTTAAGATTATTTGTTCCATTTCTTTGAGAAAAATTGATGGTATCTTGATAGCAATTGAATTAAATGTGTAGATTACTTTAGGTAGCATAGACATTTTCACAATATTTGTTCTTCCAATCCATGAACATGGAACGTTTTTCCATTTCTTTGTGTCTTCCTTAATTTCTTTCATGAGTACTTTATAGTTTTCTGAGTACAGATTCTTTGCCTCTTTGGTTAGGTTTATTCCTAGGTATCTTATGGATTTGGGTGCCATTGTAAATGGGATCGACTCCTTAATTTCTGTTTCTTCTATCTTGTTGTTGGTGTATAGAAATGCAACTGATTTCTGTGCATCAATTTTATATCCTGACACTTTACTGAATTCCGGTATGAGTTCTAGCAGTTTTGGGGTGGAGTCTTTTGGGTTTTCCACTTAAAGTATCATATCGTCTTCAAATAGTGAGAATTTGACTTCTTCTTTGCTGATTCAGATGCCTTTTATCTCTTTTCATTGTCTGACTGCTGGGGTTAGGACTTCCATTACTATGTTGATTAGCAGTGGTGATAATGGACAACCTGCCATGTTCCTGACCTTAGGGGAAAGCTCTTGGTTTTTTCCCATTCAGAATGATTTTCGCTATAGGTTTTTCATAGATGGCTTTGATAATATTTAGGTATATACTCTCTATTCCACACTGTGAGGAGTTTTGATCAAGAAGTGTTGCTGTACTTTGTCAAATGCTTTTTCAGCATCTATCAAAAGTATCATATGGTTCTTGTTCTTTCTTTTATTAACATAGTATATCACAATGATTGATTTGCAGATGTTGAACCACCCTTGCAGCCCAGGAATAAATCCCACTTGGTTGTGGTGAATAATCCTTTTAATGTACTGTTGGATCCTGTTGGCTAGTATTTTGGTGAGAATTTTTTCAACCAGCTTCATCAGGGATATTGGTCTGTAATTCTCTTTTTTGATGGGGTCTTTGTCTGGTTTGGGGATTAAGGTAATGCTGGCCTCATAAAATGAGTTTGGAAGTTTTCCTTCCATTCTGTTTTTTGGAACCATTTCAGGAGAATAGGTATAAACTCTTCCTTAATAACTCTTCCTAATGTGAAGCTGTCCTAAAGAGTCTACTTTTTAATCTTTGCCTTAATACCTTGTCATAGCCTCACAATAGTGCTTGATATTTGTTATTACACATCTTCCAGGTTCACTCTTTTTCAAAAATGGCTTTGACTATTCTTAACTTCTTTGCATTTCCACATATGTTTAGGATTAGCATATCAATATCTGTGGTGGGCTGAAAAATTGCCTCCAAAAGATATCCATGTCCTAATCGCTATGATTAAGATCTAATGAGTATTACTTTAATATGGAAAAAAATAAATTACGGATCTTGAGATGGGGAAGTTATCCTGGATTGTCCAGGTGGGTTCTAAATGCTTTCACGTGTTCCCATATAACAGAGAGGCAGACTTGACAGCCCAAAGAAAATTTTATATGAAGATGGAACAGAGAGATTTCGAGATGGTGGCCTTCACAATTGGGGTAGTGTGGCCATAAGCCAAGGAACACTGGTAGCTACCAGAAGCTGAGAAGCAACAAACAGATTTTCCCCTTAAGTCTCTAAAGGGAATGGGATCCTGCCAACACCTGAATTTTGACCCAGGGATACTGATTTCAGACTTCCAACCTCTATAACTGTGAGAGATTATATTTTTATTGTTTTAAGCCACTAACTTTGTGGTAATTTGTTATAACAGCCTTAGGAAACATATCATTTCCAAAGAAAAATCTGCCAGAAGTTTATTGAGATTGCATTGAATCTATGGGTCACTTTGGGATAGGCTGACATCTTAACAATATTGAATTTTTACATTCTTGAACATGGTATATTTTCCCATTAACTTAGGTCTTAACTGATTTCTCAAGAGTTTATTTTTCATCCCTGATTTGTTGGTCAAGGGGCAGCTTTGGATGGCACATAGAGAGGTTGGCATCCTGTCCTTGCCCTGTGCCTTATTGTCACCTGTATCTGGGTAGCTTTGTGTCCATAAGTAAGGAACAGAACCAGAAGGAAAGAATAAATGTGGGTTGTAGTTCCACTTAAGAGGATGCACAGAAGGGTGAGGTCCTCTAAGGAGCAAGTGCTAAAAGAACACTTCTGAGTGAAACAGGGATGCTATCTTTGAGAGTTCCTGCATCCTTCATATTGGTGCGACAAGGAGATCACCTGGATAGCTTTTAAAAGTACCCATACCTAGGCATATGTAGAATTTCCCATTTAGTTAACAAGGCATGGGACCTGGGACCCCTATTTTTTTTGAAGAGCTTCTCAGGTTATTCAACTATGAAGCTAAGGTTGAGAACAAGTGTGCCTCAGAAAAGATATGCAATCTTGAGACTGTGGGATCAACAAAAATGGAATTTTAGCTTCTTATTTTAAGAATAGAAAGGCTGATCTTGGCCAATGGAGGGAGTTTATCTCGGTGTGTATGTGTGTGTATATGTGTGTGCATGTGCATACCAGAGACAGAGAGAGACAGAGAGAGAGAGATCGATGGGGTCAGTACAAAGGAGAAAGGGTAGACATGGGAAAGGAGCTTGGACCACAGAGAGCTGCTTACCTCAGGGGCTGTGGTAAGAGTATAAACAACAGAAGTGAGGCAGCCCTGCTTGAGAGGGAAGGTAAATATGAAGCAAGGACATTTGGAGATGTAAGACCCAACCACATTGGGATCTTTGGGGCTGGAAAGTGGGGCCCAGGGGCATGATACCTGTGATTTCCATGGCAGCCTGTAGCCACCCCAGAACAGTAACTGGAGATGGGTCAGGCAGAAGCTTAAGTGAACATTCTCTCCACAAATATTGATCTAGAGGAAAACAGACAAAAACATTAGCATTCCAGATGCTCTCTTATTTCTTTCCTCTTTGTCATTTAAGTACATATGTTCCTATATATATTTCATACATGTGTGTATATATGCACAGTGCGTCTTATTAAGCTATATATTTCTGAAATATCTATGGTGTGTGTATATGTATAGATAACAAAGGATTATCACAATGTGTAGAAGATTCATACAAACCAATGTATTGTTACATTTAAGAAAAATGGAGGTTGGATATAATGGGAAATTTAAAGAAATATAAATGGTTAATAAACACTGGGAGTCTCAACTTTGCCAGGCACTGTGTGAGCTCCAAATCCACTCTGCTCTGATGGTGAATCTGGGGCTGGGATTCCATGAACTGAATTGCTCTAGTGACTCTCTGTGAAGTTCTGTCAAAGCAGTGGAAGAAGGTTGGGAGAAGCATCTCTTGTTTCTCCCAATGTCACCTCAGAAGAAGCACAGTTGGTTCCTTTTCCCAGATTCTATCCTCCCTGAGACAACCTCATTGCACACCTTTGAAGCACCCCTGGCATCCAGATAAGGGTTTCTCTCTGCATTTGGAGACCCCTTCTCCAAGCTCCTGAGATGTTTACACCACCGGGCAATTAGCCTGTTCTGTAGTCTATGCCCTCTCCGTGTGACCTCCTTGCCCTTTGTTTCCCCAGCCTTGGGGGTGGACATGCTCTGGCAATTGTACCTTTGTCTTACCTCTGACTTTTCCAGGTTACCACCATATTTACCCAATTACCTATACCAAATTCTCTGTTAAGATAATGAGCGTCATTTCTATTTTCCTAACTGGATATCGACTAATACAACAACTAACATATAAAAGCCCCCCCCCAAAAAAATGTGTGTATCTATAAAGCCATATTTTGACACCTGTTGGTTGGCAAAAATGGACAAGGTCAATAAATATTCATTGTTGGTGATAATGTATGAGAAAGAAAATTGAAGAAAAAAATATGCATTTTAAAATAGGACGTCTTTTCAGATAAAATTGAAAAGTCCATTGTAGATATACAATGCTTTGGGCATAGAACTTTGAGACCTTAGAAGCCAAGCTGAAGCAAAGGACCTGTCAATGGGAACGTCCTGAGGCTGACACTGTGGCTCTTTCTTTGAGCTTTAATGGACCAGAAATCTGCTCTTTAAAGACATCCCTCAGTTGTAGGAGATCTTAGACTATCCTAATCCATTTAGCCTTGGGGAGTTTCCCAATTTACTGTCTCTGGGGTGGTCTCCTGGTTTGGCTCAGGAGTGGGGGACCCTTCAGCCTTATTTCCCTGAAATTTTCAACTCCTTGGGGGATTCCTAAATTAATGTCCAGCATCCTTTTCTTATGATGGAAACTCATCTTAGAGAAGATGCTCTGTTTTTCTGGTTAGCTTCTTCCATTCAGACCTTCTCCTTCCTCAGGACCTTCTCTTCCCTCTCTTCTTTGCCTCAGGGACATTGTTATTCTGTGGCTGGAGTCTCAGGAAACAACCCACCCTCATCTATTGGTAGGATGACCAACTCATCTGGGTTTGCCTAGGATTTCCCTAGTTTTAGCACAGAAAGCTCAGTATCCCAGGGAACTCTTCCCTCCTAGGCAAGTTTGGATGGTTTGGTCACCTCATCTCTTGGCTCATTTCCTGCCATCACTTCACCTATAAGTTGGTTCTGGGCTGCATTCACAGCCCCACTGTGCCACATTGCTTCCACAATGCAGGTGTAAGAAGCTAAAGGATCTGCTTGTCATCTTCCACAGTCTGAGGGCCCTGTGTGAGCCTGTGGTCACTATCAGAGGGATGGATCTCAAGGTCCTCTGGACTTTCACACTCACAGGTGCTACGGCTGAGCAAGGACTTTCAAAGGTGATGAACTTGTTCCCTTGGACTACTTGGTAACCTTGGCTATGGAGTCTCACCCTGGAACATGGGTGCCCAAGGTGGGAAAGTAAATAGGAAAAGAGGCCAGGACTGGATATCTCTCAATTTAAATACTTTAATGGATTCAAGGATCTTGAGAGGAGAATATGGCCTCTGCCACACACAAAACCATAAAATATGACCATCTAAGACCTACTGAGCTCCTGAATGAGGAAGATAACCTCCTCAGAGGTATTTGGGTGTGTTCCTAACCCACAAAATGTGCTCAGTTTCTGGTTTCTCAGCCCCATGGAACTTCCCAGGAGGGGCAATGTAGAATGGGCAGCCATTCAAGGACCACTCACAACTGACTCAGAAAAACCCTGCCTGGTCTGCTCCAGCTTCTTGCCCAATGTGCCTTCCAGGCATTTGCCAGTTTTCTGGTTTCCCTTTGAACGTTTAGTAAGTCATTTCCTGATGGATTCACCAAGTGACTCTCATCCTTCTCCTCAGTCAATCACTAGCTTCTTACTTGGTAGAACTTGGTAGGAAGTAGAACTTCCTAACTTTTCTCATGAGAACTTCCCCACATCCTTCCATAGCTGGGCCCTGTCAAGTGCCTCACACAGAAGATTTTTGGGAGCTCCATCCACTACTCTTGCTCCTCAGGGCCTTATTGCTTTGGCCTTTACATGTCACATGGTGGTGGGAGTCTGTGTTTGCCTTCATTAAGAAATCCTGGGTATTTTCTCTGAGGCTACCTCCATGCCAGAGACTCTTAAATTCTGAGGACCAAGATCCACCAGAGTTGGATGAGCCCCCTTTGAGCTGTGGTGCTCCAGTTGTCCCTGGATCTCATTGCTGACAGGAAGTCTTTCAGAAAGTAGGGAGTCCAGCCACAGAGGTCTGGGAGCCCAGGCTAGGTGGGAGGTGGTTGTGAACCCAATGACTTAAGACTTCCCAAGATCTTTGGAAAACTGAAGGTAAGCCCACAAACTTCCAGCTGTTTCTGCAACCAATGTCACTTCAGGTGTTAATTGCATTCAGAGCAAGGGACTATGTTTCATTTTGGGCTCCAAGTAAAAGATGTACCACAGGCCCTAATCTAGGTTGGAGAAGATCATAGGGTACAGAAAAGAAGGAAGAGATGAATCAACTTTTTCTGAAGAGAAATCAGATCCTGTGCCACCTCAGTCCTCATGGCCAGTCTCCAGGCTGCCCATTATCATCCCTGTGTTGATACTGAAAGACTTGAGAGAGGGACTTGGACTATCTCACTGCTTTTTCTGGGCAATTTGTGAACATAATATGTGGATAATATGCTGTTCTACAACGAGTCAACAGAGAGCTGAGTTCTTTCCAAATTTTTCACTTTTAAAGTAGATAACAATATTTCTATTTTTCTGACACTGACAAATGCAAGGAAGGATGGCTTTATTTATTGATTAATTAACTGATTAATTAATTATCATATCCTCAATTGTTATTTTGATTGGTAGCCCTCAGCTGAAGAAAGCACCAAGTCTCAGACCTACACTTGCTGGGTACTGCATGGGCTAGAATCCTGCTCCCCAAGGAAACGGAGGGCTCTGTCAAGGACAAGCTGAGGGTTCTGTCCTGCCATCAGAGGCCTTCCAAAGCTCAGTGACACTCTCCAGGTAGGGCCTGACCCAGAGAAGAAACTCATCTTGAGGTGCCACAGAGGGAAAGGAGAGATACATAAACATTCTTCTGCAGGTATCCTGAACTCTTTTAATAACTCAGTTGGTGACCATTGAATCCCTGTGCTTGGGATGATATATATATATATTTTTAAGATTTATTTATTTATTTTAGAGAGAGCAGGGAGAGCGGCAGAGGTGGAGAGAAGCAGACTCCTTGCTAAGCATGGAGCCCAATGCGGGGCTTCATCTCATGACCTGAGCCAAAACCAAGAGTCAGACGCTTAACTGACTAAGCCACCCAGACACCCCTGGGGTGATATTATTTTTTTTCCAGATGTTTCCTGTCCCAGGTGTGTCTCTCTGAGCCAAAAAATTGATTTAGAAAAGTGTGAGGAATAATGGGGAAATGAAGTGTCGAGCTTCAGCTGGGGCTGAGCCATGGCTCCCTCTACCTAGCTGATGTTCCCTTTATTCTGAAGACTAGTAGCAATCCTTCCCTGTAGGATGGAGGGTGAAGAGGGAGGGGCCCACATTCACATCTCAGTCTCCTCAGAAAGGAGATGGGCATCCATCATCTGAGGCCTGAAGCTCACTCCTATCTCAGGCAATGGGCCCTGAGGTGTGAGCTGTGTTCCAGAGAATTCTGAACCTACATTGCAGAGCAATGGAGCAGCCACTAAGGATTCTTGAGGGTGGGGGAGAAGAATCCACAGCCCCACCCCTGCCATCCAGCCTAAGAGGTCCCATTGCCCTCCTGGGTATCTGGATGCCATCCCCTTCCCTGTTTCCTATTGCTAGCCCTGTCCTACCTTCATATCCCATATATACCTTAGTGCCTTTTTCAATTTATTCTACCTCAACCCAGACATTACATAGGTAGCAGTACCTGGTATCTTCCTTAGACTTTTGGCTTAGACCTCAGCAATTCCATAGACTTTGAAAGGCTGGAGTTTTCCTAGGAATGTTATAGTACTTGGAATCCCAAGTACTAATTGAAAGAAGACGCTTTTCTAGAGGTGTGATCCAGCTAGAGAAAGTGCATCTATCTTCCACACACCGTTGGATGAGTTTTATACAGAATACACCTGTGAAGCTAGCACACAGATCAGTAAACAGCCTATTCCTGGGTGCCTCCCTGGTCACGATCCCCACTATCCCCACCTGTTGTCCACACCCACCACAACAGTCACTCTGTGGCATCTTCAGAAGTCAGGGATCATTACTGGGGACACCTGGTAACCCTTATGTGTATTAACTGACTGACTCTTCACCTCACTGAGATGGTTCTATGACTGACCCACTTACAGGTGAGGAACATGCAGGATGAGCTACTTGCCCAGCTCCCACTGCCGGTGATTAGCAGAGCCGAGATTCAACACAGAGTCACACTCCTGAACCGCTAAACTGTGCTGCCAAAATCTCATGGTGCCTGGGAGAAACAATGTGAGTTAAATAAAACTAGATTCTGGGTGAATAGTCACTCACTCCCACATGGCTCTTTGACTGTAGCATCCATGTGCCCTTTTGTTTGCCTCTCCCTACCTGCTGCTCAGAGAGCCCAGTGAAGGGTGTGAGGCTCAGAGCAGGGAAGAGCTGGCCAGAAGGTCACAGATGAAAGTGGACAGTCATGTTTGAGCTCAGACCAAATCAAGAACCTTCTTGCTCCATTTTTCATGGGGAAACTGAGGCCAGGAAAGGGTTAGATGAATGACACTGTCCCTCCCTCCTTCCAGTGGATTTTGCTCATGGCTGGGGCAAATTTTCCTCAGTCAGTGCCCACACCTGGACTGAATGATCAGAGGCCACTTGACTCTTTCTTCAGACTCTTTGGTGGAACCTGGGACCTTGGCTGCACTTGTGAAGGTGACAGGGGGTCACCAGGGACCGAGGGACAGAGCCAGCTGCTTTAGGAGGAAAACGACAATAAGAGGGTACATGTAGCACACGGTGAGCAGGGCAAAGAACTCTGCACTCAGAGCCCACCAGGAGGGACATCCCACAACAGCACTGGCTGGTGGTATAAAGGAATCAAGTGTCAGTTGGACAGCATTCCATTCTGGAACTTAGAAACAATAGCACTGGCTGGTGGTATAAAGGAATCAAGTGTCAGTTGGACAGCATTCCATTCTGGACCTTAGAAACAATAGCACTGGCTGGTGGTATAAAGGAATCAAGTGTCAGTTGGACAGCATTCCATTCTGGAACTTCCAAGCTCACGTAGTGGCTGGTAGCAGAATTCACCTCCCCATGATTGTAGAATTGAGGGCCCCTTTTCTTGCTGACTGTTACCTAGAGACTGGAAGTCATCTTCAGGTCCTTGCTACGCAGCCTCTTCATGGGCCCTCCCACAATATAGTAATTTTTTTCATTTCAATGCCAGAAAAAGATATTCTTTTCATGCTTTGATTTTCTTCTGCCAGGGAAGGCTCAGATTCCTTCCTGGGGAAGGATTCAATCCCAAGGATTTAATTGATTACCTTAGGCCCATCCACATAATCTCCCTTTTGATCAACTCAAAGTTGATCGATTAGGGACCTCAATTGCAACTGGAAAATCCTTTTTTATTAACATAATGATGGAATTTATATCCCATTATATTTAAAAGTCCCACTCACACTCAAAGGGATGAATTATGGATAGCACGTACACCAGGAAGCCAGGAATATAGGGGCCATCTTAGAATTCTGCTTACCACATCAGGTGATATTATTGATTTTGTTCCAGAGACCTCCTATAAATAAATATGAACATTTATGTGATGGTGAAACAGTGAGTAAAGAAAAACAATGACTATATATTTCTGTATGAATATTTCCAGTCAAAATAACAGAGAGAGTTCAAGTCAAAACCCCCTCACTACACTGAGTACCTCTTGATACTCTGTATATTTCTTTCCATGATGAAAATATATTTAAACTCAAAAAGAAGGACAAGAAACTGCATATAAGTATGCAGTGGTGGTAAGTGGAGGCTAAAACCTTCGGCTACTGGACTCTGGGGTTAAAGGCATATGGGATTGAATTCAGCTCTCTGGCACCATCTTGTTTGAGCCCTTAGCAACATTTGAAATGGTTGACTCTGCCCTCTCAGTTCCATAACACATTTCCCTCAGCACAGGTGACTCGAGTGCTTCCTGGTTCCCCCTTGGCCATCCTGCACACTTCTTCTCAGTCTCCTTTACATGTTCCTCTGCTTCCTGGTTCCCCCTTGGCCATCCTGCACATTTCTTCTCAGTCTCCTTTACATGTTCCTCTTCCCCCTACCTTCAGGTTGTTGCTCAAGGCTCTATCTTGCAACTTCTTTTCTTCTCAAGTGAGATATGCTTTCTTGGAATATTCCAACACAAAACATGGCTTCAAAGACCATTCTGTGTTAAGAATTCTCAGTCTTCATCTCCCTCCAGGTCTCTTTTCCTGAACAGCAGATCCATATGTCCACCCACGTCCAACACAGCACCACCTATGAGTCTTCCAGTCCTTCAAACTCAATGTGTTCGAATTTGAACTCATCATCTTTCCTCTCCCCAGCCCCAACCCCTACCGAAAATTAAAAATGTTTCTCCTCCCATATTTCTTATCTCATTAAATGAAACCATCATCCAACAAGATGTTTCAAGCAAACCTGGAATTCTCCCCTGATCTATCACTCCTTCTCACCTGCACTTGAAATTCATCACCACCTATGAATTTCACCTCCCAGATTGTCCCTCCATCCACCCACTTCTCTCCATTTCCAAAGATATACCCATATCCCAGTCATGATCTTCTCTTGCCTGTATCATGGAAATTATTTTCTAACTAATGTCTCTGCTTCTACTGTAACTTTCTTCCAACTCATGCTCTACTTCTTAGAGAGAGGGATTCTACTAAAATGCAAACCTCATACTACTACTCCTCTACTAAAATCCTCATTGGCTTCCCATTGCTCCTTACGGTAAATTCCACATGGCTTCAAGATTCTCCATTACCTGGCTCCACTCTGGCTCTCCAGTTCTGGCCTTGCCAATCCTCACTGCACCCTTTATAAAGCAGCAAAACTGAAATTAAGGTCATTCTTCCCATACCCTACTCTCTCTTCCCTTTTTTAACTTCTATTCAATTGTCAGGTTTGGGCTTATACATCCTAGCCTCCAGGAGAGCTTTCCTGACTCCCTTGACAAGTATACCCCACCAAGTATACCATTGCATCCTGCACTTCCCCATCACAATATTTATCATACACTATTGTGTGTGCTGAAAACTCCTTGAACAAAGACACAGTGATGGCCATCATCTGGTCCTCCTCCCCCATAGTGCAAGTTATGTCCTTCCAGAAATGGTAAGTGGCTGAGTGTCCCAGAGGCATTTCTTTGCTAGATCTACCATGAGAGATGTCACAAGTACTGAATTCCCAGGAACACAGACACAGTCACCAGGACTCAAGCAAACAGAAGTTTTTCCCTGAATAAAATACGATTTTAATTTGCACAATATGCACATTTATAATAATAATAGCTGTATGAGACATGCAATAATAAGTTCCTAATGCTAACCTGGGGCAAAATATCTAGTACAAATTAAATTGGCTCTGTTCCTAGGAATTTTAGTATATTGCATTGTGGATTTTTAGCCAAAATTGTGCAGAGCATAGCTGATTAATATTCTAATTAAAATCAGAATAGAACTATAGGAAATTGTTGGGTTTCCCCAGTAATGAATAAATAAGTGCCTTCCTAATAAAAGTAGTCTCCCAGTAGATATTAATATAGACTTGGCTGTCTTCTGTGGGTACCACATACCTCACTTGAAGGTTGCAAGGTCCTGAAATGTTGCTGTCTCCAGAATCTACCTCATGAATGCCCTCTTAATTCTAGAGTCATTTTTGGCTTTTAGCTAAACTATATGGAAAACATTTTCTTCTCTTTATACCTCAACATGAAGTAACTGTCCCACTCAAAATCTTAAAGGGGCAGCTCATTATATAATTTGATTTTGCCTTTGGTCACAGATGGTTGAAACAGATGTGAACACTTGTACCAAAGTGGGTCGATTCAAAGGGCATGTGAACATGCCAGCTGAGCTGGAAAGCCAAGTGGTCTTGGGGTCTGAGGGAAATCCTTGAGGGCAGTCATGATAGCTCACTGTGAGCCTCAGCAAATGAGCAGAAATCCAAGTCTGCATGGGCTGGCAGTTGTAGCATCTGCTATAGCAGAAATAGGAAACTATGAGGTTCCAGATGGAAGAAAGAAGTGAGAGTATATGAGATTTCCCAGAGTGCTTAAAATAAGCCCTCCTTCCCTCATGCTGCTTCAAGTCACTTTCTCTCCTTGCTATCCAACGACTCCTAAGATAAAGGGAAGTAGTGGCACAAGTCACGTGATTTTCTGCCCAGATTCTTAACTTCACTCCTGGTTAAGAACTGTGCCAGTGTCTTGGATGAGGACAGAGATGAGGTCCTGAGGAAAACTGTGGGGAAAGTGAAGCTTTACAGAGCAGCAGGAGTAAGGTGAAAGAATCAGGAGTCAAACGAACTCCAGTAACTGGAAATAAGTAAATCTAACAAGAAAAGGGCTAATAGGGGTGAATGTAAAACCCACACGCAGACTAGAAAAATCAACTAGACAGTCCAGGATGAGTGGTGGAAGTGGAGGACAGATGTAATAGCGATGCACACTGAAATGACTGAGGGAGGTAGTTGACAAACATGTCTGACATGTCCATGCTCATGAAATCGAAGCTACTATATGCACATACTATGCCCCAGGCCCTCTGTTAGGTGTTCTACATCCACACATCAAAAATTTTACTATGGTCTTCCTAATATCTAATAAATATAGAAGGCCTCACTTTCAGCAAAGTGGTTGAGGGGAAAATAAAGGGGAGGGGGATTCAAAAGAGTCCTAAATGCACCAGGTTTTGTGGTGACCTCTTTTAAAAACTTTTCCCAGTCTCTATTTCACAGCCATAGTGCTCATCAGTCCCTGCTTCTTCTGGAGCTTCCCCTTTATCCTTTCAACAAATCTTTTAGTTGGATTTCCCTAAAGCAGGTCCTGTTGCAAAGGTTCTAATGCAAATAGCTGATTCAGGAGGTGATCTGGGGAACACCAGCTGAGTGGGGGAGTGAGGCAAGGAAGAGAAGGCAGCCAACATGTTATCCAACAAGTTCCTATTGGGACAGCGGTAGCTCAGGCTTGATGGGACCTCCAGAGACAGTGTAGGACACAAACATCAGAGTTATCCTTCTGAAGACATGAGAATTTAGGGTAATTATCCACCAACTACTATAATGATTAGTTGACTGCCTCTTCCAGAACACCAATCTTCTGGTTTGCCTTGCGTACAGGCTGTGTATGCCCAGGGCCATATAAAAATCTGTTGGGCAGAGATTCACAGATGTCACAGAAGCAGTCTTTGTCTTACGGAGGTAAATTCTGAGGGGATAGGATGGGACATTGATAATTTAAAAACTCAAGTTTTTTTTAGGATTCATTATCCTCCACTGTTGTGCTTTTTGGCTTTGTATATGGATCAAAAGTTGGCTGATTCTTTTATAACAAGCAGAAGATGGCAGAACCAGGAACCCATGAGAAAGGAAGAGGTTAGACAGTGTTATACAAGATTCCCACTGACATGTAGTGGGAGAAATTTGTCTGACAAAATCCTAAGATGCACCTATTCACTAGATGAGCACAAATGCCCCAGGGTCTGAGCATCTAAAAACTCATGTTGCAAAAGCAAATGCTAAGCAGATTGTTCATTTTTAATGTGACCCAATGAGTCAACTGGGCCCTAAAACACTGAATAAATTAGCTGAAAGCTTAATTCTTCCTATTTCTTTATAAAGTCCTTGACTTCACTCTCTCTTGTACTTGAAATTAGAAATACATTGAGATTTTCAAAAATAAGGGGGAGGGGGATTGTGATTTTTACCTGAGCTGGTAAAAAAGGAAAATTTGACTAGCATAAAATACATGTCAACGTTACATTAAAATCTTCCAAGTGTGTAGATTTTTTATTAAGTTTGGTACTTTAATTCCAGGATTGTTAACATATACTATTACATTAGTTTCATGTATACAATATAGTGATGCAGCAATTCTTTTTTTAAGATTTTATTTATTTGAGAAAGAGAGAGGACACCAGCGGGGGGCAGGAGTAGAGGGAGAAGCAGATTCCCCACTGAGCAGGGAGCCCGATGGGGGCTCCATCCCAGGACCCTGAGATCATGACCTGAGCCGAAGGCAAACGCTTAACTACTTAACAGAATACTTAACTGACTGAGCCACCCAGGAGCCCCATAGTGATTCAGCAATTCCACACATTACTCAGAGCTCATCATGAAAAGTGTACCCTTAAATGCCATCACCTATTTCACCCATCCCCCCATTGCCCTCCTCTGGCACCCATTGATTTGTTCTCTATGGTTAAGAGTCTATTTCTTGGTTTGTCTCTTGCTCTCTCTTTTTTTTTCCCTTTGCTTGTTTTGTTTCTTAAATTCCACATATGAGTGAAATCGTATGGTATTTGTCTTTCTCTGACTGACTTATTTTGCTTAGCATTATACTCTCCGGCTCCATCCATGTCATTGCAAATGGCAAGATTTCATTCTTTTTGTGGCTGAATACTATTCCATTGTGTGTGTGTGTGTGTGTGTGTGTGTGTGTGTGTGTGTGTGTGTGTTATATCACATCTTCCTTATCCATTCATCAATTGATGGAAACTTGGGCTGCTTTCATATTGGGCTATTACAAATCAGGGAGCATGTATCTCTTTAAATTAACATTTTTGTATTCTTTGGGTAAATACCCAGTAGTGTGCTTGCTGGATCATAAGGTGTTTCTAGTTTTAACTTTTTAAGGAATCTCCACACTGTTTTCCATAATGGCTGCACCAGTCTGCATTCCTACCAACAGTGTATGCGGGTTCCTTTTTCTCCACATCTCACCAACATTTGTTCTTTGTTCTTTTTTTCATTTTAGCCATTCTGATGGGTATAAGGTAATATCTTGTTGTAGTTTTGAATTGCATTTCCCTCTAGTGTGTAGATTTTTAAATTAGTTGGAGGCATTAAAGATGAGGTAGAAATCAATTTTTTCAGAATATTTGTCTTCATGCCAAAAGAAATGCTCCATCTAAGTTTTTTTTTAATACGGAAGGAAATATTCTTAGAAAAAATGTCTCTTTCCCTGAAAATATTGCTTTTCTTCTTTTCTTTCATTCATATTTCTCACACTAGCCCATCTGGCAGCTTTCCTTCACTGTAAATCATCTTATAAACATAGGCGTCTTTCATGATAACTTTCCAGAGTGAACGGCAATGTGACAGCTTTCAATCTCTTCCTATCTAAATTTGAAACACCACTTCTTGCTTTATACACTTTTTCATATATGCTATTCCAGCACTCCATAAATGCGACTAACTCATTTTGTAGTTGTTTATATAACTTTTTCAAGTCTACGTTTATATCATTGGCCTACATTTGATGGCCCCCAAGGAAAGTCTCTTGACTATGAAGAGTAGCACATGCCACCAGCATGGCTGGCATGTTGCACAGCTCCATGGACACCATTTATGTAGAATACTGTAGAAATCCTGGAATTGTAAACTTACTGGTGCTGATCACCATCAACCCAAGATTACTGCTCAATGGTGACCTTGGCAATGAAGTCACTTTCCTATAGCAATTATGACAAATCCACTCACAACAAGGAAGGAATATGGCTTTGCAGGTGAGGTAAAACCTAAAAGGAAATTAAGAACTAGATGGGAATTAACAGATCAACTAGTACAACCCCTTCATTTGACCCCAAGCTGTCCAAATTCAAAATGGTTAAAACAGCTTGGAAATGTTGAGCTGCTTCCAGAATATCCTACAATACGTCTTCTGCCATATCACCCTTTATCCCTCACACCTCTACCTTCTCCTCCACTTCCACACCCATCACACACCTTACCATTACTCACAGAGAAATCTAGATCAAAGGTATCTAACTCAAATGGCTAAGGGGCTAGGGAGAGGATATAAATTAATAAAGTGGACCAAATAGGGATTGTGGCGACCTAGGGAAGTTCCCCCCACTTGAGAGAAGAGCAGTTATTCAGCCAATAGTACCATACAATTGATGTTCTTCAAGAGAAACCCAAAGCCTAGATTTTTGTGTGAAATTTCCTGGATTCTAAGTGTAATAAATTAACTTCGGTGGTTTGTAAGCACTGTATACCAAGCAAACGAGATCTGGCCCATAATTCCCAGTATCTGCCTTTGATGATGGACCCCATGAAGGAATCAACATCTCTTCATCGTGATCTGTTATGCACCAGTGACTCTGAGCCTTGGTTTCCTCAACCATAAAATAAGAGACTAATCCCTTTACAGGATTTTGTAAGAACTAAGCTTATATAGGTAAAGAACATAGCACACATTGCTGGCACAGTCAATTCTCAATAAGAGATGGTTGTTCATTTCCCTTTGCAGCAGAGATGTGTATGCAGGTACTGGTAGAATTCACCATAGCCTTCCATCTGTTCTTTTCCCTACTATTAGAGGAAAATGCCTACTACTGAAGGCAGTGGAGTGGGGTCTTTAATTAGTCATCTTTACAGGGTTTTTACAAATCAAAAAAATTGGTTTTGCATGCTTTCTAGCCTAAGGACAATAAGAACAAATAATAAAATAAGTATTTTAAATAATTTTTAAATAATAAAACTTTTAAATAATAAAATAAAGTAATAATTTAAAAATAATAAAATAAAATAAATAATAAAATAAAATATTTTAATTAATAAAAAAATAAAAGAGAGCGTGCCTTGCTGGCTCAGTTGCTTAAGCGACTGCCTTCAGCTCAGGTCATGATCCTGGAGACCCAGGATCGAGTCCCACATTGGGCTCCCAGTTCCACTGGGAGTCGGCTTCTCCCTCTGACCTCCTCCCCTCTCGTGCTCTCTCCCCCTCTCAAATAAATAAATAAAATCTTTTTTAAAAAGAGAGAGAAAATACGTACTTACATGTTTGCATTTAAATAGAAAACATAATAGTTATAAATATGAAAGTAGGTTCTCACTTCCTGACACATTTGGTGAAGATCACACTATATCATATGTGCTTAGATCCAATTTGCCAAGTCCTACCACGTGGCCAGGGTCAGAAGTCAGTTGGTAACCAAGAACACACTGATGTCTTCTCTCAAAAAGTGAGTAGGCCATTGCCTTCAAAAGGACTGAGCTGGGGGGCACCTGGGGGTTCAGTCAGTTAAGCGTCAAACTCTGGTTTCAGCTCAAGTCATGATCTCTGTGTCGTGAGATAGGGCTCTGCACTATCAGCAGGGAGTCTGCTTGTCCCTCTCCCCCTGTTCCTCTCCCTCCACTCTCTCTCTCTCTCTCAAATAAATAAATGAATAAAATCTTCAAAAAAAAAAAAAAAAGACAGCAAGGCTGCCTTTAACTGTTAACAACATAATAGCAGGTAGTGGGGCTAGGTCTTAGGGTCAGGGCAGAGGCTACTGCAACTGGGTGAGTCCCTGGAGCAGCAGGCTGGTTCTTTACCTTTCTATTCTCCTCCCCATAATGATGTGGGATGTCCAATGGTGGTAAGATGTTTGAGCTCAGACACAATGCCTGAATTAATAGTGGGACATCCTGTGTTTCCCTCACATTCCTATTTAGTGATGTTTTTACACCAAGATCATAATAAGTAGAAAATACACAAAACTGCATTTTCTAAAGGCAGTACAGATTCTGGAGCAAAGTTGTTAGAGTCAGACAACTTGTGACATCTCAGTTCCCGCCAGACTAAGATATCTTCTAATTTAAAATTTAAAAACCAACATAGAAAGTTGGTGACCCCTATATGCCCACCAGCCCCTTACACTAGGCCTTCACACAATAAGTACTAATTATTGAATAAAACCAACTCTTGGTGGAGGAAATAATAACACATGAAGTAAAGCCAATAGTAGAATGAAAACTGATACTTTCCAAAAGCATGGATTTACTTCTTCATTCTATTTCTTATTAACAGGCTTTCTCCATTGGCTCATTCATTCATTCATTCATTCAGTATTTATTGAGCACCTCCTGTGCCTAAAGCACAGTTAAAAGTTAAATTCTGAGTTAAGAAACAAAACAGATGAACATAAGGGAAAGGAAAGAAAAATAAAATAAGATGCAAATTGAGAGGGAGGCAAATGATAAGAGACACTGAACTCTAAGAAAAAACTGAGGGTTGCTGAAGGGAGGTTGTAGAGGGAAAGGGTAACAGCATGATAGGCATTAAGGAGGGCACCATGTAATGAGCACTGTGTGTTATATGCAACTGATGAAACATTAGGTTCTACCTATGAAACTAATAAAAATAATTTTAAGTTAAATTTTGAGGATAAAAAGATGTTCTTCAATTAGAACCTAAGGTTATATCTACTCTGTGAAAACCACATGGCCCTCAGAATATAATTGCACCAGATCATCCACTGTGGATACCAATCTATAAGGCCCACTGTCTAAGTGAGCATAAGTGTTAGAAACTGTTTTGTCCATGGGGCGCCTGAGTGGCTCAGTCAGCTAAGTGTCTGACTCTTGATCTCAGCTCGTGTTAATCTCAGGGTCATGAATTCAAGCCCCACGTTGGGCTCCACACTGGGTGTGGATCCTACTTAATAAAAAATAAAAATAAGGGGTACCTGGGTGCTCAGCGGGTTAAGCATCTGTCTTTGGCTCAAGTCATGATCTTGGGGTCCTAGGATTGAGCCTTAAGTAGGGTTCCCTGCTCAGCAGAGGGTCTATTTCTCCCTCTCCTTCTACAGCTCCCCCTGTTTGTGCTCTCTCACTCTTGCTCTCTCTCAAGTAAATAAGTAAAATCTTTTTTAAAGAATAACTAAAATATACAACACCTAGTAGTGTTGTACATAAACAAGGAATCTTGGAACACTGCATCAAAATTAATGATGTATTTTATGGTGACTGACATAACACAATAAAAAATAAAATAAAATAATAAGTTAGAGTAGTAATGATAAAAAATAAAATACAGTAAAAATAACTAAAATAATTTGTTAAAAAATTTATACAGTTTTGTCCTCAATTTTCCTCTGTGTTGCACTGACAGTATGAATCTCGCTTGGTCTGGCTAAATTGAAAAGCAGCTTAAAAGATGGAAGGAACAATTGCTTATAAATTTACCATCCTTTCAGATTTTAAGTTTATTTAATGTTGGAGCTGATGACTCTCAAATGAAAAGCCTTCACTTGAAATATACCAGTACTGTCCTAGATCAGTCTGTTATCAAACAGTTGATCAGAGGGGTAGATGTGACAAGAACCAGGAATTTTCTAGTGGCCTATAAACATCATTTAACCACAATTTGCATGAAGAGAATTTTAAGACCAGGCATAACACCAACTGAAAGAGCAAGCCATGCTTGCTGACTCATCCAGATCATTTAGCACATATTGAGTACTTTGTGTCATTTACTGTACACAATGTTTTAGCTAATCTAGAATCCTCACAACAAATCTGTTGGTATCTTTCCCATTTTACAGCTGAAGAAATTCAGGTCTTTTCAAAGAATTAAACACCCACCCAAGGTCACAAAGTTAAGAAAAGATGGAGCCAGAAATCAAATCCAAATAATAGGAGTCCAGAGCCCCAGCTTTGAATCACACCATTTCTGCAGCTTTGTCATGTACATCAGTTCACTTGTGTGTCACCACCAACCTATGGCAGCCAGAGAGACTCTATTCTCCATCTGACAGATGGTGGACTACAACTCAGAGCTCACAGCTCTAACTCTCTGGGCTACAAGAGAACAGAGCACAGATACACCACCTATAGCTAACAGAGACATGAGGAATCTAGAAGGACTATAATTCCTACCTTGGCAGGTTCCAAGATACTGCACCAAGTCTGGGCTCTGGTCACATTCTCTCAGCTCAGTGGCTGGTGACAGGAATCTCTAGAGAAATGAAGTGTCAAGTATCAGCCTGAATATGCCTTGTTCCCTCCCAGAAATCAGATTCAAAGGGGAGGAGCAAATATCCATGCAAGTTGTAAATGCATTTACCTCTTGACCCAATGATCTTACTTCTAGAAAGGTGTTCCACTGGTATTCCTGCACTCATGAAAAGATCTTTCTTTGCTGCACTATCTGTAACAAGAATGGAAACAACTTAAAGCATCCATCAGGAGGGAAGTAGTTAAATTAATCATGGTATAGCCTTTTAATGGCATATTACAGAGTTGTGAAAAAGAATGAAGAAGTTCTCCATGTGCTGATATAGAAAGATCTCTAAGATTTATTGTTAAACAATATAAAATGCACAAGAGCATCTTAGTATGCTCTTTTATGTAAAAAAATAATGCATATATATGTTATGTTTATATATTCAACATATTTGTTTATATACATTTACTTGAACTCTAAAAAAATACACAAGAAACTAATAAAGATAGTGATCCCTTTGTTTTTTAAGGGAGCACAGTAAATAGCATAGATGGGGCAGAGATGAGAGTGAGCTCTATATACCTTTCCATAACATTAACTTCTTAAATCATGTGAATAAATTACCTATTCAAAAAGAATAACCATCTTGAGCCCAGTTAAAAATTATTTGGACCTTTATGGAGAGTCAACTGCTGAGTCTGGTCATGAACAAATGTGTTTTGGAATATACATACACAGATGTGGGAAAATCTTCTCTAACATGCTACTCCATTGGCTCAAACTTGGAGTACCCTGTCAGTACTAATCAGTGTACTATTCAGTGTAGACCAAGCTGCTGTGATAAATAGATCCAAACATGTGATGGTCTGATATGGTAAAAGTGTATTTCTTGCTCATGTACCTAGGAGGGGGTTTGATTCTGCAAGCAACTCCCCTCCACATGGTCATTCAGATGCCAGGAATCTTCCATCTTATGGTGGAATGTCCACCCCTATTATTCCCTAAGGCCTCAGTATCATACATATTAAAATGACAGAAGGGGAACAGGTGCAGGAGGGCATACATGTTCACATGCTCCTCTTATTAAACTGACACACATCCCTTCTTCTCATATTCTATTGGTGAAAACAAGTCTCATGACTCCTATCAAGTACAAGGCAGGCTGGGAATACAGTCTCTAGCTGGGCAACCTCTTTCCATCTCAACATTTACTATGGAAGGGGAGAATAGACAGTTACCCATTTCTGATACCATCACTATCTTCACTACTGAAAGAATTCTGGGAGGATTACTGAGCATCATTCATCCAGCAAACCTTTCCAAGGAACCCTCTTGTCAATGCCTGCTGATATAAAGGATACTTTGATGTGGTTTGTGAAGATAATGAAGATTATCTCCAGTTGGAATGATGAAGAGAGGCCACAGGAACTAGTTGAAGACCTCACCTACCCTGATCCTCCATATGACCCAATATAGGAATCAGAATCACTATCTTTTTCCATCGCCTATCTCTGATTCTGTCATCAATGTTTCCTTGTTCCCTTGTAGACTTTCTCACTGCGATCGTCTATGGCAAGAGGGCCTTTCAATGACCAATTGTGTGTTCTCTTCTTGACCCACCTGACTCCAATTCTAGCATTCATTTCCACAGGTATGATTTCTTTATCCCCCCGCCCAGCTGATCATCCTCCCAACCTTGTGTGCCCAATGCTTCACGTATGCTTATACTTGTGTGCACACACATGCACAAACATGTATGCCTATGTGCACACACGTGCATGCACTGAGGCTGTGATGTAGCTGTTTCTGTGCCCAGTGCCAAGGAAGCACCAGAAGGATGATACAAGGCATAAACTTGCCCACAGTCCTGTAGGAAGGAAGAGAGGAACACACGACAAGCATCCAAGGAGCAACAATTAAGGATAGATTTTGAACCAAAATACCTCTGCCAGGACCTAAAGCAACACAGATGAGATCTAGTCCCCAGAACATAGCAGGTGGAAGCAACAGATGCAGATTTTGAAGGCTTCTGCATTAAACTAGAGCAAACAAAAGCAAAATTCAACCAGATCATGTAACACCAGGAATTACTTTTTCACTACCAAGGGCCTGTTTTAATTATTTATATACATCACATGGGCTCATGTTTGCAAAGATTTTTCCTCCCAGAGAAATTACGTTTATTAGATAGCAAGGTCTTCATTTCCCTTGTGTCTTATTAAGCAAAGACATGTGCAACTACCAAGCAGGGTTTCTGATCATTCATTTGTTCATTCAACAAACATTTACTGAACCTTTACCATGTGTCAGGCACTGGGGAGATGGTGGAGACTGTAGCAGACAAGGTCACTGCCCTCCTGTTCTTACTGCAGATCATCAAAAGATCATAAATACATAAGTACAAATTAGCAAGGAGAATAAAGGAATCCATGAGAAACATGAGGTGAGATTTGCATGAGGCAGGGCTTTAAGAAAGGCATCTCTGGCTAAGGGACACCTGAGCAGGGACCAGATTCTCAGGAGGTGTGACTGCCCTAAATTGAGTAATCCCCTCTAAAAGAGATGAAAACACTGAGCTTAAAAAAGAAGGTGATAATGTCTACTTGTCTTCTGTGTGCCAGATACAGGGCTGAGCTCTTTCTCAGCACTATTTCTTCTCCTCCCCTGCCCAGAGGTTCCAGGTGGGTGAACTTCTCCTCAATTTTTACAGATTAAGAACTGAGGCTCCAAAAATTTCAGTAGCCTGATTGTACTTCTTGGTTAATAAAAGGCAGCTCAGAGAATCACACCTGGATCCAAAGTCCTAAGGATCCAGGACCAGAAGACAGGGATACTTGGGGGGACACTGTTTCAGCACTGCAAGGAAAGCCACTAGAGGCACCTGCACCTGCTGTAAAGGAAGGAATGAGGCATCCAGGTGACACTGAGCCACTTACACACCTAGAGGGAGCCTATAAGAAACCATAATCACACAGGCCCCTTCATCCCTTGGACCACCTCTACTGCTTCCCAGGCTGTACAAACAGGTGGCCCATGGGAGCAGCCCAGCAGATGAGAGAGTTGTCCTTTTGTACAGATTTCTAAAAATGAAATCTGGGTTTTAACAGAATTTGACCTCTCATGCTGAGTCCTTTGCAGGTCCCATCATCATTCCTGGCAGGACTCCCAAACTCCCATAAAAAGGAATGTGTGACCTATTTTAAAATTCCTCCAGGGAAAGAGTCAGCATGTTGCCTTGGCAACTGATGCGAACCCTTCTAGGAGTCCTGCTTGGCTCTTCCTTCGGGTCTAACACTCTTCCACCCTGATGCGATTCAAAGCCTATGCTGGCCTCCCAGGGTTGGAAGAGACCAAACCCCCTCAATGTCCCTTGCTCCAGGAGAATTTAGGAGACAGAGAAAGGGAAGCAGAAGAAGAAGTGGCATGGGAAGTAGGAACAGGATGACAATTGCCTCCAATTGCCTGTCCTTCTTACCTAGAGATGGAGAGTTGGCTTGGAAGGCCTGGGCAGTCTCTAGTCTCAAGGACCTGATTCCATCAGAGTTGCTGACATGTGTCCCTGCCTTCTCTTCCACTGACCACTCTAACCTCCCAGCCTGGAGCTTTAAGAAGACTGCCTCTCTACCAGACCTCCACAAGCCCTCACAACCCTGACCAACCAAGACTCCCATCATGAGTTTGCACTGTGGATTTGGGTCTTTAGCTTTGCTCACACATGCATCCTGTCACCCTTTCTCAAAGCCAAAGTTCCTGGGGTGAAGAGCCATGTCTGAGTTTGCTTTTCAGCCATCACATCAGTGAGCTATAATATTCGTTTCTACTGACTTCAGTGAGAGTTACGGACTTCTTGCCCTCTCACCATATTGTGGAGCCCATACGGACTTCCCTTCAGCCATCCTCCCTATGGAGGAGAAGACCTGCACCAATAGATACCCAGAGATTAATGGGACCACCACAAAGTGAAGTCCTTCTCCCTGGCCCTGATTGGAAGGTGGGGAACAGAGCTTTGAAGAAAAGAAGGAGGGATCGGCACAAATGATTTCAGGACTATTTTGGCTACAAATGACAAAAACCTAAGTCAAAATGGCCTAACCAAAAAAAAAAAAAAAAAAAGGGAGAGAAAAACATATGGACTCATTTAACTGAAAATCAGTCTGGATCCAGTGGCTCCGACAATGTGATCTCCATCCCTTAAATTTATTCTGTTTTGACTTCATTCTTAGCAGGCTTCTGCCTACATGGTGACAAAGATGGCCACCAGCAGTACCAGGTATCTACCATACCAGGGTGCAACTCCAGCAGGAAAGAAAAAAAAAAATGCCACCTTTCCCAGAGTTCCAACCAAGTGCCAGGACTCTGAGTCTCCTAGGTCATGTGTCTAGCCTTGAGTCATTCCCCCTAGCAGAGCCTGAGTCATATGTCTGCTTCCTGGAGCTAGGTGGACTCTCCCCCACAAACCCTATGACCTGGAACAGGGGAGAGGTGACACCCTTGTGCAAAACCAAAGTGCTGTCAGCAGAAGCAGAAGACACAGAAGCTGGGCTGACAAGCACAACAGATGTCCACTGCCATCTACATCCTTTCTCTTCACTTCCCTTTCCTTGCTCAGAATAATTAGATATGGAGTTGGAAGTGTCTCCCTTGAGAAACATCTTTAGCCTGAAGGATTGATCAGGGCCCGAGAAGAACCGAACTGGTGGCGGAGGGGGCGGAGTGAATCACCTAAAATTGGCTCTGGCCCTAAATTTACAGAGAGAGGAGTGAATGGGGGTCTTATTTATTCATTTTTCTCATTGAAATGCCCAGCTCTGTTCCACCTTGAGGCCTTTCTCATTGGCTGTTCAGTGCCAGCAGGACTTTGCAGACATCAGAACAGCTTCCTTAATTATATGTCTGTATTTAAAAAAAAAAAAAAATAGTGGCGCTTATCACTCTGCCTGCACATGGGGACCTGGATGAGCCCAGTGACGCAAAGCAGTTTCTAAGCAACTTGTGGAGTTGGTGCCTAATGCAACAGCCACAAGATTTGGAGGAAAAATAAAATAAAGCCCATGGACACTCAATGTGGAGCCAATTGTGATTGGTTCATAAAGGCTGCACAGGGTCCTTTGGGAGGTTAATTCCATCTCAGACTGACAGAAAGGGGCTTGTTTCTGCAGAGTCAAGATCTCTCTGGTGTGGGACGCTTGATAAGTGGGCTTCTGGAGGATTTCAATAAGCACTCTGTTCCAGGGAACACTGGTGCTGATAATGTATGATGAGAGCAGAATTGCTGATGTTCAGAACTGAGAGAAGCTCTGGGCAGTGCAAGCGAACCCAGGGAAGAAGGTGAGAATGCAGAGAGGGCAGGGCCAGGTTTTCTTGGGGGCCCCACTCTCACCCTCTAGCTCCCAGCCTGTGTGGCTCTACTGCCTGAGAGAGGCAGGAGGCCTTCTGACTGAGGAGGAGAGATTCACGGCCACAGAACTGACCTTACAGCACACAGACAGAGGGAACCACAGCCAGCAAACTGGTGTCACGAATAAGTGAGACCAGCATTTGCATCTGGCTGCAACATTTACATCTGCATGACCCTGGGAGAATCATTTAACCGCTCTTTGCCTAAGTTTTCTTGCTTTTTAAGTGGAAATAATAACAGGATTGTCCTAAGGATTAAGTGATTGTAGAATACACAGCATGCCCTCTGCCATAAAGGGCTCATACCAGGCCTCCACAGTGACAGCACTAAGATTTTGGAGATTCTATTGGTCATTTCGGCAAAAGACTATATCCGTTAACATTTATTTTTTAAGACTGTATTTTCTATAAGTAATTCTAGGTTCTTAGCAAAACTGAGAGGAAGGTACAGAGTTCCCACACACACCCTGCAACCACACATGCACACCCTTCCATTATCAACATCCCTTCTTCCCCATGGTGCATTTGTTACAAGTGATGAACCTACATTGATCATCGTAACTACCCAATGTCCCTATTTTACTTTAGGGTTCATCCTTGCTCGTATACATTCTATGCATTTTATCTGTTACCTTTTGCCATGTAATGAATCACCCAAAATTTAGTGACTTTAAACAATAATTTATTAAGCTCATGATGCTGTGGGTTGACAATTTGATCTGGGCTCAGATGGATGGTTCTTCTGGCCTCAACTCACTCATGCCTCTGCAGTTAGCTGCCAGGCCATCTAGGAACTGACTGACTAGGATGGCCTCAGCCAAGATGGCTTGTCTCCACACAGCCTCCATCCTCTATCTTGCTAGCCTGACTGAGGGAATAGTAATCTCTACTGTAGGCAAGATCAACCTCTTTTTAAATCCAAGCACCACAAGTTCTATACTATTTTGGTTAGCTCCACCCCATCCAGGTATCCAAGAGCAATCCAGTACAAGTGGTAGGAGATCCTCAGTAAATCTCCGTGCTCCCACTTTCCACCTACAGCCACGGCCCTTGCCTAGCCTGTCCCTAGCCAAGCTGGTATTAACAACACATACCTAGCCAGAAATAAGGGCCATTTCCCTTCAAGCCTGGTCCTCTTTGACTCATATGACATCATCTCACTTCTGCAAATCCATTGCTAGATGATAAATTTTAAAATATATTAGTAGGAAATGACCGAAATCTTTATTCTGAAATAAAAATCCCACAGTGTAACATGAGTTCAGTTGCTATGAGAGAAATTTACACCATCTGATCATCTAAAACTCTATTCTTGGTCCTGCCATCAACTCAGCAAGAAACATTAACTGAGTCACTTTATCTCTCTGGGCCTTTTATTCCTTATCTCCTTGCTCTCCTCTCCATGTCTTCTGGAGGAACACCACCAGCTGCCCACCACTTCCCTAGATTTCCAGTTCCCACGTCAGAGGGTCAAAAGTGCTAGTGAATAGGGCTATTAAGGGTTAACAAGAATGTCTCCATCCCAAGAGAATGGTGAGACTGATTGGCTAATTCTAAGGTGATTGACTAACATTCTTTATCTGTTGAGATGCATAAAGGTCCAAAGTAAATACTCAGCCCTGATTAGCAAGTGATGGAGTAATGTGTCTAGCTGGTCATTCCAGTGGGAGTTTCCTGTGTGTGTTAATATTTACTGCCTAAATGATGTGACTTCTAGGGAAAACAGTATGGATGTTCCTCCCAAAATGGAATAGATCTACCACATGATTAGTGATCCTACTTCTGTGTATTTATCCAAGAGAATTAAAATCCAGATCTTGAGAAAATGTTTGCACTCCTATGTTCACTGCAACATTATTTACAATAGCCAAGAGTTAGAAACAACCTAAATGTCCATCATTGGATGAACGGATAAGAAAAATGTGGTATATACACATAATGGAATATTACTCAGCCATAAACAAGAAGGAAATCTTGTCATATGCTACAACATGGATGAACCTCAAATACATTATGCTAAGTGAAATAACCCAGTTACAGAAGGACATGTACCTTATTTCCATGTTTCCAATTATATGATGTATCTAAAGTAGTCGAAGTTGTAGAAACAGAAAGTAGAATGGTGGTTGCCAGGGCTAGGGAGATGGAAATGTAGACGTCCAGTTATGCAAGACAAAAAAAGTTTTAGAGTTCTTTTGTACAACATTGTACTGAGAATTATCAAATACTGTACTACATACTTAAAATTTTGTGAAGAGGATATACCTCATGTTATACGTTTTTTACTACAATAAGAAAGATAACAACAATAACTATCTCCTACCTTCCCATTGTTGGATGGGAAAGATATTTCATGTGAAAATGGTTTGGAAACAGGTCTAGTACTGTGCAAATGTAAGGGATTATTACATTGATTATTATGGTATCCCACCCTGCTTTTTTTTTTTCTATTTCAGAATGCACAATTATCTTCTAACTAATTCTAAATTGGAGGAAGAGTCCACACTTTACACCAGTCCCTCCAGTAGTCTTCTAGTGCCAAACACCAGACAGGACAGCAACACAAGTGATCTCAAGCAGGCAACACTCCTTAACCAGAGACAGAGAGGAGCTAATGGAAGAAATTGAGGAAACACTGCTTTGTGGAGATGTCTCCAGTTTGTACATGATATCCAAAGACAGAGCTCTGCTCTTCAGCCATGAAACCAAAGATATTTTTCACACCCTGGCCAGAGATGTTTCAAAGGGGGAGTCAGAGACAGAAGCATTAAAAACAAACAAACAAACAAAACTCCATTACATCTCTAGCTTAAGAGGGAAAAAATTCATCTCCAGAAGCTAGCACAGTGACATAATACTCACCAGCCAAGGTACACAGAAAATACTGGTTGGATGGAGAATGGATGGAAGGATGGATTGTTGGAAGAAAAGGAGTAAAAAATGAAAGAACAAACATAAAAATGCTCCCAAGTTGGCCTTCTATCTTTACGAAGAGACGTCTGCCTACCAAAATGATCAGGAACTGCTATTTCGAGGCAGGCTTTCACCATGAACAGCTTTTCATGACCAATGTTAGCCACAATGCCATTGTTAGCTTGAAGGATGACTTCCTAAAAACTACACAAATGATCCTCTCTTGGAGAATGATTAGGAAAAAGCTTCTACTCTGGGCTGGTGCAGCCAGGGCCCACACCTTGGAGTCTGGTTCCTGTTCATTTCCTCTGTTAGGTACTTCTGTGCAATGCACAAAATGAACATCTGGGCTAAGTGGCTTTGATGAGTTGTATGATGAAGTAAAAGCTAATAACTTGGAAGGAGACAGACTGTGGCTCAGTGGTTTGCCAGACTCCCAACTCCAGCCCCTTTTGGGGCTGGAATCAGGGTTTGACAGCCAGTGGTCTTAGGTGAGCACACACAGAGGTGTTCTGGCAAAAAGCCAGAGAAAAGAAATCCTGTGTAATCTCTACCCAGATCAAGATAAACAATACTTCCACAGAGACTTCTCTCCTGCCCCTTCCCCGTCAATATCCCCAATTCTAGCTCCCTTGACAACCACTATTAAGACCTCTATCACTATATATCAGTTTAGTCTGTTCTTTCATAAAAACAAAATTGTACAGTATGTTCTCTTTTGTGTCAAGTTTTTTTTAACTCAACATAATGTATTTGAAATTAGTCCATTATTGTGAGTAGCATTAACACACCCTTTCATTTTGAGGAATATATTCAAATGACCAAACCACATATGAAAAAGAAGATACCCAAGTGGCCAAGTCACTTACTGTGAGGTCCATCACCAAGAGAAAAGATAAATTAACTACGGCATGTCCACACATTGGACATGTCATTCTCACCTCTCTGGTACTTTGGTATATGGGAAGAATAATGTTTATACCACTTACAGAATCATGAGAGGAATAATGTGGGAAGTGGCTTACAAATATAAGATTTTTATTTTTTGGTTTTGTTGCTACATAAGTAAGAAAAAGACAAAGAAAATGTAAGTGAAAAAATAAAAAAGACACAAATCCAAATGCTGTTGGCTGCCAACTCCTAAACCTACTTAAATACCTCATCTCCCTGGATCTAGCAGCTGCCATTTTTCTGACCTGCAAGCAAGAAATAGTCATGAAATGAAACCACTTTTGAAAAAAAAAAAAAAAAAAAAAACAGGGTAACCAGAAGGGTTACTCTTAGAGCCTCAACCTCTAAGAAACAGCCAAATTTCCTACACATGTTTAATCTGCTTAACTTAGAAATCTTAAAGCATCTGCTTCTGCATCCTTTCCATCATATTGATTTTGTTTTATTATTAAATGCTTCATCTTTTATTCTGTTTTAATCAGCAAATCACCTCAAAACTCTGGAAACAAGCAGAAAAATAATCACATGCACACACTCATGCACTCAGACACAGATATGCACATACGTTGCCTTCCTCACCTATGTGTACATGGAGGTCTTCATGTTTTCTACATCTACGTACGATAAGCATAATATAAAGCAAGGAGTTACTTGATAGCAAACAAGCCAGAAAATATACATCTGCATGAGGTTCCCCAAAGTGGAGAGTTTCTACCCTTATTCCAACAATCGTGTTCTTCCTCGATTTATTTTTGGAGCTTTGGAAGCTGTGTTATATAAGGAATTGCTAAAATAACAGAGCCTATTCAGCTAGGAGGAGAAAAACCTACCCTTAAATATTTGAAGAGTCATTGGGCCAAAGAAGGAATACGTGTTTTATAGCCATTGTGCATATGAGGAAACAGGTCCCATCGTGTGTCCACAGTCACACAGCCAAGCATGGGGCTGGACTGCTGTAAGCTCAGGCAGCCTTCCCCTGATCTGCTCTACCACTGGCCCTCTAGAATAGGATGGGACAGACTAATGATGAAGAATGTTACTGCACTCCAGATGTTCTGGTGGAAGACACAGAGGGAAGATATCTGGGATACAGCGGGTGCTTCAGGGGACCGTGATCAATCAACCCCGAGGACTGAGGGTGTGGTGGTGGGTGCCAGGAAGGACTTCATGGAAGAGCTGCATTCACAAGGAAGGGACTTTAGAAAGCTGATTCGTCTCTTTGCAGACTGGTGGGTTCTTATGTTCTCATCTTCTTCCAAGGTTGGATCAGAAAAAGCCAGGTAGCGCTTGTAACATCCCGCACCTCATCACTATCCTAATGCTTGTCTGGTCCTCAAAGAGCGTTTGAACTCTCTCCTGCAGATAGGGATCTTGAGACAGCTTCGGAAAATGGGGCCACTGCGGGGATATAAGTCACCTGCCAATGCCTTCTTCCCTCCGCCTCCCAGACTCCAGAAATTCATCATCAGATCTTTCTTTAACAGTCAGGTGGTGGCCCACAGAGTGTGTGTGCACATGTATAGATGCATGGGTGTGTGTGTGTGTGTGTGTGTGTGTGTGTGTGTTGGAAGGGAGGTGGGGAGGGGCTACCTCTCCCCCAGCCCCAGAACATCCTGCCTCTGCACATGTGAAGCTGAAGCTGCCTGGCCCTTTGATCAGGACCCCATGCTGTGCCTTGTTCAGGGAATTTTTAAATTCTCTTTCATTTTATTGAGCGGCTTCACGCCCCACCTCTCATCCCTGAATCAGGTCTCAGGATTATTGGGTCCTTCTCTTCATTGATTTGTTTTTCTGACCTTTGTAGTAGATACTGAAATATATGGATGGAACAAGAAAGGAAGGAGGAAAGGGAAGGGGAGGGAGTCCAGGTAGCCTCTGGAAGGGAAGGCTCCTGGTGAGGATCTTTGGTCTGACCACGTTTTACAGAAAAGATAAGTCAAGTGGCAGTTCCTGGTGACCCAGAAGAGGAAGCCCGCAGTTTATGGGGGCCAACCACTGAAGACCAGGCCGAGGTCACAACTTTGGTCCCCCACAAGCACAAGAGACAGGTGCTGGACCTCTGTAATTCTATGCATTTCCTTTCTTTTGAAAAAACTCCTGTGTCAACTCCATCTTTCCTTCTTGGGAGAATACCTGCTCTGCTCCACTCAAGGCTCTGCACTAGGAACACAGGCATGCTCTTCTTTCCCTCTGTCTCTGAGTCCCAGTTTTGTATTAAACCCCATGTCCTCAGACCAGTCACACTGGTACAGGTTCTATCATCAACACTGAGAAGGAAGAAATGAATATTTGTGGAGTACCCATTGCCCATCATTGTAAGAGGTGTTTTATTTGTATTATGGGTTACTAGGCCAGACTTCTGCTGTTCCAGATATGAAGCTAGGACCCACAGTGGAGCCACCAAGCAAGAGACATGCCTGAAGAGGAGACATGGAGCAGAAGGGGACAGTCCGAAGCAGCCCATACCTCGGTGTCTGGTGAGGCTGATGATCTGAGCTCTCTAAAGCTCAAGCATCAGAGTGGTTAGACTTGATTTGTCTTTCTTGTACTCCACTCCAGTGGATTGCCCCACTAGGCACAGGGAGACAGGAAGAAGAGAAGACTATGTGGTACACTCCATAGTGAAAGTTAAGTGGGGGGTTGGGAAAGGTCAGCCTCCATCAGGGAGTTACCACAGGACCCTTCAAAGACACAGACATGCTCCGTCTTGCCTTGCCTTTGGACACATGTCACAGAGAGTATCAACAACCAGTCAGTGTTGGCCCAGAAATACCAACAGCCTCCAAAGGAAGCACAAGAGATGGGCACAATTATGTAAACAGAGGCTTGTTCTTTTTTTTTAATTTTTTTTTTTTGATAGAGCAAGAGGGACAGAGAGAGCATGCACAGAAGGAGAAGGAGAGGGAGAAGCAGATTCCCCACTGAGCAGGGAGCCCAATGCGGGGCTCAATCCCTGGACCGTGAGATCATGACCTGACCTGAAGGCAGACACTTAACCGACTGACCACCCAGGTGTCCTGAGAGAGACTTGTCTTTTTCCATTTCCTTCTACCATTTCCTTCCAGAGATCATTCCAGAAGAACTAGGCTCTGAAGGAGTGGATGTTCCAAGCTACCTAAAGGGAGGGAGGTAATGTTGATGAGATTTAATTGGAGTTTGAGAGTTGCAAACACCTCTACCCATATCCCCTCATATTTACCATTGGGTTCACACAGGCCTGACTTTCAACTGCCAGAGCCTGCATCTTAGACTTAAATTAGACTTATAGGGGTGCCTGGGTGGCTCATGGTTAAGTATCTGCCTTTGGCTCAGGTCATAATATGGTCCTGGGATTGAGTCCTGTTTCGGGCTCCCTGCTCAGCATGGAGTCTGCTCTTCTCTCTCTCTCTCTCTCTCTCTCACTCTCTTTCTGCTGCCACTCTCCATGCTTGTGCTCACTCTCTCTGTCAAAAAAAATTTTTTTTAATTAGACTTACATAAAAGTGTGTGTGTGTGTGTGTGTGTGTGTGAGTGTGTGTTAGGAACTCACACAAAATTTATTAGTCTTACTGTGGGACACAGCAAAAATTTTGAAAGCCATTGTAGTAAGCACCACAGGATTTCAAAGACAATGGTTTCATTTAACCCTGATGAAATCTAGAAAGACTGGACCTTAAGGGGATCCAAAGGGGTTAGAGAGAAGACAAAGAAATATGGAAAATTAGAAAGTGCACTGTGCATCCAGAAACAGGGTGACACATAGAACTAGGACTGTTACTTCCTGAGTTCATTCCCCACTTGTCTGTTTGGAGTTTTGCTTCTATCTACTCATCACCTTACTTCAGTCGGGGGTCTTCTGTCAAGATGCCCATATCCAGTCTGAGCTCCAGCAAACCTCACACCTAACAAATATTCCATACTTTCATGAGGGAGAATTACTCTGTAACCAAATTGTAGAGATGAAATGCAAAAAACTTCATAGCATTTGTGGGGGAGGAGGGAGAATCCCAGGAGTAAGCTAAGTCACTTGAAACAACTATACATTTTCATACATTTTTCAAAACTCACTTTGAGACTGACTTTAGATAGATAGGTACCAAATGACTCTTGACCTCTAAGTACCCAAAAAATGCCCAGGAGAAATCAAGGCCTTCCAAGGCACTCAGTTGTGGGCTTATCAAGGGCTGGCTAGAGGAGCTTAAATCCAAATTAATTACCCAGATATCTCTAGTTCAGAAGTTGGGCCACAGACAATCTCATCAGCATGCAATTGCAGCACCAGTCCCATGGTGAGAGGAAAAGGAAGCAGGATAATGAGGACAGTAGATAAAAGGGAGACCATGGAGGAGGATCTTAATTGTATCTTAATTGAGTCACACACTTTCTCCTTCATACGGATCCCAGACCTCAAGTCAGAAAGAAAGTAGCCTCTATGCTTGGGTGGTTCCTGTGTCCCAGCCATGACAGGTGTCCAAGGTCAACTGTGGCATTCCATTAGAAAACAAGTGTATCAGTTAGTGTTGCTGCAATAATGCTATGTAATAAACTACTCCAAATCTTAGTAATAATCACTCACGTCACCCATGTATCTGCAAGTCTGTGGAGCTGCAGGTCAGCTGGAAGTTGGCTGATTCAGGCTGGAATTGGCCAAGCAACTCTGCCTCAAGCTTTGGATATAGTTCATCTTGGCCCTCATGGAGGCTTGGCTCACAAATACTCCACAAGTGTTGGTTTCAGGGCTCAGAGGTCTAGAAGGTCTTCTCTGATGAACAGGGAAAAAGCAGAAAGTCCAAGGCCTCTTGAGACCTAAGCTTGGAATTGGCAACCCTTCACTGCCATCCATATATTACTGACCCAAGGATGTCACATGGCATAACCCAAAGTAAGGGGTAAGGGCCACACTCCACCCACAGTGAAGCCATGGCAAGGATGAGGACATAAGACAGAGTGAGGGATACAGAGCCAACAATTCCATCTATCAAAGCCTAGGTCTGCTTCCAAACTCAAACTGAAGACACGATAATTGATAGAGACTCTAGAATTCTAATCCACTAGTTGTATTTCTGATAATTAGGAAGTATGAAGATGAGAATGACATGCTCATACACCTGCCCACTACAAAAACTGGAGAGCAATGATGGAGTATGCCATCCACTCATTTGTGCTTTGGGAGTAGTCAGTGTGGACCATAGCACTCATGGGCCTACATTGTCACCATTGGTTATTATTTGCTGCCCAAAGAGGTGTGGTGTTTCCTCTGATGCTGGAATATGAGGGTAATTGCAGGTTATGTGGTCATTCCTGGGAAGAGAAGAAGGTCTTTCCTCAAAGACAGATGTGCTGCTCTACAATCATGAATGTTTCATAATCATCTCATTTCTTTTACATTGGCTCTGGCCTATGTGGCTGACTGGTAAGGCTATTTCTGAGAAGGAAAAAAGTCACCATTTCTTTTCTGAAGGTGGAGTCCAAAGAAATCCAGCTTTTTTGAGTTGGATTGACAAAAACAGAAAACTATCCCAGACTGTTCCAACCTGCAGAGCTTGGAGTCAGTTGTGACAAAATGCATTCCTGGGCCTTGTGAGTCACTCTTTGGGTGGGTGCAGGGTCACAGCACCCAGACCTGTGGCTTGACCCTGCACAAAGGTGCCCACCCAAGGAGCCGGTGGGGGCTGAATTCCACTCCGTCTTCTACTTGCCAAGCTAAGCACCCAGACTAAGGACTGCATAATCCCAAAGAAAGGGGCAACTTTGATAATTAATCTGCCCACAGAGGGCACATTTTGGTAATTCACAGAAAGACAACTTAGCACCAAAGGAGAATTTATCTCCTTGGCAGTCAGATGTTTGGTTCTCACAGATTGCCCAGGAGTTACCCAAAGCATGGAGCCTGGCACAGTGTGTTACTTTGGATTACTCCTTCCAACTCTTCACTACTTCCACCACCACATCTGCATCCATGTCCTTTGCCATGTGACTCTGCACTGCCCTGCCCCTGGAAGAGGCAGGAAGTAAATCTCCATCCCACCCATGGTGGGCTTGACCATGTGACCTGCTTTGCCCAGTACAATGTGAGTGGATGTGAAGTGAGCAGAGACTTTAAAAACACTTGCTTCATCCAGCTTGGCCTTTCAAGTCTCTGCCATCTGCCATAAGAAGGGTACCGGAAAGAGGAGACCATGGTGACCCACAGTCTGAAACAGAGCCACCTTCACTGCCCCACAGATCAATAAGCAAAAACAATAGATATGTGCTGTTTGTTACATGATGAAACTTGACCAATACACATGTTATACAATTCATGAAACAGAACAAACTCTCCTCTCAAAGCAAGAAACCTAAGTTATCCAGTTAACAGAAAGCATCCAGGAGTGACCAGAAAATGTGAAAGCCCAATAGATATCCCACCAGAGAACTAAGCAGAGATATATGCACTGGTGGAATGGAAATTTGAGGAGACAAGATGAGACTACATGGGAATGATGCTTAGCCAGATTTTGGAGCTGAGCTTCTAGGACTTTCTAGGGCATGCCTGAGGCTTCTGTTGTGAGTGAGGAGTGGCTGTGGGGAGTTCTGAGTGTGCCCAGGTTCTGTGGTGTCCATTTAGGTGGCTCCAACCCAAGTGCCACCTGCTGGAGCAAAGGTCACCATGCTGGGCAGGGTTGTCTGCTCTAGCGCCCACACCGTGCTTTCCTCAGGGAGAGTGGCGACACACTCCAAGTTCAACCCTCTGAGGAGGGCAGACGTTTTGTCTGCAGGAGCTTTTCTACTGATTCAGCCAGTTTTTAATGAGGGCTGTACACCAGACAGTGTGCCACCTCGCCACTCTTATTAAGCCTTTATCTCAACTCTATCCAGCTGCAGCTGATTTGGCTTTTGCCAATGCAGATGCATTTTTCACCCCTCGTCATAATAAACTGAAGAACAGACAGGTTTATTGGCATGTGGGAAGAGATTTTGCAAAGGAAAAAGGAGGGGAATTCCTCTACTATACTGCTTCCAGCCCCAAAACAAATACCAAAGTCAAATGCTTCATTCTGAGGTCAATTAGGAACATGAGTCCATATGCAATATGGGTAGTGCTGAGATAGAAAGAGGCACAAGACAGCCACCCTCTGCGTGGCCTCATTTCCAGGTGTGATGGTCCCAAACTCAAGGAGGACAACGACATCTGGGTTCACCCCATTTAAATCTGTTTAGAATAGGACCCAGGAGAAATATCTTTGTTAAGAACTTTTTGAATATGAAAATATCCTGTTAAGAATAAGCTGATCAAGGGACACCTGGGTGACTCAGTCGGTTAAGATCCAACTCTTGACTTTAGCTCAGGTCATGGTGCTGAGATCAAACCCCACATCGGGCTCTGCGCTGGGTGTGGAGCCTGCTTGGGATTCTCTCTCACCCTCGCCCTCTGTCTCTCCCCCCACCTCCCACCCCACACATGAACATGTGCTCACACTCTCTCTCAAAAAAAAAAAAAAAAAAAAAAAAAAAAACGAATGAGCAGACCAACACCATGTAAAGAAAACTAAGGTTTAACAAAACAATGCATGTTGAAAACCTATCATGGGGGCTTTCCCATGAATCATTGTTAACCCCTCAACAACTCTTTAGGACAAGTGTCATCATTCCTGGTTCAACACATGCAGAAAGAAAGGTCAGAGAGATGACATAATTATCCCACAGTCACCCAGCAACCAAGTGATAGGACCTGAATTCAAACCCAATGCTGTTTGCATTCCAGAATTTATATTCTTTCCACCCGTATTCTTACCAGACTGATGCAAGTTAATCTTCATATTTTATACAAAGCAGATATAAAATCTCAATATATAAACACTGTTGTTTAACAAATGTAACTTTCTTCAGTTTTCTATTATTATCAATTTAATTTCTCTTTCGAGCTCATTCCACCAAGAGGTCAGTTGTTTGCCCCTGCCCTTCCCAAGTTTGAGCAGTAGGCCCTCGGGATGCTTCACATCATGTCCCCCTGGGCAGTCATAGGGGTCAGGTCCACACAAGGCCATATACACTGCCAGTACCTAAGTTAAGCATATGCCACCACACCTCTCTTCTCTGCTCCCTCAGTTCGGGGGGGCACGCAAAGGGGGCAGTTATCAGCCTCTTTGATCTGTTAAAAAACCACAAAAAAGAAGCCCAAAATGGTGTCACTTAGGCCAAATCAGCAAACTTGGATTTAATACCTAATCTAATTGCAGTTCCAACCTCCCCCAGAAATGTGTTAGCCACTCAGTCAGGAATTTTCTGATCAGCACCAATGAGATACTCTGTCACATGGGCCCTCTCCATCCCCAAAAGGAAGATGAGGTAATCTGCAGGATAAGATCCCTTGTCCTTCCCCCTAAGGGAAAGTGACCTTGCTTGAAAGAATCCTTTTCCTTTGCTAATAACTTTCTTGCCCCACCCTCCTTTCTACAAAAACTTTCCATTTTGTACAGCTCCTTGGAGCTCCCCTCTAGTTGCCATATGGGGATGCTGCCCAATTCATGGATCAATTAATAAAGCCAGTTAAATCTGCAAATTTATTGGTTGAATTTTGTTTTTTTATAATTCTCTGGGAAGACAATTTGTAGGCTTGTTCTTTGGAGGCCCCCCTGAGAAACTGAGCCCTAAGTCTCTCCAGCAGTAACCTGATTATTAATGCCCTCTTTATTGGCTTCTCCTCCCTCCCTGAACTCACTCCTCCCACCCACTCACTTCTGCTTCCTGGGATGGCCTCCCAAATAAACTACTTACTCAAGAATCCTTGTCTCAGGCTGTGCTTTCAGGGAACTCAAACTTACATGCTGTAAGTCCAAGTTCCTGGGAACTTCCACAGGGTCAAGGCATAGTAAGGGCAGGGCAGGATGGAACAACTAATCAGTAAGTCACCTGCCCCTTAGGTATCAGCTAAGCCAACCACATCATACCATCCCTGGTCACCAGGCTACATAAATCACTGCTGAGCTGTCCCTTGTTTCCATCCTCTGGCTGCCTCGGGCCCCATATCTCTCATCCCTATTTCTATGCCATGCCACATGGGGGTGACAGAATCCTTCTACCAGGCTGTCATAATATGCCCCATAGCCATTCCCACCTTCTCGGGACTCTACCCAAGAAACAGAACACAGAACCCACCCTTGGTTCTCATCTGCCTGCTTCCCTAATGCTCCACTGAGAAACTAGAACTGTGGTCCCTCTCTTTAGGAACATCAGAGCCTGTGTTTTCATCTCTTCCCTTCTGGCTCCCTTCTTCCCCAAGCCTGGGAGAAGCCCTCTCTCCTCAACACTCTTTTCTTCCTTATGCTGTGCCCACTGAGTGTTCTGTCTATGCCACAGTCCCCTCCATCCCCTGAGGGTTCTGGGAAATTCTCTCAGGATGGTTCCTTGAAAGGTGGGGAGTGGGGGGAACCACTGTGATAAAAAAGAGGAAACTGAAAATATAAACTTCAGTTTACATCTTTTTCAATATCATTCTTCCACATTTATGAGACACATTACAAATAATCCATGGTACAGTGCAGTCCTGCTATGGAATCCCAGTATTTCCTCACCAAGTAATTGGAAGAAACCCCCTCACTTCCTCCAGATCTTTCCTATGTCCCCTACCATTCTGAGCTGGCTTCCCCATTTCCTGATGTTGGGGTGTCTGTACTATGAGAAGGGGCTCCCCCATCCCATTCATAACCAACTACAATTTTGAAGCAACTGGCTTTCCTTCTAGACAGCCTTTCTGTAAAATGACTGTGACAATAGTTAGCTGCCCAGGACCATCTCTTCTCCCTCTGCTCCTGTCCTTCTGTTTTTTGCTGCAGAGGGCATTGTGATGGGAACATATTTTGGCTCCTGTGGCAGCTGTCCCCATGCCTGTCCTTCCTATCCCCAAAATCTACCAGGCCCAGCGGAGTACACAGCTCATCCCTGCACACATTCTCTCTTTTCAGGCCTGTGTCCAAACCAAGAAGAAAAAAATTCCATCAGTTCTCAGGAGAAACTAAGGCACAGTCCCTATGGGAGCTGGTTTTCAAATTCACAGAATCACGGACTACTTGAGGCCTTTGCTTGTCTTGGAAAGTAGAATCCCTGGTCAAGAGGAAATATTGCCTCGCCCTCTTCAAGTGCCCTAACCTTGCAGCCCAGTTAGAGTTGGTGGGTGGTTTGTGGCTTCTGCTTTTAAGTACAGCTCAAACTCTCTTCCTTTCAGAACATTTCCCTCATTCTGGTTTTGGGGATGAGAAAGATCACCACTTGTATGGAGCATTACAAGATGACCTCTTATGGTGTAATTGCCAGCCTCGATTTGGAGACCTAGGGGAAGCTGTGGTCCATGCTATAATAACAGAGGCCCCAAGGGCTACTGCACTGGGCAGTACAGCCCCCAGGGCCCCAAGGAACAACACTTCAGGGCCCTCTGATGAGGGAATGTCCCCACCAACCTGGCTCACTCTCTCTCTCCTCTGGAGGCTCCTCAGGGCTGAAAAATCTCTGACTAACTCAGCTTTCATGCTCATTTCCATCTATCCTCTCTATGACCAGATCCCTGGAACAGGGCCACTTTGCTCCAGGTGATGCTCTTTCTGCCCACCTGGAGTGACAACCCTTTGAAGTAATGAGTTTCAGATGGCCTAGAAAGATGAAAGTATTGGCCAGTCCCAGTGATGAAAATGTCATGCTGAGCTAAAGCCCCCTTCTTGGGAACATCCACCCTCCTCCCCCTCTCCATGCCAGGAGGTCTCTCCTCCACTCACTGCTCTCTTAGTTCTTTCCTTCCCCACAAGGAGGAGCAGAAACTTGGTCAGAATCAGGATTGTAGACTGGACAACACTGCTACTGAGCCAAGGTCTCAGGCTCCACTGGCTCCTAGTCATTCTACCACTAGTAACCTCTCATGCTGTCATGCCCAATCCCTAGTGACCTGGAGAATAAAAGAACTATGGCCCTAAAAAACCTGCCTCTCTGCAGGCAGGTTCAAGCACTTGAGCACCACAATTTACACTCAGGGATAATAAGAATTTTATGACTTCACATATCATCTTTAAAAAATGTTCATTAGTCCTTGAAAAGTGTGTATTTCTGAAATTCTAGTGTTGTCCTCAAATTCCTTTATTTCAACTTTCTTGATCATATAATTAAATTATTCTATATTACTTTATTTTTTCTCCACTGGAACTAGTGTTTGCCAGTGAGATAATGGTTTTAGTAGTAAAACAACTAAAACCATCTGTGAAAAATAAAGCCTTGCAAACTTAATTCATGCTTTTAACAAAATAAATTTAAGATAGAACATATTTAAATGATAAAAAATGAAAATAAAAATACTAAGAAGAAATGTGAAAGAATGATGTGTGTATAATCTCAAATGGAGAACACTTTGTAAACATTAAAAAACTACAATCACAATAAATAATTTAAAAATAAATTATTGGCATATTAAAAAAAAGAAGTCCCAGAAGTCATGGGTTGAATGGTGTCTACCCCAAAGGTGCATCCACTTGAAACCTGGGACTGTGACCTTATTTGAAAAAAAGGGTCTTTGCAGATGTCACTAAGTTAGAGATCTCAAGATGAGATCATCCAGGGTCACCCAGGTGAGCCCAAAGTCTAGTATCAAGTTTAACTAGAAGAGTCAGAAGAGGAAGAGACACAGATGCAGAGAAGAAAGGCCTGTGAAGACACAGAGGAGAAGGCCATGTGGAAAGGGAGGCAGACACTGGAGGGATGTGGCCACAAATCTAGAACTCCTGAAGCCCCTGGAAGCTGGAAGATGCCAGAAAGTGTCCTCCCCGAGAGCCTTCAGAGAGAGCATGGCCTCACACACACCTTATCGTACATTTAAGTGTTAAGAAAATCCAGTTTAGGGACGCCTGGATGGCTCAGTCAATTAAGCATCTGCCTTCGGCTCACGTGGTGATTCCGGGGTCCTGGGATTGAGCCCCTCATGGCATCTGGCTTCCTGCTCAGCAAGGAGCCTGCTTCTCCCTCACCTTCTGCCATGCCCCTTGCTTGTGCTCTCTTTCTCAAATACCTAAATAAAATCTGAAAGAAAGTAAGTAAGTTAGTCCAATCCAATCTAATAGCAAAACTTTAAAGTTTCTCCCCCTTCCCCAACTTGAACCTGACTTAGGGCCAGAAATCTATAAACCTTCAGAAAGGAGTAGGGGAGAGAAGTTAAGGAACAAAGTCTTATTTGACAGTGTCTACAAGACGGTGGCATCACAGCCTTCCAAGCTCAAGGCTTCAGTGGGGAGGAGTACAGGACGGGAGTCACCATAGAAAAACAGCCTTCCAGGGAGCAGAGTGGTGGGGAACTATGAAAATGTAGTAGTCCAGAGATGGTGTGGACAAGCTGTGAGCTAACCCTCAATGAGCCTCCACTTATCCCTGCCAGGTATGCCTAGTACTAGGATCAGTGAAAAAAAGTCGGATATGAATTTCAGAGTTGGGACAACCCATGGGGATCTGCCAGTCCCCTCCACCGCTTTGATTTTACAGATGGGAAATAGAGACCCAGAGAATTTAATTGTGCCCAAGTTCATGTAGTAAGTTCGTTCCTAAATTCCCTGCTCCCCCACCCCCTATTTGCATGCTTTTGTGTTTAGATTCATCACACTGCTTTGGGGTTCATAACCCATCCCCAGCAGATGCAGCCCCAAATGCTCCTCAGGGCACAGGTGTTCAGTAAGTGTGCCCTGAATGGAGATGTTGAGATTTTGCCATGGCACAGAACACCTGTGTGCTCTGTCCTACCCTCCCCACCCCCCAGCAGGGCACAGCTGAACTGAGAGTGGGTTTGGGCAAGAATGCCCTGAGGACAAGCTAGCCCAGGGCTGGAAGCCTTAGGTTCCAGTTGGGGTCATGCCCACAGGGCACAGGCAGCTTCCATGGGCTCTACCTCCTCCCTGGGCCCTTCAGCAAGGACCTCTATTCCCTGCCATCTATCAGCTTCTCAGTGGTAGAAGACCTTCCCCTCCTCTGATCTTCAATATCCTCTCAGCCCTCTTCCTACTACTGTCCACACACTGTGTGTCTCAGCCTGGGTTCCCTTAAAACCAATCCCTGAAACAAAAAACAGGGTATGGGTAGTTTATTTGGGAGGGGAGCCCCAGAGAATAGGGTGAGAGGACAACTGGAAACACAATGCAAGGAAGGGAGAAAATCCAGTAAAGGGCACTTTCCCAAGCAGTAGTGGGGCTTAGTCATGCTGGTGGCCCTCTGGGATACGAAGGATGTGCCTCCGAATCATCCCACTGGAGAAGTGAAAGACTGGGGCATTTACACTGACTCCTGTCCCGATTGGCCACACATCTGAAGGTCATGGCTCCCTCCAGTCAGGGTGAGGTTCCCTGGAGGTATATTTCGCTTCCTATGAGGTTGTTGTTCAGCCTTACGGAGATCACAGCCATCAAAAAAGGTACAATAGTAAAGGAATCCCTTCCATTTCTGAAGGTCTTCTTATTTCCAAAGCCCTTTCACACATGTCATTCTATGTCATCTTCACAGCAACCCAAGGAAGAAGGTGTCACAATCCCAATTTCACACATGGGGAAACGGAGGCTCAGGGGGTTGGGAGGGTGGGGTGCCGCCTGCCAGGAAGTGACACAAGGACAATAGAAAGATCAGTATTGTTCTTGCCAATCCATATGGCCACATGAAATCCCACTTCCATTGTTTCCTCCCCTGGAGAAAAAAATGTGTCCATCAATGTGTCCCCTTTGCCATTTGCTTGACTCCTGGGTTGGTGACAAAGCCTCCTTAGAGGAGGCTAATTTGGATAAGAGGAGAGGAAAGACAGAAGATGCCAGAAAACAGCAACCTAACAACTACTGGGAATCACACCTGGTCACAATAACTGCGCACTAGGGGCTTGCAGACACTTTGCAACACTAGGCAAGTCAGCTCATCTCATCCAGCATCCCATCCCCTTCCCCTAAGCAGAAGACTTGGTGAGAAGGAGGTGAGGCCAACAGGCCAGTCCCTTGGAGCAAGGAGAAGCAGGAGTCTCAGGTTTATATGCCTGAGAGTGAAGGGTAATGGGAAGGAATGGGCTGAGTTTCACAGCAAATGAGTTGACAGTGTACAGTGGACCAGGTTGGGAACTTCAAGGGGGATCAAAGAGGAGGGGGTGAGGCCTGGAGGAAAAGGTACTCAAGAATGTGTCCTTAAAGCACATAATCAGAGCAAGGGGATGGAGGCCTCTCCCATTTCATCGTCTCCAAGATTGGGGTCTTACAGCCCTAACTGGGTTTTCACCCTCCCTGGGTACATACATCTAGGTTCCCTGGGCCATTTAAAGAGGCCTCAGCATGTGATAACCAGAGGCCCCATCTCTTCCTTTTCTCATTGAAAAGGGATGTACCAGACCAGTTGTTTACAAACTGCATCTGCGGAGCATGGTGAGGGACTGGGCCTGTTGGAAGTGAGCAAGGGAGTAGGTAGGTGCAACAGGACCTCAAGGGAGGGCCTGAGTCACCCACCAAATTCCACTGGAGGAGCACTCCACTTTTGTTTGACATCATTTGAACATCATTCTCTTTAAAGAAAAGGTCCTGAGGCTAAAATGCTTAAAACCAATAAACTACACTATCTTTAAGAATCTTTCTGACTCAAATGGCTAAAATGAAAACCTAGAAAAACAATAGATGTTGGCAAAGATGTGGAGAAAGGGGAACCCTCTTACACCGTTGGTGGGAATGAAAGCTGGTACAGCCACTCTGGAAAATAGTATGGAGGGTCCTCAAAAATTAAAAAAATAGGGACACCTGGGTGGCTCAGATGGTTAAGCATCTCCCTCCGACTGAGACACAATCCAAGGGTCCCGGGATCAGGCCCCATGTTGGGACTCCTGGCTCAGGGGGGAGCCTGTTTCTTTCTCTCTCTCCCCTGTCTCTGCCCCTGCTCAGGGTTTCTCTCTCTTCCGTATCTTTCTGTCTCAAATGAATAAATAAAATCTCTTGGAAACAAAGTTAAAAATAAAGCTATCCTATGTTCCAGTAATTACACTATTAGGTATTTATCCAAAGCATACAAATATAGTGATTCAAATGGGCACCTGCACCCTAGAGTTTATAGCAGCAATGTCCACAATAGTCAAAATATAGAAAGAGCCGAGATGTCCATCGACAGATGAATGGATAAAGAAGATGTGAGATAGATAGATAGATAGATAGATAGATCGATCTCCCAGGGAGTATTACTCAGCCATCAAAAAGAATGAAACCTTGCCATTTGCAACAACATGGGTGGAACTAGAGGATATTAAGCTAAATGAGTAAGTCAGTCAGAGAAAGACAAATACTATATGATTTCACTCATATGTGGAATTTAAGAAACAAAACAGATGAACACAGGAGAAGGGAAGGAAAATAAAATAAGATGAAAACAGAGAGGGAGACAAACCATAAGAGACTCTTAACTATAGGGAACAAAGTGAGGGTTGCTGGAGGGAAGTGGGTGAAGGGATGGGGTAACTGGGCAATTGGCACTAAGGAGGGCACTTGATGTAAAGAGCACAGGGTGTGGTAGGCAACTGATGAATCACTAACTTCTATCAATGAAACATAATATACTATATATTAAGTAAATTAAATTTAAATTTAAACGTTTTTAAGGACTCTTCCTGATTCTAAAATCCAGGCTACTTTTAAAAAATAAACAAGGTGGAGGAAGCAAGATGGTGGAGGAGTGGGACACTGAAATATCATCAGGTCCCAGGAGTTCAGCTGATAGTTATCAAACCATTCTGAACAGCTACAAACTCAACAGGAGATAGAAGAGAAAAGAGTAGCAATTCTGGGAACAGAAAATTGACGACTTTCTGGAAGGTAGGATGTGTGGAGAAGTGAATCCAAAGTGACAGAAAGATAGACCACGGGGGAGGGGCCAGCTCCCACCAAGCGGTGGAGCAGTGGAACACAAAATCAAAACTTTTAGAAGTCTGCTCCACTGAGGGATGCTGCTCCAGAGGCTAACCAGGGGGTTGAGCCCTTGTGGGGACAGTTTGGTCTCAGGACCCTCAGGGCCACAGAAAGACTAGGGTGTTTGAGTATGGCAGAGCTCACAGGTATTGGAGCGGGGAAGCCGGCTACAGAGACGGAGCCGAGGAGTGAGCTCTCAGCTTGGGGTTACCTTAAACCATGATCCGAGGCACAATCAGGCCACTGTTCTTCAAGCAGGGACCCCAAAAGTGGCAGATCCCTGGAGACTCACCTTCCTCCTCTGGGGGGAGTGCTGCGGGAGTGTTTGGCAGGAATCTGCTGGGTTTGGAGACTCCAAACAGGGCCATGCAGCAGAGATAGAAACACTCGGTCACAGGTCAGGAGAGCACAGAGTGTGGATGGAGAGCAGGGAGACAGGAGGGATTGACTGCTTTTCTCTAAGGGTGCGCTGAGGAGTGGGGACCTGAGCTCTTGGCTCCACAGGGCCAGAGATTGGGAAGCCACCATCTTCATTCCGGTCCTCCAAAGCTCTATGGAAAACGTTCAGGGAACAAAAACTCTCAAGAGCAACCCGAGTGAATTACTTAGCCTGGCCCCTGGCAAAGGTGGTGCAATACCACCTCACGCAAATGTATTTGAGAATCACTGCAATAGGACCCCCTCCAGAAGGTCAGCAAGAACATCCAGCCAAGACCAAATTCACTGATCAATGAAACTGCAAAACTTCAGAGCTAGGGGAAAGCAACATATAGAATTCATGGCTTTTTTTCCCATGATCATTTAGTCTTTCAAAGTTAAATTTTTTTAATTTTATTTTTTTCTTATTCTATTTTTTAACTTTGCCTCTTTCCTCTTTTAACCTTTTTTAAGTATTTTTTCTTATCAATACCTTTTTTAAAAAATCTTTTTAGGGGCGCCTGGGTGGCTCAGTGGGTTAAAACCTCTGCCTTCAGCTCAGGTCATGATTCCAGGGTCCTGGGATCGAGCCCCACATCTGGCTCCCTGATCAGTGGTGAGCCTGCTTCCTCCTCTCTCTCTGCCTACTTGTGATCTACCTGTCAAATAAATAAATGAAAATCTTTAAAAAAAATCTTTTTAAATTTTCATTGTTATAGTCATATTTTATCCCTTCATTGTATTTAATCTTATTTTTTGTATACATATAAGTTTTTTTTTCTTTAAAATTTTGGGATACAATTTCTAGTAATAGATCAAAATATACCCTAAATCTAGCACATGGCTTTGTTCTAGTCTCCAGCCTGATCACATTCTCTCCTCTTTTTGTTTTTTTGTTTCTTTATCTAACCAACTTATCTTATCAATTCCTTTTTTAGAATCTTTTTTTTAATTTTCATTTTTATGGTCATATCCATCCCTTCATTGTGTTTTTCCTTATTTTTGTATATATATAAGTTTTTCTTTCTTTAAAATTTTGGGAGGTAGTTTCTTCTAAGAGACCAGAATACACCCAAAATCAAGTAGGTGGCTCTTTTCTATTCACAAATCTAATGTGTGTGTGTATATATGTATATATACACACACACACATATTTAATAAATATTATATGTATTTAATATATAAATATTATATATTTAATATATAAATATTATATATATTTAATAAATATTATATATATATATATATATATATATTTTTTTTTTTTTTTTCCCCCATTCCTTCTCCCCCTGGTTTCAGGTGTCTTCTGATTTGGTTACTGTACATTTTTCTGGGGTCTTTTCCACCCTTTTAGTATTTTGTTCTCTCATTCATCTATCCATATCTGGGTAAGATGAC